>NW_017306359.1:997580-1049868 GCF_000935625.1 Nanorana parkeri | reverse complement strand
CATTCATGTTAGCAGAGGATCATTGTAAATGTATTGTTGCAGGCACTCTATATGTACATGTACTATATACTACATATAGAGTGCACTGAACAATAGATTTACAATTATCCTCTGCTAATATGAATGGGTTAAATGATCCGTAGTACATGATATGTAGCCCTGTACCCCCTTTTCCACTTACAGAGCTAGGTTATTTTTCTTTTAAATAAATATTCATGTAATTTTATTGGTATCTATCTACCATTAGCTGCCTCATTTCCCACCCTCGGCTTATATTCGGGTCAATACTTTTTCCCAGTTTTTTTTGGTAAAATTAGGTACCTCGGCTTATATTCGGGACGGCTTATACTCGAGTATATACGGTACACTTTCTCTCTCTACTTCCTTTCCTGCCAATCTAATCCTCTTTCCCTAGGCTGCTGCTACAGTTGACATTGGACTGCCCGTCTATGGTTCCTCTATTTCACGGCTCCCTTCACATACCCAAATCTCTGCTCTGCTCTTCAGCCTTGTGGTTTTCATCAGACATGCTCCTCTCTCACATAACATAATTAGACATGTTTAATCTGCTCCTCTCACACATGCCCTGGTTAGGCACGTATGATCTGCTGCTCTCCCAGTTACCTGGATCTCACATTTGCACCATTCTGCAAAATCCCCACTTTCTGCATAATTCATCCTTTTACCTTCATATTTTTCATATCAATATAATAATATAATTTTATCCACCAAGTGAGCATTGTGTACCTTAGTCCTAAACACATAAAGGGCTTGTATTGATAGGCAAATACAGAACAGTTTAAGGTGCATTAAGCCTGTATTTGAGATCAATTTAAAATATTTTTGAACCAATGACTTACAGTTATCCATCCAGAATACGACAGGAGGTGGTAAACCTCTTGGAGGTTTGCATGGCAAAACAAGGGGCATACCCTGTTGTGTCACAATTGGCTCAATTTTCTCTTTTGTCCAGAGAGGAGATCCTGGGGAAAAATGAACACAAGTGAACAGCTGTTATATTTACAATATCAACTGTACAAATAGATGCAACATGAGAATTGGCATAAATATGTGTCCTTGGGACAGTTGGTTGTGTCGTAGCAATAACCTGAACAAAGTACCTTATGTCTGGAAATCCTTCTGAAAAATAACAGTGCACTTTATGGTAAGTGAGGGTATCTACTGATATCTGCAGTGTGAGATCAAAGGCACTGATGCCACAGACTATTAGTTTCAGGAAAAGTGGAGTAAGATTTGCTAATATCACTATTGTGCTGCTCTCTGTTCTCTTTTCTGGAGGTTCTGACAAGAGAAAGTGAAACCTTGAATCTACCAAGATGACCACCTCCAAATAGAGACATAGTGCAGAGCAAGGCATGGTAAAGCTGGCCATACACCTATAGATTATCTGCAGATTTTCAATGATCAGATGGAAAAAGTGCAACAGATTCCTCCATCTACACTAAACTGTGTGGATGGAGGAATCTCCCACTGGGCCAAACTTCATTATCTTGCTAGTCAGCACCACTGGCTGTCAAAATACCTGAACAATCTGACTGGATGCAGGCACTGTTCAGGTATTTTGAGAGCCAGTGGGGCCGACTAGCAAGATACTGAAGCTTGGCCCAGCGGGAGAAATAGAAGAGTCTCCATTTGTGCCATACACAACAAATGGACCAGACTATACATACTACCGTGGTTTCTTATCTAACTGTAAAACTTTACAGACCTATTGGTCTTTTGGTCTTATGGTCAGGTATTTGACCTTTTGGTCTTATGAATTCTCAAGTAACTTCAAGTAGCTACATAGGCCCAGGTCTACCTACTGCAATCTGAAAAGGTTGACATTCCTTTTTAAATTGGGTAATAACCACTACCGAATGTGAAACTGACAAACAATCAGAAAACGTGAAAACAAAAAGCAACATAATGGCTTTGGCTTTCAACACAATCATTAAGAGGAAAGATCATTAAATACATGAAAAAAGTCAGAAGAGTTACATTTCCGACTTTTAGAAATAGGCACTATAGTGTTTTTGGAATCTGCATCTTAATGGTGACTTGATGGACTAATGTCTTTATTCAACCTCAAATACTATGTAACTATGTAACTATGATCAGTCTCCCACACATTGGTGTAATAGGGTTGTGTGATCATGATTCATCCGAGGAGTAAATATACTACCCTTTCTTTTGTTAAGAAGCACGCACAGCATGTGCTAATACTCATCTGACATCACCCTAACATTGTGTCCTATGCCCATAGTCAAAGCTTGCTTTCAGTGAGTGCCAGGGGTCACACTGCTGGCAAAGGGATAAGCTGTTCTTTGCTTAGCTTTCTTTTTTTAGTGGCAATTTGTGCCCATTGCTTGGATATCAGCAAGATGTCTGTTTGTACCAACCTGGTTTAACACAGTGATTAAAGCCTTGCTGCAGCCAGATTGTTTTTATTTAGGTTTTTACAATTTGGATAGTTTGGGGAAAAGCAAGCATTCACATCAAGCTTGTATTTCTCTCCTTAACCCCATTGGAGAACTTTCACCTAATTTCCTGTCTCTATGACACCAGGACAAGAAATGTAATGGGGGTTTGGGGCATCACAGAGCAAACATTAGACAATGTAATCCTTCCACATTGAACTACAAATATGCTTTTGTTTGTGTCATCATTGGAGAGAGTTCCCATCACTTCCTGTCCAATGATGACACAGACAACAATAAAAAAAACTTGACAGAGGCCCAAATCCTTCCACACTCTATCCAAAAATGAAGTGTCTTCACTGAAGTTTCTCTATCTCAATTAGTACTTCAGCTAAAATGTGTTGCTTGAGACTTTACTGATGATACGATGTGCACAATACAAGTATCTATAGAAGAACAGACACACTAAACAAAATTATTTGATCTTATACAATTTATTGAGATGTGCTTATATCTTCTACACTCATATATATATGTGACATTTTGTCTCACCATGCTGCCATATTACAAAGCCACAATGCATCATCCCTGAGATTTAAATAAGTCAGTCTACTAGTAGCTATGAAGTATTGTATTACTGGGGCCTTTTGGTCACTACAATGGGAGCAATTCTGCCTAGCTGTTCTATTTAAATTGAAATCCACACAGCTACTACAAATATTTTACATGACAATTTTCACACCAATATGTTCAATTGACAAAAATAAATATTGCATGGGTGCGCAATCATTATTTTGCTGCATGAACACTTAACTTATAAAAGTCAGTATTTCACCTCACAATTCAATATTTTATCACCACCTCAAACTGCTCCCGGTTCTGTTGTTCTTACTGAAACTTGCTGAAAGAACTTGTTCACACTAATACATTCCCTCACAGTTTTCTGGGCTTGGCAGGAAACTCTGACTCCTTCCAAGTGCCCTGCATATGCCAGGTATCAAAGTATTTATGGAGCCAAATAAATCAATTTCTACTTCACAGCAGTGGCGGAACTACCAGGGTCGCAGAGGTCGCGGCCGCGACCGGGCCCTGGAGTTCGGCCACTTGGAGGGGGCCCAGGACAGGAGGTTGGGGGGGGGGGGCGGGCCCTTCATGGGATTCTTGCATGGAGCCCTGAGGTCACTAGTTACGCCACTGCTTCACAGCAAGGAGACAGGGTGTTGTATTGGGCTTTTGCAGCTGATCATGGCACCACAGTTGGTCCCCTGAGCACTGACCCTGATATCCTGTTTTATGGTGGCTCTTTTCCCTTGCAGGGTGCTATGGAGCCACCCTTGTGTGTGCTAGTAAGCTGTGTGTATCTCCACAAAGACACAGACACAGCAAAGCATCACTTCCCTACCCCCCCTCTCCTCTTTCCTCCCTAATCCAAGCTAGTAGACGGACGGCTGCTGGAGACTGTACTGTCCCTTGTCATCTTATACTGGACAGGGAATTCAGGGAAGCAGAACTGAGAGGGTTGAAGCCAGCTAACTGGAAACATGATAACTGTAAGTGTGTGGGGAAAAAAATGTAAAGAAATTCTATGAAGAGCAATGTATATTTGTTTTATCTGGATATATTATTGAAAAAAAAGTTAGAGACTTTAATACTACTTTAACACTTGTTAAGAAACTAACAACATTTTTAAGGGAGCAAACAATGAAATAATTATTGACTCTGGCATACAAAATACAGCAAAAATCAGACTTAGGCTTCTGTGAATTGAACCTAAAAAGTTTTAACATCTTAAATTTCTAGTTTAATTAATGCATATGTTAAAACTAATGGTAACCCCATCTAAGGTCACTCCGAGAAGCACATTTAACATTCTATACACTTTATCTGACTACTAAACCTCTTTAATTTGCACTTTAAGACTATTTTGTCAACTGTGTTCCCTGTTATGTGAGTAACAAGTGTATTTCTCAGTGTGACAAATGTACTCAAACTGAGATTTTCCATTTAAATGTTTCTATTACAGTGTGCTGGAAATACAATATACGAGTTTTGAACATTCTGAGAGTAACTACCATGCTGAGATCTCAATACGCGTCTCTCTCTCACTGCCTCCTGGTGATAGTACCACTTCTACTCAATGCTTTGCATAACAGCTCCAGTGCCACCAAAACCACTAAATCAGTTCAACAATAAATACATTACAGTATAAATGCTTAGTAACAATTATATTACTCTATTTTTGTATACCCATGTATTACAAATTAACTGTAGATCAAAAAGTACCCATACACATTAGGTGACTGCAGTGTCATATGATATTAGGAACTGAGACACATTAGTTTGATAACTGGGCAGTACATTGTGTAAGAATACAGTGGGACACAACAGCACACGAAAGAGAAAACAGATAAAAGTGTATGTTAAGCCTAAAACTTTTCTTTTTTAGTTTTGGATAGAGTGTGAAAGGATTAGAACCCCTGTCTTGATTTTACAGCTATATGGGACAACATTAGATTGATTTCCTTCACGTTGTGTCCAAAATAAAATGTTTTATCGAACAAGAAGTAAGAGAAAGGCGGCGACAGGGACACAGAAATAAATATCTGACAGGAGTTCTGACCTTCCCCTATTTCTCTCTGTGTCATTTTTATTTCTCTCTGTGTCTCTGTTAAAGAGTTCCACAGGAAAATTTGTCCCACCATGCCCTGGATAGCAGTACAAGTCCCAGCCACTCTATCCTATATTAAGGAGAAAAGTTTTGTCTTGACATACACTTTAATACCTAGAATATTTAATCTGATTGTTCCCCAAATGTGTCTGGTGCTGCACTTCATATTGTATGGACAATATGATAAGCATTTAAGTGTGTTTGGGTGTTGGATATACAAAGTACGTTTCAGCAGTGAGATAGTTAACTAATCAACATCATCATCTTATGCTATGGGTACTTTCAGCATTCATTGTACGGTACACATTATTAAGAATAAACACCTGAGTGGGACAGTGTGTGTGGCTAGAAGCAAAGGAAAATTAAGAGGAATTGTAGTAATAACATACAGGGTATCTGTGAAATAGACAAAGGGACATTAGGTGAATTAAGATAAACACTGGGTAATGTAAAATATGGTTCTATTATGCCTAGTAAGTGGGATTAATTTACATAATATCAATGTTAAATCAGCAATGTTACTATTTCATTAAATAGATGAAGGTTATTTATCACTCCTGGCAATTTACTGATCCTGTTGTGAATTTTGTTTTATATTTCATGACATGAGCTATCAGACATACTAGGCTGTGTGTGAGTGAACATCTGAAACTGTCACTACCAATTGAGATCACTACCCTTTCATTTAATTTCTGGTGTAATTACACGCAGTGCCCTTATTTTAACTTTGAGGACACATTACCCAGGTTTACTTCTGTACTCATCTGTCTCTACAATCTCTATAGAGAGATTGTATCATTATGGAGGAGAAGGATGTTCTGGAGGGGTCCCACAAGTAGGAAAGTTGAAGGAACAGTTTTCACTTCCATGCAGTTTTAACCAGAGTTTTAAGGGATTACCTTCTAACAAGATCGCTTTGAGGATTATAAAGATGTCTTTATTCAAAGAAAAAAAAAGTGAGAGAATTAAACAGAAAATCCAGCATTGAAAAGAAAAAAAGGAATAGAAAATGGATGCATCATTATTTATAATTAGTATTTTTTAATAAAAGGGAGCTTGCTTACCAAAACATGTCAAGTAAACTAATAAAAAATAAAAAGTAAAGTACAGGCAAATAAAAGTAAAAGAAGTAAAGAAAAAAAGAAAACGTACATTGTTAATGATGAATGCTTTGTAGTTTGAAGACTGCAGATGGATAACTTCCATAGTATATTTCATACAGATAAGTTAACTCATAAAAGAATAACTTACTGGACAGGCGAACAACAATATTATTTGATACAGCTGTTCCACGGTCATTTTTGGCAGTGCACTGGTAATCCCCTTCATAAGAGTCTGCTTTTCCACCATATAATATATTAATTTCAAGGGTTCCTGAGTTTGGTTTCATTGTTACTAGTGGATCTTTTTCTGTATCAAAAAGGGTGCCATTGCGAGTCCATGAAAAGCTGCAAAAAGACATGTGGGTAAAAGAGTAGTCTAAAGAAGGTTAAGCTCAGAAAACTGGAAAGTCCTTACTACACCATGGAACCTAAATATACCACCAGCAACACATTTTATGAATTGTGCAAGAACTATATTGCAACTATAATGCACGCATTTAATTTTAAATTCCTGGTAAATGTAAAAAATATATATTTTAGTCCTGTTTTATATTTCTTCCCCCCCCCACCACCACCACCACCACCACCAGCCATACCAGGAGCCAGGTTATTGGCAGGTGTTATGAATATATAATGAGTGCCCCCTTTTAACACTGATATGAAAAATACATAAAATGATACACCATATCTCTGACTGAACATTCAGCTCTAGTCAATATCTGGATGCCAAAGACAGAAAAGCACATCATCAGTTTCACTGGCTACTATAGTGACCCACTTAACCTCCAAGTGCATACAGCAGAGCACTGTGGGAAGACATACCTTGGTGGTGGCTTTCCTTTGGCTTCACACTGAATCAAAATATTCTCTCTTGGATCCACAATGTAGTTTTTTGGTGACTGATGAGTTATAGTTGGAGGCTGTGGTACTGCATATTAAGGACATAAAACCACAATAAGTGGCCAAATAAAATAACATTGGATATCATCACAAAGCCTCACAAATATTTTCAAAAAAATCAACATCACACAAGGGAAACGGCAAACTATAAAAACGAAAGCATTAAATTAACCAATACGTGTACACGTGATAGAAGAACTTGAAGGCAAGCAGGTGAACAGCCACAGCAAACACAAACCAGCTACTGTATTAAGCAGCACAATACACCACCTCTAACCAACATGCTGCACAAATTCACTTCACGGGAACTTACATTGTTCTAGAAGTTGTGCTTTATTCCCCACAAGAGAATCAGCAGTTGTAAAGATAAACAAAGATTTAAAAACTGACTGTTAGTAGGAAACAATATTTTTTTTATTAATTTTCAGATTACAGTTATTGGAATATTAAGTCACAGAAACATAAAAAAAATTGTGAAGTGGAATTGCAGCCAAAATGTATTTCTTTTGTTTTTGGACTAAAGGAGAAGTCTTGCAACCTTTGTCAGATTTTTAGTTCTGTCTTTGTCTTCATTCCAGATGATTTCCCTTACTTCCTGTCCCTGGATTGTGGAACCTGAGATAATGATTTATTAAAGGGGTTAAGAATCCTGACATGATAAATTGTGTATATATACACATCTATTATCCAATCATGTACAAAAATAGAAAAAAGGGGTTTTTTTTAAGGCACCAAATCACACATTTAAATCATTGTGTTCCAAAGTTAAAAAACATTCAAAGATTTTATATTATTTAAAATGTTTTTTTTTATTTTGGAATGAAATAATTTAAACCTATCAAATGTGTGATTTGGTTAAAATGGTTAAAACCCGTTTTTTCTATTTTTGTACATACTTACGACTTTGGGGTGTGGCACCATTGGACAGGGATATCACCAATGCATTGTAATATTATCCAATCATGTGTTTACTTATTTTATCTTCACATGATGGGATGATTGAATGAAACATTAACACATTTTTTCTGTGAGGTTTCTTAACTCCTTTAGTAAATTGATCAAAATCACTTAAATTGTGGCACAGGGAGCAGAAAGGAAACCTAAATCTGTGTCAGGATTTACTGATGTCTACATTGCCACTGGATAGAGTTCCTTGCTGTTCTATTGCCCCTGGGACAGGAAATGAGGAATCATCTCCCCAGTAGGGCATAGAGAGTCATAGACATCCAACCCGACAGGGGTTCTAACCCTCCCCTGATATACACAAAATTAAATAAAAGTTTTGGCTGCAGCCAAAATTTGACAAATTATAAACTTGAGCATGAACATTAAAAAAACACCAAAAGTAACAACTGTAAGGGAAATCTATGGGGATCTACATAGTATACTTTTACAGAAGAAGATCATTTGAGTGATTTGTTGATGGTTTCTCCTTTAAAGGAGATCTATGAGGTGAGTGATTTCCACTCATCCTCATAGTTAGAGCCGACCTGTGACAAAGAAGCTGTCACAGGTTGGCTCTATTGATCGGAAAGTGAGCAGAAAGATACACCGGTCCGCTCACTTCCCGTTCGTCTCACCGCAGGGATTTCCCCCTCTCCTCTCCGATCCTCCAGCACCGACTGGAGGAATGAACGGGGGAGGGGGCGGGCACAGCTGGCTCTGCCTCTAGATAGGCTATCATTCACGCAGCTGTGTGGATCTCAACAGTATTGTCGGGATCCGTCCTGGCTGCAGCACTCTCAATATATCGCAGGCAATAGCCCACGATATACTGAGGTTTGGGTCACAGGAGGAGATTAAAATAAGTCCTCCCTTTACCTGTTAAAAAAAAAAATATGTCCTCCCGTGACCCTTAAAGAGAACTACAGGGGAAAACCCTTAGCCCATAGTTCCATAGTGAAAAGTGTGAAAAAAAGGTTTTTATTCCTGTCTGTGTCTCTGCTGGGGAGATTTACACTCTCTGTGATTCATGGTGACCAGTGTCACTGGAATAAAAAGTGATGTGAAAACAAAAATTTTACAGTTGTCACCAGAACAAGAATAAAGGAGGAATCTTCCAATGGAGACAAAATGATTATGATAACATCCAAGAGGGAATTTTCCCTTACTTCAGAGAGTTTTATTCTCTTTACTCTACTTTAGAGATTTCCTGTTGTATGTCAAAGAGTAGAGAACAATGGTAATCTCACCAACAAGAAAAAGGGGAAATCTCCCAATGGAGACAACTATTATGATAACATCTAAGGGGTTTTTCCTTACTTCAGAAAATTTTACTATTTCCTGTTGTGTGTTAAAGAACAGGAGACAAGGGAAATCTCCCCAACAAGAAAAAGGGGGAAATCTTCCAATGGAGACAACTATTATGATACAACAACAAAGAGGGGATTTTCCCTCACTTTAGAGACGTTTACTCTCTTTCCTGTTGTACCTTTGAGACAGGAAGACATGGAAAATCTCCACACCATAATGCAGACAGGAAAAAATAGGGATTATAACTATTAGCAAAAACCATAAAGGAAGATTTAGTGCTAGATATATTTTAAATGGGCCTTTTCTTTTTTTTTATTAAATAAAAAAACAAATGTATACAGGTCACAATGTACATACACAAAATAAAGTATGCATGGTTAACTAATGAGCCAATAACATGTATTAAGAGGAGACTTCAAAGTAGCAAAACTGAATGTCTTGCATATGTACATAAAACAGTTTTTATCACAGGAAAGGCTTAGGTATTTTGACAAGCAAGTCTACAATGATCTTGAAGGAGACTAATATAAATATTTTCATTAAAAGGAGCTAGAGAGGAACAGATAGTCATAATGTCAGGCATTGAGATCATCCTTGAGAATTTTGTTGGATAAACGGCCCCCGCCGGAGCCGGTGCAGAGGCAATCACTTCTTGTATCTCTCCACTTTCGGCCACTGCAGCAGAACGGCCGTGAGGGGAGAGAAAAAGAAAGAGTGATTAGTGCTGCGGCGGCGCCAGCGGGGGCCGTTTCTAAAGGCATCAGAGAGGCCCGGGGGGCAATTGCCACCCTGCCCCCCGGCCCAGTCCGCCCCTGGATTGCTGGGATCTGCTGGGATTCTAGTCTGAAAAATGGACAGTATTTTGCTCCATCACTTTTCTACATTGAAGAGTAAAGGATCTTTTTCATCATGTTGTAAAAGTTGTGAAAATAAGTGCCTCCAACGGGTGGTGGTACTTGGTGACACCTTTGTGATGTAAAAAACAGTCCAATTACGGCAAGTGATGCTTGAAATCAGCACCACTGCTGGCTAGTATTAGACCATTTATGGCCAACTTAGTCATCATTAGACAGGGAGAAGGATCTTCCGCCTATTAAATGTTTTAGTCGATCAATGTCTAAACATGTTGGAGGCCTTGATTTAAGCCTAAATCAATCCCATTTGTTGTTTTTTTTAGTTTTGGATAGAGAGTAGAAGAGTTAAAATTCATGTCACATTTTTATTTCTATTTGTGACCTAATGCATTAACTCAAGTCAATTGGTCAAAAATGACCTTTCATGCAGAATTGTCTGAACTGAGGAAAGGTACACTCTAACTGGTTGCTACAGCTTACTGTATATTAGTGCTCTTTGTTCTTCTTTTCCTTATTAAATTATAGTTTATGTTTTAATGGCACAAAACAAAATATCTAAAATTAAAAATACATATGTTTTTAAATGCTTTACAGATACTATAAACTACTGGGTTTTGGTGAATTGTTTTGAAATTATCATTATCTTTCCCCAATTCGTGTTCTCAAAAAAATCTTCTCTAGCATGGCTCCAGTCTCTGGAGTCAATATGGAGGAGATTTTCGAGGTTCTAACTTTTGCTGATGAGAAAATCATGTGGAAGAATCCTATTATGTTGGTATTAAGTATACGCATACAGGTTATGGTGAGAATGGACTAAATCATTCTAAAAGCCCTCAACCCTAATCAGGGCATGGTAAAGCCTTCTTAAAATGAAGGTATGCACATGTCTCAGACTGTCACATATCCCCAAAATAAGAAAGCTAGCATTCACAGAAGGAGGCCAGCATTGACAACCCATCGTTCTCTTATGACACATGTATTTTAAACAGAGCCATCAATCTACAAATGGCTTTAAAATACCCCGGTAATATAGATTCCGGCAGTGCTGAAAGTCACAGGTGGATAACAATACAAAATATCAGTGTACTGATACTTACGATCAAGTGGCACTTCTAGTGCTGTAAGTACTTGGCACAAAATAAGGACCAAAGGAGCTCTGATGGGTAATAATCTTCTCTTCTGCATTATTTTAAGCTGTCTTAGCCTACTCCTGCTGAGAGACAGAAGCTTTTCTTCTTATCACAGATTCCTTTACAATACAGAGCCCGGGATCATGAAGATATCAACTAGAAAAAAAAATCATATCAAAACTTTATCATTGTGGTGACATTAACATTATTTAAATTTTTTTTTTGTAAAGAAAAAAAACATGTTAATAAAAATACAAAAAAAAAACAACTCATTAATTAGCTCTCCAAAACCCACATATAAATACATGCAAGAACAAACAGAAAAGCAGGCGATGTCTATGTAATCAGATTCAGAGAGGCTGGTTTACTAAAAGAGTTGAGAATCTTCACTCAATAAAGTGTGTGCAGATTCACTTTGATTATCCAGTCATGTGAAAAACAAATTCCTGTATATTAATTTCATCTGCACATGATTGGTTTTCAAAGGGAACACAGCTACACTTGATTGCGTGTATATTTGCAACTCAACCCCACAGTTTACATTTTGTAAGGAAATATTAGAGATTAGTTTACATGGATTATTGTCCTTTTCTCCAGAGTTTGAAAATCAACATTACATTGTTCAAAAAAACAAGAAAATAAAATTGGTCATAAATTCAAGGATTCTGTCCATTTTACCTTTTATGTATCTAAAGAGGCCTCGTTCACACCATTTAGGCCAGTTTAGGCCTCGTTCACACAAGGAACAGTGCGTTCTGGCCGTATTCTGTCCAGAACGCACTGCATTGCACTTCGGCCGGCTCAGTATGTTGTGGAGCAGGAGGGGGAGAGGCGGTCCATTAAAGTGAATGGCACTGTAGCCACGCCCTCTGGCCGCAATGCAATCCTCTGAATGGGAACGCAAGGAACATGAATGCCTGTGGTCCGGTCTGAACAAAATAGTGCTTGCAGCATTTTGTTCGGACCGGACTGTAGGCATTAATGTGCCTTGCCGTGCGGTCGATCGCATTGCGGCCGGAGGGCGTGGCTACGGTGTCATTCACTTCAATGGACTGCCACGCCCCCTCCTACCCATAACATAGTGAGCCGGCCGCAAGGCAA
Organism: Nanorana parkeri; assembly: GCF_000935625.1. Lineage (NCBI taxonomy): Eukaryota > Metazoa > Chordata > Amphibia > Anura > Dicroglossidae > Nanorana > Nanorana parkeri. Next base: position 1,037,439 of record NW_017306359.1, on the reverse strand, counting down.
TGCAGTGCGTTCTGGCCAAAATAGGGTTGGAACGCACCGTGTCTGGTGTGATTGAGGCCTTAACCTAGGGATGTTTATATTTGGTTACTGTTCATTACTTCTGTACATAAGTCATCTGTGGTAGCTGTATAAAAGGGGCAAATTACCAATGAACACAGATTTCACATGAATGGATATCTGAAGAGAGCATAGGCTAAGAAGGAAAGACTCTTTTAGTAAAGTAGTCTATAAGGGTCTGTAAATAGGGGAGAATTGATCAAAACTGGAGAAGACAGAATCTGGAGCAACTGCCCATAGTAACCACCCAGCTTTTCTCTACAGTTTGTTCAGTTAAGCTTTGAAAATGAAAGATAGAAGCTGATTGGTTACTTTGGGCAACAGCTCCAGATTGTGTCTCCTCCAGTTTTGATAAATTCCCCTTGTGGTACTTTCTGACTTGTGTAGATTGTTTTCTGTTTAACATTCAGATTGTAATCCAAACAAAAAAAATGCATTCTGATTTATGTTCAGACTTTAATCCAAAAAGAAACAGTCCACCTTAGTATAAATATAAATAAATGCACACACATCCAGAAAAAATGGGCATTTATTAACTTTTTGCAATGGATCCTGCAAAGCATTGCAACCAAGATCAGTGGATCACTGGTGCAATGCTCAGGCTCTTACAGTGTGCTCGTTCAGCCCCAGCTCCACACCTCAGTACAGACCCTGTACAGATCCTGTGAATAAATCTGTAAATGAATGGCGCGGCTGTGCGGGTGGGGCCACTCACAGCCATACCAAATTTAAATCTAAATACAAAATTGTATGTTACACCCTAAATATGCGTGTGACCTGGAACATGGTCAAAAACAATGGACAGTGCTTTTAAAGTTTAGAACAATAACATAAATTATTACAACCATCACTCATGTCAGGGGTGGGCAACTCTGGTTCTTCAGCTGTTGTGGATCTTCAAGTCCCATGAGGCATTGCAAGACTGACAGTTACAGTCATGACTCCTAGAGGCATGTTGGGATTTTTATTTAAAGCACAACTTGGGGGCCGGAGTTGTACATCCCTGACTTATGTGGTATTTGAACAAAGTGTACATGAATACATATTTGCAGGCAAGAAGTACATGACAGATAAACACATGACAGGGTTAAGCTGGCCAATCTGACTGCTTAGCCTAATGACTGACTGACCATTCTGCTCTCAGACATGGATCTACACACACCTGCTACTCAGCACATTCATGTTTTCCCTTCTGGCCATCAAGAGAAGATACTTTACATGCACTTCAGAAAAGTAGTGAGGATAAAATCACTTGTGTTTAATCACCTCCAGTATACACATCATAATCTTTGAGCAGCACAGTAAGCATTGGCCACCAAGCACACAGGTATTACTATTCCTGCAACTTCAAATACAAATACAGTTTTAAGAAAACCAAATGAGAACATTTTAATTCCAGCTCTACCGTTCATTCATTAAAGTCCCATTACTATTTTCAAGGAGATCTTTTTATTGGCAGTATCCCTAGGGCATGATAAGGCAGTGATTACATATTGATTGCACCCATATTTAATCCTTAGGAATATAACATATATGTAAATTGGTGCTTACTACAATACACATGTAGGTGGTATATATTACACTCCATTACATTAAGCACTCATAGAACATAAATAAGCTGGAAAAGAGAATTATACAAATGAGCCTGGCTTGATCTAGCAGCAGGGAACTATACAAATGCAATATATAACACATTGTAGAAACATTACAGAGCAAACCCAGAGATCGACTAATGTACACGTGTTCAAGCTGCACAGGCATACCCGTCAACAATGTCATAACATTGCTGAAACCTTGCTTATTAGAATTGCTTATGTGTAGACCATACAGTACATCATTGTACAAGCAATCATTTACAACGCAGCACAAAACTGAAACTTTGCAGTTAGTTATAAATCCAGCAAACAAGTATCAGTTATAAGGGAAATGTCATTTTGTTACAGACAACTCATATTATTCACAGGTCCAGAGTTATTTCAAAGCAGAAAATTGTTACCATAAATATCAAGTCTAGGCCTGTAAGAAATAATTACATAAACCCAAATTTAACAACAAGAATCATACACAAATTCACAGAAAAAACATTTGTGTTCCTATACTCCAGTATTTGTAGATTCAAATTAATACTCATGCACATCTTTAAAATAATGAGAATATGGAGACATGACAGTCAAGCTATCAAACACATTCTAGTCTGATTACACTTACCACAACATTTCTCTTGTGTCTTCAACATCAAAAGCGGTGGCTTTGTGTCTGGGTGATTAAAATATTTTGCTCTATCCCTCTTACACTCTTAGCCTATCTACAGAATGCAGTTTAAACTCTCCTAAGCCCCTGAGCAAATGTGATTATGTGACGATGCACTTTGCCACAGTAACTACATTGGCGATCATCCATCAGGAGAAAAAGTGATTGATTGAATATTGGCTGCATGCTATGCTGAGTGCAGAAGAAAATCGTTTAATACAGTTTGCAAACGAATGAATGTATATTAACTGCTTCAACCCTGAATGTAATCGGCACTGGGTGCTTCTGTACAGTGTCTAAAAGACTATTAAATAATTGAGAGTTAAGTATAACACAAGGCTGGACAAATCCCAGGAGTCAGGTAGCCAATGCTCCTTAAAAACTGGCTTCTAATGTTTGAGGTTTTCTCTAGCTGCTATCAATGAAGCTGGCTCCTAAACAAAAAATCCTGTTGGCTCCTGAATTGGACAGCATGGCTCCAAAATTCCATATTGATTTTCCCACCCCTGGTATAACACCTTTACAATGTATATTAGGCATTGGTCACAACATATTATATTAAAGCATAATATTAATCATAATAATAATAAAATAACATGACAAATAGTAATGAAACATATAAACAATATGTCAAAACATACTTGCTATGTGAATACAATTCAAAACCCTTGGTTATTAATACAGTGCAGTGAACATCTAGTATTTGTTATAGCAACCAAAAATGAAATAAGTGTATACAAAGCAACATACCTCCATATAAAAGACCAAATCTAAGGCTATGTGCGATTAGATACTTTTATTTGCATTTAAAAAGCTTTTGTAAGCACATATATTTGCATCTAATGAATTCCAATGGGCATATTCACACCTTGCATCTACTGTAGATGCTTTTATCAGTTTATCTGCATTAAAAAAAAAATAGAAGTCAGGTGTATCTAGGAACCGATTTGAAGTTCTAAAAGCACCAAAACGCATGTAAACTCATGCAAACACGTGTCTTTTAAAGCATCTAGAAGCATAAACACAGCATCTAAACTGACAGATTTTCCTCTGGCAAGTGGCAAGCGTGAATGAAGCCTAAGTCTCAGCTAGAAATACCCACACATGGTAATATGTTTCAGATGATACAATGTCCTTGTATATCACTATCATTACAAAGTATTTCATTAACAAAGAAGTTTTATTCCCAAAAAAGACAGGTTCCATTAGAACATTAGGTACATAAACTCCATACAGGTTAAAGTTTAGTCAGCAGTGTTCCCATGTCATGAACAATGCATTGCTGAAGTGTAACCTGTAATGCTGCCACTGGTTAACATTGGGGATTTCTGTTATTTCTACTGCCTGTCCCAGCTACGTGCAACTCTCCAGCCCCCCCATTCCTTCTCTCCCACAGCTGGTGCCAGTCTACCCTTACAGGGCTATACCACGGGAAATAGATCAAACACATAATGGGCAGTCAAGGTAACTGCAGTGAAGCTGATGGACACTTCACTAGTCCAGAACTGGTGCATGGCTTGGAATGAAGAATGGTCACTTCCATCGCAGTCTTTCCAGCCAAGTGTTAAGATGACACGCTACCCTTAAAGTGATATTAAAGTCAAAAGGTTTCTAAGCTATTTCAAATGCTGATAAAATCACTTAATGAACACTGCATCTTTATGTTTAAAAGTTTTAGTTTCCAACAGAATCAGCTAGTCCCCTGAGCACTGGTCTTGATATCCTGCTATAGGTTCCTATGGAGCCACCCTTCTGTGTGCTAGTAAGCTTTGTGTGTCTCCACAAACATACAGACACAACAATGCAATTCAACCCTCTGCTCCTTGATTCCCTTCCCCTCCCCTCGGCTATTCACTTCAGGCTTGTACGGCTGATTTCAGCCGTACATCGGCTTGCTTCGTGCGGCTTCGGTTCGGCCCAACATGCTCAGCATGTTGGGCCGACCCGAAGTGCAGAAGGAGTTCGACTCAGCCGATCCAACATCTGAATCGGCTAAGCCGAACCTCCGGCAGGCTACTCGCTGCTGTTCGGCCTATTCTCATAGATGCCGAACAGCAGTGAGTGAATAGCCGAATGCCGCCGAGCGGCATTCGGCTCGGCTGTTCTACTCGGTACCTCTGTGGTACCAAGCAGAATAGAAAAACAGTTGAAAACGTAGTAAAAAATAAAATAGAAAAAGATTGGGTGGAGCTAGCAGTGACAGCTAGCTCCATCCAACTGTTTTCTATTGGCCGGGCGGTTCTGTTGCCGTCAGAATAAAAAAAATAAATACAAAAAAATCACCATAGGAATGCATAGCTAGATTCCTATTGGCTATTTCACTTTGCAATAGCCAATAGCAAACTGGCTTTTGAACCCGCCCTCTGCTGCTGTCAATCACTAGAGGGGACCTGATGGAGAACTTCAGGTCCCCTCTGCTGATTGACAGCAGCAGTGGGAGGGTGCAATAGCTAGTTTGCTATTGCAAATTGAAATAGCCAATAGGAATCTAGCTATGCATTACTATGGTGATTTTTAATTTTTTTTTTACAAAAATTTATTCTGACGGCAGCCAACGGCTCTGATGGCAGAAGAAAAAAAACAGAGCAGGGAAAGGTTTACTCTGCTTGATTGAGCAGAGTAAACCTTTCTGGGAGAAAGTGTTTCTCTCCCGGGCGGCCGGGAGCCACTATCTAATAGCGGGAGACTCCCGAAGCGTCCATGAGAGTTGGGCTATCTGGAGATCAGTGTCCCTGGTTACCTGGTAACCAGGGACACTGATCTGTCTGTGCAAGTCGACTGAGCTGCTCGGCCGACTTCGGGAGCTGTACGGCTATAGTAAATAGTCCGTACAGCAGCCCTTTGGTTCTACTGAACCGAAGTGGTCCTGGGGCCGAAGCTAGCCGAAGGATCAGTCGAAGCTACGGCTAGATCCTTCGGCACCTTAGTGAATAGACCCCTTAGTGTGAACCAGGCCTAAGATCGTCACTATTAATAATCATCATATACTGTACATTCACATTGTGATATATATATATATATATTGTATATATATATATATATATATATATACTGTATATACTTTACTTTCATTGAATTATTGATGCATGCTCAGTCTATAGCCAACAAAGGCATTCCTTTTAATGAGTTAAATGAAGCACTAGATAGCATGGCCTAGTTTTATGAACTTCAGCCCAGTGTCTGGACATTGAGGTTAATGCATTTTCAGCCTCTAAGCTAAATGATGATATGTTAGGGAAAAGTATGCACTTATTAGTGCGGAAATGCTAGCATGTTAAATATGAACAGTGAACCCTATATTGTAACTCTTTAAATTCTGATAAAAAATACTGATAAACTGTTAACCATATTCTACTCTAAAGGTCCTGGTCCACTTTGCATAAAAGTCTGCAGTTCTGTTTGTGTTGAGTGTTTTTGGCAAATGTCCTATTCTCTCAAAAGGGTCAGTCCACCCAAAACTGTACGGTATGTGCATTTTACCTAGATTCAAATAGGTCCATCTGATTTCCCAGGTCTGTCTATAAGCCATGGTCTTTACAAATGGGTCTATCGCTGCCTCTCGGTGTTCTATATTTATGTTACATTAGGGTGAATACCGCAGACTACACGTGTAGAAAAGTGAAATGCCACAAATAAGGTGGCTGAGCCAGAAAAGTGAAAACATAATGGTGTTTACATTCTAAAATTTCAGTTTTGGCTGTCATAAATTTCTCACATCATAAAGTGACATTAGAAAAAAAAACACATATATTCCATGGTAAAGTACAAGGGGTGAAGTGTAAAGTACAAAATGCAGTACCCATATCTAACGATGAAAATCTATCTAGGGCTTCTCCAGTTTAAAGAACCCCAGGAAAATTACAAAATGACCCTTGTAGTGGGGCTACTCCCAGACTGCACGGGTTAAGTGTTCATTTTATCTACGGGGCTCAAACAAAGCTGTATTACTCACCTGATCCTCTGTCCCACAGTGGTCAACACTCACCTCTCTCCCCCTCCACTCCAGCTATGAAATATCCCTTGGTATCCTCACATCTAATGTAGAACGATGTACCTGCATAAGATGTGATGACACCAGTGGAGCCCAGGGAAGAAGAGGCTATGGCAACCAGTCTAGCAGCCTGGAGGGAGCCGGCAGGACCAAGGAACAGGCAAGTAAATCTGTTTTATTTGAGTCCCCCAGACAAAAATAAGAACTTAAGCCTTGCAGTATGGGGCTGGCCCCACTGCAAGGGTACCTTTTTGATTTTCCCAGAGAGCTTCTTTAAAGCTGAATGCCAGAAAGATTTAAAAGACACAAACATGCAAATCTATACTTATTAATACATTATGAAATGTATATTTTAAATGTAGACTATGTAAATAGCTAAAGTTGTCTTGGTATCAGCCCCTTGTAGCCCCTGTAGAGCAGAGCTCACACACTGTCATGGGGGGTGTTGAAGTGCTTGTTTCTCCACAGGAGCCTGGATGATCTGTAAGCAATGAAGTGCCCACCATTTTGCTAAAATTTAGCAACAGAAATTAGCAAACCATGGCAAAATCTTAGCTAATGAGAAAAAAAGGTATAGCATAGCTCATTACATTGGTAATACTGTTGAGGAAAAAGTGGATAGCGGCACTGTGACATATTAAAAAATGCCTTCTTTATTGATTCATAAAAGAAATTACACAGGAGATGAACAGTGACGTTCATTGCAACCAGTTATGAGCTGTGCGAGAACCTGACTGTGGCAGGCAAGCGTGGACTGGTCTGGGCGTCACTATGATTTACTAACATAGCTCATTACAATATTGATATTTTAAACAAGGGTGAAGTTGTCCTTTAACACACCCTATGCATGAGCAGCAACAACTGTAGCACAAGTGGTTTTGGACTGTATACCTGAGAGAGGCTTAAAGGATATCTATAGTCAAAAACTAAGGGGTCTTTTCACAAAAGGGTGAAGAGTTTGGAGAAGGCAGGAGAAGTGAACAATTTAGGACAACATTGCTGAACTGGAAAGTGAGCTGAATTGGAGAATTTTTCCAAATCGGCTATTTTGTCCTAGAATGTTCCCTTCTCCTGCCTTCTCCAAACTCTTCACCCTTTTGTGAATAGACCTGTAAACATAAAATATGTATTTCTATATTGAATTCTATCCCACTCCTAATAACCATATGCATCTATAAGTTTGTAGACTCACTTATTGAAGATGCCCATAGGATGTACTTCCACAGTGCACTGACACAAATCAGCACGTCCTTGTGTCTCACAGAGCCTGTCTTCTGAACTACAACTCATCGCATAAACAAAGTAACATTATCATTGCTTGCTGCAAGCAATGCATGATGGGATATGTAATTACAATTCTGATGTTATAACAGGAGAGTATATGCTAGGACTTTACAACTTCTTTATATAAGTGAACTTGTTAGAGCAAAGTGCTGGCCCAACTATTTCCTTTGTATTTGTCTTGGTGTAGTTCACTTCCTTAACATTCTATTGTTTTTCTTCATAACTCATATAACTCACATAGACACCATTATTCATCACATGTTTAGTGTGTGTGCACTGATATAAACAGTCAAAAAAAAAAATCTGTCACAGGCCCAGTTAACACACATACAAATCATTTACTTGTTTCACACAAGGTGAAAGATGCTTCCACAGTGCTTCTTACACAGACATAGGGGCTGATTTACTACAGAAGTAAACAATGTTCATAAAGTAATGTTCTGTTTTAATACCCAATAATAATATCATTATTATACAGGATTTATATAGTAGTATAGTACCAGCAGTTTGTCAGCGCTTTACAATATAAAGGGAGATAGTACAGTTACAATACAATTCAAGACGAGAGGGTTAGGAGAGCCCTGCTCATGGGAGCTTACACTATTGTGCAAGGAAAGTTATTAAAAAACATGCTTGCACATGATTGATAATCAAAGTAAACGAGGCTTACCCTTCAAATATTTGCAAAGTGAACATTCTATTTACATTTTGTACATAAACCACATTGGTAAGCATTTATCAAAACTGGGTCAGGCAGAATCTGGAGCAGCTGCCCATAGTAACCAATTAGCTTCTCTCTTCAGTTTGCTCAGTTGAGCTTTGCAAATGAAAGATGATTGGTTACTATGGGCAACTGCTCCAAATTCAGTTTGCTCCGGTTTTGATAAATTGCCCCATAATTATGTCTAATGTCCGCTATGGACCACAAACTCGGAGATCATGCATCATGTACTATTTTTGCCATCTAATATCACCACTCCAATGTAACATCATATAATCCTCAGCTGTGAGCCAAGTGATTTGTAATGTGAACTATAAAAAGTTATCAGCGAATACCTATCATACATATTCAATTACATGATACAAAGCGTATGTAAATGCTTTCAGCTCTCAGAGACACTAGACCGCCTATTGTGATAAAAGCAGATGTTCAAAGATAAAGACAGCAGAGGCATGTGACATGGATTTAGTGAGAATGATCACACATAATGGAAAAGCACAGCAACAAGCAAAGATTCACCAAATGTCAAACTCAGTGGTGGAAAGTTTCACTTATCCCTGTGTCCAAAGCTGATCTCTTTGTGCTCAGAGACAACAAACCGTTCATGGTTTTCAATTGGTATTTTTTTACTGACCCCCATCTAATTCTTATCTACTTAGTATTAAAACAACATTAGTTGAAAATGATAAAAACCACACATAAAATGTAGCCAGAAGGTTTCCTGTAGTGAAGTGCATACTTTCAACTGCATTCCAAACAGAAATTCCAGTTATTATTATGTAGCTATGTATCTGTGCTGCAGCGTAGTGCTTGTTTTAAATTATATATTGCATTTACATGCATTAAGGAGGCACACTAATCTGAATGGTAAATGCACAAGCATGCAAGTGTAATGCATTTGTGTGCATTTTTGCTACAGTTGGCAGAATTATTAAATGAGTATAGACAGTTCACTTAGCAAAGTAAATTTTCACTTAGCTCAGTGAATGAGGTGACTTCAATTATTAATTATGTGCCATGAAAATACTGTTTACTTGATTTTCCTTTCACATAATTTTTACTTCATTTTTTTGGTCAAAATTATTTCACTTAGCTTCAACATACTCACTAAGCTAACGGACAATTTACTTTGCAAAGTAAACATGCTCTACTCTTAGCAAAGCAACCACATTTGTTCCATTGAAAATCTCTACACTAAATGTGTCCCTTATTTTGCTAAATAACACTAAACTTAGGAGTTAAAGGAGAACTATGGTGTAACCTTTTTTCCCCATATTTCTCTTTAGAGTCACGGGAGGGCATATACTAACCTCCTCCCGTGACCCAAAACTCAGTATATAGCGGGCTATTGCTCACTATATGCTAAGAACACCGCAGCCAGGACGGATCCTGACAACAATATCGAGATCCACCCAGCTGGCTGAATGACAGCGGGCTCTGCCTGCCCCCTCCCCAGTCTTTCCGTCCAGTCAGTACTGGAGGATCAGGGGAACCCTGTGACTGACTAAAAATGCAGACATTCTAAATTTGTTTATGCCACACTGCACCTCACTCTTGGTCACTGCGGAGCTGCAGCTCATAGAGATCTGGCAGTGCAGGAGGCCTGATTTTTCTCTGCACTAGTTAAGTAATACTTGCAGGTCTTGTCCCTCTCCCTTGTGAATGGACAGTAAAAGGAGAAACTGCAGTCTGATAAACTCATCTTTCTGTAATTCTGCTCCCTACTCCTATGAGCGAGCTCCTTATTAGTACATGAGCACTACAACACAACTTATAGTAGCATTGAACTCACAAACATTTTTTTCAATAATTACACTGGATCAAACACATATATATTGCTCAGCAAAGTAGTTCCTTCAATTTTTAATCAGGCACTTACAGACATCATGTTTCCAAACATCTGGCTCCAACTATCTTAGTTCGCCTTCCCTGAACTTCCTGTCCAGTACAAGATCACAAGGGACAGAGCAGAAGATGTCTGTAGCTTGGAAAAGGGAGAAGGAAGGAGTGGGCAGCGGGAAGGAGCAGAGTGCCGTGCTTTGCTCTGCTTGTGTGTTTGTGGAGAAACACACAGCTTACTAGCACACTCAGGGGTGACTCCTTTGGGTCCTGCAAGGAAAAGGAGCCACCCTAAAACAGCATATCAGGACCAGTGCTCAGGGGACAGCTGTTTAATGAAGAAGGCTACATTTTTTACCATCAAGGAGCAGCATCCATTTTATGTGATTTCATCAGCATGTGCAATAGCTTAAAAAGTGTTTTATTTTATTCAAAGGCGGCTTGTGCGGCTTTTCTCCCTTTCCAATTCTGAGCTCAGCTGTTTGGGAACTGCAAAAGTGGTGATGCCAAGTCAAGTTCAGATACTTACACCGCTTGCAGTGTAAAAAATACATTTAACCACTTGCCGTCCGCCCGTAGTAAAAAAACGGACGGACGGCACTGCAGCATTTGCGGGTTGACGGCAATTTGTGCTGAATACTGAAAAATGGCCTGGATGGGAAGGGGGTTTAACACCGCAGATGTCAACTGGTTAAAGATGTACAAATGATGACAGAGCTGCACTACTGTGTTTCTTTCTATATTTGCCTGTAGTTTTGCTTTTTAAAAAAGCAGTTATAAATGAGAAAAGAACAAATATACACGGAATGAAACTTGCAGGTATAACAAGAATTTGAATATGTCTTGCATATGTCTTTGAACATGTTTTGGCTCTCAGAGAAGTGTATAATATAATTATCTGCTTTGTCAGTGGGTTAAGACCCCTTTCACAGCTGGGCGACAGCATTTTAGCGCACTTTACACACATTCTCTCACACATTTTTGCGTGTTTCAGACCATTTTACAGGTGTTTTCTGTTCATATGTAATAGTGTTTTAAGTCTCAGTCTCAAAAACAGGCTAAAAAAGCGCACAAACATGCAAAAACGCGGTGATCAGCGAATGTCCCTTGAAGTCTATGGAGCAAATCCCTCCATAGCAAAAAGAAGCTCAGGGATTATTTTGATGCGCGATTCAGCGCGTTTGCGTTAACAGTCCTTATAAAAACATGGGATTTTAATTTTTATGCGTTTCAGTGCAAAAAAAAAAAGGCCTGAAGAAACGCCCTGGTCTGGTTTGAAAGGGGCCTTAAAGACGTTATAGAAATGCTGCTACTTATAAAAGATACAACAACTTTGCCATGTCACCAGACCATAAGATACATAAAAGATATTTCTTGTAAATGGGTTTTCTGAACAAAGCAGTATGTCAGATCAATTTCTGAATCTATACAAAAGCATGACAGCTGCTCGTACACAAAGTACAAGAGTCACTGGAAAAAAATATAAAACTTACTGAGCTGTTCACAAGTGTCAAAATATTAATGCACTGCACAATTCACACAGCTCATGCACAGTATAGTATACTTCATTCTATAAAACACACACTATACACAATTATGGACAAGTACAATCAGGCTTCACATTAACCATAAAATATAACGCCTGGTGCCTTGGGAGAAATCTGTCTAAGGTCATGCAACTTACATTCATGTCTTCTACATCAAAGCGTTTGTGGCAGTGTTAGCCCACTCACTGTCCCCAGACAGCCATTTACTATGTGTGATCAAATCACTGCTATTGAAGCTTCTGCTTAAAAATGAAAAATACACAGAAATATTTGCTTTGTGAAAATAAGACAGCAAGAATGCGTATCACCAGAAGGAGTAACAATTATACTATAGCATTCAATAATAAATATATATTTTTAGATGATAATAAAACATGTGCTAGCACCTCTAGAACTATTTTACCATCAAATTCTGTTTTGTGGCCACTAGTCTATTTTATTTGACAATTTGATTACAAAAGGTTGGCACTTCCACATATTTTATTGGAATTGGTGTGTGTAAGCTGTTTGGAATATGTCCAATTTTAGAATGCACTCATAGATGAAACATTGCTGACTTCACAGGTTCACCAGGAATAAAGACAGAGAATGCAGTTTTTCATGAAGCTCAGGGTGGCAGCTTAGGGAGTAAAGCTATCTTTCCATGAGAGTACTGAGTGGGCAGGGAAGTGAATCAATAGCACTGGATTTATCCTGAAGAAGCAAATCCGGGAAGTTTGGCACTTCATTCTAGAACTGTTCATTTCCACACCCCTTTCTTTGTAAAGGCTGCTTCAAACAATAGAACGTCTGTATTAGTGGCGTAGCTCATTAGCAATTCCAGTAGGAATACTGATTAACTTAGCTTTCTTCTAAGACTGGTAGAAATGTACCTGCTCTGTCATCCAGAAATAATGTCTATTGTTGTGGACTGTGTTGAAAACGATGTGACCCATCAAACTTTGACCTTATTTTTTTCTTTTGGTCTCTAATTTCATTTGCATTTTTGGCATACAGTATAGCACAGGCTTGCTTTAGTGATGCACTACTATAAACCCAAACTAGTCACCTGAGGCACAATTTTGTAGAAACAATGATACAAACATAGATACAAAAGGTGCAAAACAAATAGTTGCTTTTAAATGCAATGTGTTGGGGTATAAGTGAATGGGGTTTAAAATCACATCAGTACAGCTTGGCATACACAGAAATTATTGTCTAACAACAAATTTGAAAGTATTGTGTTTGAGTATTAGTCTCTATTCACACCTAGGCATTTTGCAAATCCTTTGCCTAAGTGCAACAACCCTCAACCAGAGGAATCCTATTGTTTTCAAAGTCCCCTGTTCACATGTGAGCATTCTGACGCATGAAGCCAGAGGCTTGTAGCTCAGATGAGAAAGTACACATACCCTGTTCTCAGCTGTACCGTACTGTATAATGCTTCCACTCCTATTGAGATGGTAACTTCAAGTGACAAAACATAGTGACCTAAGTTACTTGTTCTTCCTTACTTTGTCCCCTCTCCCTTCCTTCTGCATTGCCTCCATTCATTGTTAAGGTTCCACAATTGACTTACCTTATTTGCATCAACTTCATTTGATGCTCATTATTGGACATACTAAGGGAAAATATTCACATTTCCTTATGTCATGATGACATGTTGTGCCTGGGGCTTGCCCCACTATCTTGGTAATTTTATATGTATATCTTGGTGATATCTAATGTTTTTACCTCTATTTGCAATAAAAATATTTTATTCAGGCAGAATCAAACATTTTTAACACAATAAATTTAAGAGGAACACCTGCAAAAATTTTAAAAAATGTGTGTAAAAGTCTATGGGATGATCCTGCTTCTGTATTACAAGTGGCATGTAAAAATGTTTGTACAAACACACACGAAAGACATCTCTAATTCCCCTGTCTATGCTGATGCATAAGTGTGAATGAGCCGTCATTGTGTATGGGATACAATGATCAATCAAGGGTACCCTGAAAAAATTGGTTTGAGTAGATCCAGAGCAATAGGTCAGTTGGCTTTTAGGTCAATTCCGCTTTTGTGCTCAATTTACTGTCCATTTTGTAAAAGTACAGTTAGAAGATATCAGGCTAGTCTTATGATTGCGCTTTGTACTGGTAGCATCATATTTTTAACTGGGTTATGTTGAGTTGGCATGGACCTGCTTCGGTGGGAGAGGACAGCCTACTTCCTTCCCTCTTTCACCTCTGCTCTTGCCCATGACACAATTCAACAGCTACAAAATAGATGTAGAACACTAAAGAATAAGCAAACCTCAATACAACTCCTGAAGAAGCGGAATACAGACCTGCTAAACGCATTGAGACTTCACCCTTGCTCACCTATTCAAATCATATGGTCGGAAAACTAAGGGGAGATATCAGACTCTTTGTGAAAGTTAAAGTTAACAATGAATAAGTGTCTTATGTAGGGGGAATTACAATTTGAGGTCATACAAAGAGAATAAAAAACATATGACAAAGTGTTAGCATGATGTATTTTAATGCCTTATTTTTATTGAATGTATGATACATTTTGTATTTTTATACATGCTGTATATCTGAAGCATTTTGGGTGCCTTAAAATTCTGGCTTCATTCACTGTATAATATCACATGATATGCACTTACAGCTAAACTCCAGACAAAAATCATACATGTTTCTTTTTTAAACTCGTATAGCTGCAAGCATGTAAATAGATCTATCTTCCCAAATCATGACAATAGTAGTCACTTCTGTTTAATGGTCAGGGAAAGAGCAGCAGTACATTGATGACAACTTTGTTATGCTAACAACACTGCAATAGAGCCCCTATGGGTACAGAGTGATGTTTCTCCTTCTGCTAGTCTGAAATCTGCTGCACGTGGTATTACAGGATGCTAATATGAAGACAAATGAGGATGTTTATACTAGGTTATTCAAATATACATATAAAGTTGAACTCAAAGCTGGCCATAGAATTAAATTGCCACACCCCAACCCAGCATGTGCAACACATAATGCTAGTTTAGTTTAGAGTGGATCTAATAGAAAGGAATATTTACTTTCATGCAAGATCTCGTGCCAGCTGGTGCTCCAATCCTCTTCTCCCCAGCACTGGCATATGGGCAGGCTCTTAACATCATCATGTACAATGTAGGACCAGCGGTCGGCACTGGTGCTGCATTGTGTGTGGTGACATAGAATAGAGAAGCAGGGAGAAATTACTGGAGAAGAAGAGCAGCATTGGGGATCGGTCATCACAACTGGAACTGGCAGGGAAAAAGACTGCAGGACTGTGGATTAAGGTAATTAATCCTCTCTGTTAAATCATCCCCTGACAAAACAAGCATTATTTTCTGCATCTCCTGCGGGGAGGAACATTTAGTGTTTGTGGCCAGCCCTGAGATGACCCTTAAGAATTTCTAATAAATACATGACTGGATTTAAGAGTACTTTATTGAATATTTATGAGCAGTCATTATCCTCTAATTTATGTTTACCTTTCCAGAGAACAGCTCATTGATGCTAATGTTATGCTATGCTAAATACTAGGGATGCACCAATACCAAGTACAGTATTCGGTACAAGTACAGATACTTTTCGATCTCCAAGACTAGACTAGAGAAAAATTCAAAAGTTAGGAGGCAGCTGTCATTTGTAAGGAGCACAAGGAGCTCCTGGGATTTGTACATCTTTGTTTTAATATATAATTTAGTTTTTATAAATAAAGGGATGCACCGATACCAGTTTTGCAAGTACAAGTACTGATACTTGCCCAAGTACTTACAAGTACGAGTACTGATACATTTTTGTTTATTGTCATGTGACAATTTTTCTAAAACAATATCGACTAAAGATTTCAGGACAGTGGTGGAGCGCCAGAGCCAGGTCCGAGCTGCAACTGCTGCAACCCTGGTAGTTCTCATGAAAATGCCAAGTATCGGCATTGGTACCCGAAAAGTATCGGTGCATCCCTACTAAACACTAATCATTGACTGCACTAGACACCAAAGCATGTCCTATCCAAATAATGCTGTTTATGTTCCTTGAAACTTTTATAAAGCTATTAGTGCATCTTAGCATTTGAACAATAGCGACACATTGCAAATCTGTACAAGTTTACATTCTTTTTTAGTTACTAGAATGGAAAAAAACTGAAGAACCACAGACCTTTATGGCTGCAGCTGAGTGCCTCTTTTAATACAATCTGCATGTATGGATAACTTTTTAGTAGAAGTGCTACTGTATTAGTGAAATGACCAGACAATAAATGAACAGTTCCTTGGATAGTGTTTGGTAAACCAAAATACTGTACAGCATGAATCTTAATTCTAGGAAATGTCAGAGAAGCAATGAGATTTAAGTAGAAAGTTTTTCCTAGATTTATCTTGTATTTATGTTAACAATCTAGGGAAATACAGTTTTCAAAGGCTGTTGTTTACACAATTTCTTTTTTTTTTGAAACGGGATTTTGGGCCTAAGGAGTAAAGGAAAGAGCAACAGTGAGTCTTTCCTTCCTTTGGTACACATGTGTAAAACTCATGGCCCAGGGGACGAATCCGGCCTACCAGACCAGGCAATTTTCTAGACTTCTACTTTTAGATCTAGGTATTAAAGGAGAACTATGAGATGAGTGATTTCCACTCACCCCATAGTTCTAGCCGACCTGTGACAATGAGACTGTCACAGGTCGGCTCAGTAGATCGGGAGGTGAGCGAACACATACCAGGTTCGCTCACCTCTCGATCCTGTCACGGCTCTCTGCCGGGAGAGGGGGAGGGGCTGGATTCCCCTCTCCCCGCTCCGATCTGCCAGCGCTGACTGGCGGAACGGACGGGGAGGGGGCGGGTACAGCTGGCTCTGCCTCTAGATAGGCAGAGCCAGCTGTCACTCACGCAGCTGGGTGGATCCCGTCATCTACGTCGGGATCCGCTCCGGCTGCCGCGTCTCAGTATACCGCGAGCTGTAGCTCGCGGTATACTGAGCTTAGGGTAACAGGAGGACGCTAGTTTGTGTCCTCCCGTTACCCTAAGGAGAACTATGGGGAAAAACACTGACCCCATAGTTCTCCTTTAAGTTATTATTAAAACCAGTGATAATCGAATGCAGAGGCAATTATGATAAAGATTAGATACATTTATATAGTCTTACAGGCCCTTTGAGGGCAACCATAATGTTGATGCGGCCCACGATTAAATTGAGTTTGACACCCCTGCTTTGGAAGATGCTATATTAGATAGATTAGATTAACACTACAGAGTAAGAATAGCTTAAAAAAGGAGGGCCTCTGAAACTGGCTGCTTAGTTACCCTTACCGGAAACAGATTCTTCCTTTCCAGAGAGGTTGCTTCCCAGCAACAAGGACACCACTGTAGGAGCCACAAGAGCAAGTCCTCTGTCATCCATCTCAGTACCACAGTGCCATGAAGCCCACTGCTGGCAACAGAGCAGGGAAGATATTGCAATTAAACCTTCTGCCTGGGTTCTTTGATGCTTGTGATGCTTTTATGAATGTTATTAATAAAAAGTTATTCTTTTAATGCACTACGTGGTGTGTACTCTTCATGATTTTCTTAAAGCAAGCTTATGACACACTATATGGAGCTATCTTCCCCTGCCAGGATGAGCTTTATTTGAACAAACCAATGATTATCTACTCTGATAATGATGATACATTTGAACATACAGCTTCAGTTGTGAGTGCAATTTCAGCCTGTTCTTTTCCCCTATCATTGGTAATGCATTTCTTATATTTTTCTAATCTAGTGTTTTGACTTCATCCTCAATCATAGTTGGAGCAGCGGCACTTAAGAATTCCTCATTCATGCGATTCTTTAAGACTTGGACATACCGCAAGATAAATCAGTAATTTGAATTCACTTTCCCATTTCCTCTTTTCTTTTTTTTGCAGTGCAATATAGTGAAAACTGTAACCACCATTTCCAATATTGCACATGCACAGACACACACATTTGTTTGTTTGCTTTTGGTTCATTCAAAATATTATTTAGCCAAGTTTGCAAAGTATCCAAGACTGATGAGAATCATTCACCCACCAGTCAAAGCAAACAGTGATGAAAAAGGCTACAGCGAGGTTCAGTTTGTCACCATGGAGTAATCACCGAATGAATAATGAAGGCTTTTAGATGTACACTGATAACATTGCAGAGGTGTAAACAGATACAATGCACGCACTGAAGAGAGTATCAATAGGGTAACCAATGGCATTACAACCTGATACAGCGTGAAACAATTATATACCAATAGAATTTAGAATGCGGAAACAGCATAAGCAAGTAAACTAAGCTAAGTGGTCATTTGAATAAATGAACAGTCTACAATAACCCAGAGGGAGCAGTGGCACAAATACTACAGCCAACACATCCATATCAACGCACAGGTGCTTCCTGTGAGCAACAAGACTATCAGTGTAAGTGCAGCACACGGCAGAGGTGTCACAGAACTCCCAGAAAGAGAACAACTTTTAGGTTATAGGACCACTGGGATAGTAGTGTCCCTGTCAATTTTTATTGCCTGCTATATCTATTTCCTTACAAAAATATAGGTAAATCCATAGAAAAGGTACACGTTTTTAAAAGAATTCTACATGGCTAATAAAAAGCCACAGGAGAGCAGGTATCCATGATAATCACCATTGAGCACAAGGAAACCTAGCCACCTGCTTGACTGATTTTAGCATGCAAATGTGCCTGTGAAATTGTCAATGCACAGTGTTGCTGAAGATAAGAGAAGCTGTAGATTCTAGTTTGCTATTCTATTTAGCTTAGTCTTAGGTTTCCCAAACACTCCTGGGACAATGAGTAACAAAAGCAAAAAACTGGAAAATGGTATCTGTAATCCATGCAGAAGTGTACAAAATATAATCATACTTTACTCATGCTTTTTCTGTGGCTTAGAATGGATTATTTTGCTGGTTCTAATCTATCACCTTTGATTCCTTCCTCCTGCATATTCTGTTCTCTTCTCCTGATCAAAAAGTACTCATTGTATCACAATTCCAATGAATTTGGATTTCTGCATTCTTCCAGCACTTTTGTAGTGCCATAATGGAGAGTATGCATATTTCAAAAATAAAAAATGTAGTATATATTTACACAGACTACAGATTTAAGCACTGAATAGCAAATGGGACTACAAGACCCTTTGATAAATGAACCATAATAGTTGAGCAATTATAATGATCAAATGTACCATTATTATTATTTCTATTTGTATAGCATGATATACTCCACAGGGCTTACCAATATAAGTGGGTCACTACAGTGTAACAAAAGGGAGAAGGGCCATGTTCCAAGGAATTTCTCATTTAAATGAGATGCACATAAGTACCACTCATTGATTTGTTGCCTTATTATAAAACATGACCATTCTGTAAGAAAGAAAACCAAAAATAGGGGAAAAACATTTAAATCAACAGTAGCAGTACATATCAGGCACTTCTAGAGGCCTGATATGTCAAGTCCTTTTTCCAACTCAGCATCTTTGCTGTCCTGGGTTCAAGAGCCAAAGGGTGGTTTCAAGCCCATCCAACCTCCAGAGCTTCACTATTGGTGCGTCACTGTGATAGGTGCCTTCAGTAGCCAATAACAAAGCTTAGAAGGGTAATTTCTTAGCTCCTAGGTTGATATTTGTACACCTGAGCTTACTCAGATATGGTGAACTAGAGGTACCAAACCAAAATACAGACCTTCATCTATAAATACATTACATAGAACAGGTACATCATGGGAGAAATCATTAAGGGGAGAGTGGGATACAGATATAAGAGAGTTGTTTCATGCGAAAGAAAAGGATCTAACATGTCAGATAGCAGAAACATTATTCTGGGGCATTAACCATCAAAACAATTTCCTATACTGCTAGAAGTCTGCTTCAAGCATTCACTACACTTTCAGTAAAATAAGACTAGCTATGGTTAGTTTTGAACTTTTCTCCTGCTAGTTTGAGGTCATGTCCCTGTGTTCTTGATCTTTGCTTCATATTGAAAATACTGCCCTCCTGATCCTTATTCACACCCTTAATATAGTTAAAGAGATCAATCGTGTCCCCTGTTCCCTTCTTTCCTTGATGCTGTACATAATAAAATTCTCCAGTCTGTTCTGATATGTTTTATTTCCCAGACCTTGTTCAATATTTGTTGCTTGCCTCTAGACTCTATATTTCTTACCAATTTCATTTTGTAAGTAAGGTCTCCAAAACTCAGCACAAAACTAAAACTAATTTTTTTTGGTTCCTGTCATCCCACATTGCTCTATGACCATATTTTAAAGAGTAATAATTTGTTGCTTACTTTTTTGTGGAGATAAACCTATTTAGTAGCATTAAAGGCTATTTTTCATCCTACACCACTAACTACTGATATATATCTGCTGCTTACAGTGCCTTGTACTGTGTTCAGTGTCTATGAATGTGGCCCTCCCTCCTCATGTCATTGTATGGGCACAAGACATCCACTCAGTAGAGCAAGCCAGATATCTGAGCTGCATCTGTTTTATGAGGAACGCAGATTTCAAGAGTGAAGGAAAAGACCAGTAACTGAAGCACTGAGACAAGCTTTTAACTGTCATTTTAACCGTGGGACAAACAACTTTATTAAAAGATGTCCAGTCTCTCAAACAATGCTTCCGTCTGGTTCCTGTTAACAGCTACATGATTAGAAACTTGCAGGCTCTTGTTAACATTTAGGCTGAGCAACTGTATTGTATCTGTAGTATATCCCAACATAAGTCTTTTCAAGTAAATATCTGAGCTATGAATCACCTGTCTGAGAAGAAATTAATCTTTATCTTAGTAAATCAAGGTGATGATATTTAAAGTAGATATAAACCCTCACTGCATTTAGTTGGCAATATATTTTAAACCGTTTCCATTATTTTTTCCAATAAAATTATGGCTTCTTTTTTGGATTCTCATTCTACTATGTGTTTCTTGATGACCGGGCCAAGCCTGTGTAATGTGTGTTGACACGGCCACTTATAACTTACACTGTGTGACAAAGCACGTGTGCTATTTGGAGACAGGGACAGAGTACTGTCATCCCATAACAGGAAGTGCCTGAGCATAGATCTTTATGGAAGGATCACCAGATAATCTTTTAAAGCTGGAGTTGTTGTTTTTTTTTTTTTAGGATACAGCACCAATCACATTAATTACCTGTGATGGTGTGTATCCCACCTTCTCCAGGCTGATGCTTCATGACAAAATCCTCCCTTTGCGTCACCGGATACACCTTAAAGCAACCATCTTCTGATACTCTAAAAGTTTACACCCATCAGAGTTTTGCCCTCGCCCACCCCTTCTCCATTGATTGAGCTTGTACTATTATTGTTCCACAATGCATTGTGCTCTGTGATTGGAAGAGGAATGGATGAATGACAGGATCTGCCCTGCCCATTCACAGAGTGTGGGATACATACCATCACAGGAAACTAATTAACAAAATATAAACCTCAACCTTAATAAAAGCTGCAGATTAAAAAAGATTAAAAACTACTTTTGAAATTACAATAACATGTAAAGTTAATACGAGATTTTAATGATTGTGTTTCCATAAACTTTTGATGTGTTAGACACACTGCGCTCACACAAACAGCTAGGAACTCCAGCAAGCTCCCTGAAATAATGTGGAGCTGCAGGGCATTGTGACCCTGCTCAAGTCCCCTTCTCTGAGCATCAGCCTCATGGGCTTGACAAGAAGCAAAAGTGACACTATGAAATTCCCAATCTTGCTCTCAAACTGTTTACATTTTCATGCTTGAAAATACATCCTATGATGTGCCTAACGTGATGTATCATATTGCTAATACAACCTGATTACTGTAGCTCATGCCCAGCAACGTGTGTTCAACCAGAAAACACTCAACTTTGATGGTATATTAGAACGAATTTGTCCACACCGGCTTTTTATTAGAAGAAAGAGGCTGCATATAAGTGCTGTGCTTTATCTGGTCAGTCAAGGTTTCTTCAGAAGGTTTGTTATAACCCAGAATACCATATTAACATTATCTGTTCATGCAATATTAACAGAGAAAACCACACCTAACTCCCAGAGCAGGTAGCATGTCCTTGAGTTTCATTCTTTACTACATCTTCCAGTCCTATTTTTACAAACATGATTAGTAAGGTCCCCATTAGTGCAGCTTGGTTTATATTTAATTCATGGATTTTAGAAGTTAACAGATCAACAACAACCTTAGTCTGTGTATATCTCTTCCTGCATTTGTATGCACTTAGGGAGGGAGTAGGGGAAATAAATTATATACATGCACATGGCTGAATAATTTTACCTGCTATTTGCAAACATGAATTGCAAAACAGGCAACTGGGTTGTAACAACAAAAACAGCATGAATTGCAGATCAAATAGAGAAGCAACACAAAGGGCCTAAAAGAATCTTTCTACTCAGGTACCCTTTATATTCCAGTATTTGTTTAAACTACTAGATTGTGCAGGTAGGCACCTACAATTACAGCTAAATATTTATTGTTTACCTTCTGTTGTTTTATTTGATAAGAATACTTCTATTGTGCCTACAAGTTTAATACCTTTGAATAAAAGTTTTATTTTTATCACACTTTTTAATATGTTTCTTTGCGGCTTAACAAAATAGGAGTCTTTAAATGGTGCATATATTGGGGGAAATGGGTGTGGTTACGGGGGCGTGGCCACTAAAGGGTGTGGCCACTGAGGGGCGCTGTAAAGCTTTCTCGCACAGGGCGCCTAAAGGCCTAAGGCCGGCCCTGTAAAAGACAACTTAGTTAGCAATCACAGAGTACTGCCTGGGGGACAGAAATCCAATCGGTGGATGTGGGATGTAAGCAGGTACCAGCAAATTTTTGCTATACACCCATCTCAACTTTGCATTTCCCTCTCACTGGCTTGTGACACAACATTAGTGCAAATTCTGAATTTAGTAGGAAGGAACATTAAGAACATAGGTTCTCGCCTCGGGTCATTAACCCCCCAATCAACTAGCTATAGGAGCTTGGCTTGAGAAAAGTTGGAAACCTAAATCTGTTCAATGACAGATTTGTGCTAACACCTGTTCAAGCCAGTGGTTTGTTTCAATGGGTTTACAGACAATATATAAGATATGTGAGGCGAGGAGAGACCTGAGTGTTAAAGCACTGTATCAAGTCCAATCAATAAGGTTAATTGCCTTTAAACTTGAAAGAGGGCTCAAACTTGAAGTGGGCAAATGTATTTTAATATGCAGTTGATGCTCTTCCAACACCACTGCAGATTGTTATGGACTGTTTGGCATTTGGCCCATCCAGAGAATAAAACCCATACACAAGACAGAATGGTTTTGATACAGATGATTCACTGGCATGGCTAATAAATAGAAAAATCTTCATAAGAAACATATTGACAGAATGGTAGGAGAGTGTCACATTTGTAATGGCACTAAAACTATGTTTCTGGTACATGGCATGACAAAGTCACTTACAAATGAAATAATGGCTTTTAAACGTGTTTGCAGCGCTTCTTCCTTGCTCCTTCCTTATCTGGTGACAATTGTCATTAAGCTAGAAAAGTTGTCAGGAGGGCTTTGTACTGCAAGTCCATATCATAAAACAAACATAACATCTGCTCATCTGAGATACTAGCTAATTCAGGCCAGTTGCTGACTAACAGGGTACCCCCTAATGGGTTGCCCAAAACAAACAAGCAGCTCTTGAACATTTTTAGTGTTCTGTCAGCATTCAGCCTTTTCATTCAGCAGCAGGCTACCACAACAGAGAGGGCAAGAGAGAGCCCTGAGCATCAGTCAACTTATATATAAAGATCTGTGAACATCTGAGATCATATTGAAGTCTGACTACCAGGTAAGATGTGGACCTATTAATTAGAGCTTCAAAATCGATTCGTTAGCCGATTATGAAGTTCAATTAAACGGTTAATCGGATAAAAAATAAAATACATTTTAAAAAATGGCTCCAGTGATGGAACTAATAGTTTGTATTGAGATTGTAGTCCATCACAGGAGCAAGCTTGGAGCGGTGGAAGTAAAAAAGAAAAAGTGTGGTGTGCAATATAGTGAAATGAAAAGTGTAAAATTATACAGCAATGAATGCAGAATGGCACTGACTATAGAGGAATACAAAACCCAGCAATAGTACATTATACAGCACAATGCAGAATACCACCAGCTATAGAGGAATACAACAAATCCAAGCAATAGTACATTATAGCTGGCGGTATTCTGCATTGCGCTATATAATGTACTATTGCTGGGTTTTGTATTCCTCTATAGCTAGTGGTATTCTGCATTGCACTGTATAATGTATTATTGCTAGGTTTTGTAGTCCTCTATAGCTAGTGGTATTTGGCATTGCACCACTGTATAATGTATTATTGCTGGGCTTTGTTGTACTCCTCTATAGCTGGTGGTATTCCGCATTGCGCTGTATAATGTATTATTGCTGGGATTTGTAGTCCTCTATACAGCGCAATGTAGAATACCACCAGCTATATAGGAATACAACAAATCTCAGCAATACATTATACATACAGTGTATAATGTATTGCTGGGATTTGTAGTTCTCTATAGCTGATGGTATAATATACAGCACAATGTACCATCAGCTATAGAGGAATACAAATCCCAGCAATACATTATAGAGCACCATGTGTGGGAAAGTGCAGGCTTACCTGAGCAGTCTTCCAGCAACTTGCTTCTGAGATCAGACCTGTCTATCAGCGGCTGTCATCCCCCCCACACCTGCTCCTCCTTACTACTTCTCCCCGCGTCCCTGTGCTGATCGTGGGTGTGGGCGGGCGGTGAGCGTGAGGTGGGGGCGAGGTGCTACGTGTGGATGCGGGTGGGCGGGTCAGGCAGCGTCGAGCGTGAGGTGGCGAGGAGGTGCGGCGCGCAGCTTGTGTGGAGCCGTGAACAGGGCCAACTAATCAGAGGCTGATTAATCGATGAACAACTTTTTCAATCATCGGTTATAATCTATTATGTTAATTAGTTGTTGCAGCCCTACTAGTAATGGAGGCTTAACCTAGTTGATACATACAACGTCCACAATCATGCCAGTCAATGTTTCACAGTATATTAAAAAATAAAAATAAATTTAAATAATAAAAATCAGCAGACAGAAAAATAGATAAGGGGAGAAGAATGGGAGGGAGGTAATTATGGCTGATTATGTTAACTAAAGGTTTATAAGGGGTTTAATAGATACAGATTTTAACAAAAAAAAATTTTCATGTGCCAGGTTGCCTTAACTGACATCATGTGTAGATCAAATGAAACTCTTTTGATCTACAAAAATATTGTAACATTAACATTTGTAAAACATTTATAAACAAAGCCTACAAAAGGGGCTTTTTTGCAGCGCTCTTGCAACAGGGACACGGTCTAGCCATCAAAAAAATCAGCTGGGTCCCGGAGTGTTGTAGGGGCACTGACAAAAGCTCCTGTATAATAGATCCCTGCAAAAAGTGTTGTTGCAGGAAAAGACTCAGACATCCTTCCTACAGACAGGAACCTAGAGTGCCTAATGGTAATTCCAGTCCTAGCTCCAGTGCATAGCTTATACTATGAGTTTGTCCACTGGAGTAAGGACTGTATGCTGAGGAGACATACAGTTCATAGGAAAGAGGAAAAAGATTTTTGAGGGTAATGAAGTGTGCCATTTTAAAGGATTGGTGCAAGATGATAGTGAATAAAATAACAATATACCCAGCTCAGTGATGAGTTCAGTGGAAATTAAGGACTATTGTAGTAGAGTACTACAATTTTTTTCCAAAACAGCAGCCATATATATAGTTCCTACACACCCTCCCCAGAGGCAACATGTGCATGAGAAAAACAGTTACCTTTACAAGCACCTGGACAAAATGCCTTTACAGATAACAAAACAAACAATATTGTTAATTATTTTAACAGTTCATAGACTTCATAATGATACATGTCTGACCTGTGGTAATATGCAACTCTTAAAGCAGATACCACCATTACCATTGCTCCTAAATTTAAAATGATGAAATAAAAACAAACTAACTTGACTAAAATGTAAGTCAGATCATGGCAGCTGAATCTCTCATCAGCGTACATTACAATTGGTGGGCGA
The DNA here is from genome assembly GCF_000935625.1 of Nanorana parkeri. Classification (NCBI taxonomy): domain Eukaryota; kingdom Metazoa; phylum Chordata; class Amphibia; order Anura; family Dicroglossidae; genus Nanorana; species Nanorana parkeri. The sequence continues at coordinate 1,011,667 of NW_017306359.1, read as the reverse complement.
GAAGCAGTTGTCATCATCTCTGATTTTACTGCTGTATGACATGTCAGACTTACTCATTTAGTCAAGGTTATCACAAGGTTAATATGTAGACCAATGTTATAACCAGGCTGCAACCATAAAAACTTCTGTCTATCTATGACCTGACATATAAAAAAAATTGCACATCATTGATCTTCACATTGGGGGGAATTTATCAAAACTGGAGCAGACAAAATCTGGAGCAGATTTGCACTGCAGCCAATCAACTTCTCTCTCTCATTTTGAAATCTTACCTGGGCAAACTGAAGAGAGAAGCTGATTGGCTGCCATGGGTAACTGCTCGAGATTGTGTCTGCTCCAGTTTTGATAAATTCTCTTAATTGTCTTTTTAAAGCAGAAGTCTAGCAGAAGAAGTCCAGGATGTGTAAAAAATAAATAAATATGAAAAAAAGCAGTTTCACTGCAATAATCACCTCCAATACTGAGCTGTTCCTGTAGTAAGTAATTTCTGCCACTAGATGCCATCCGGCCTTTCAGATTAAATGATGGCCAGCGCCACTTCTTCTGAGCCCAGGCTATCATGGACCCACCTCATGGAGGGACATCATCCTGGAGGTCTGGGCTCACAACACTTCTTTGATACATTGATGACGACCGACCAATGCCACCGAAGTGAACGAGGAAGGACCGGTAATGTTACTAGACTATCCAGAAGTTTCTTTAAAAAATCTCCTTATTCTTTTTTTTTTCTTCAAAGTTTGTGGTGGAGGGCAGGGAAGTAATGATTCCCCAAACTGGACTTCTGCTTTAAATAAGGCTCCTAATGGTACACCGCTATTCCAAACATACACCATACTGTTTACCTCAGCAATAACAAAACAGTTTAAAAAAAGCAGAGCTGTTGTAGATCTATCAATTAACCTTAAAGCTCAAGTGAAACTCTAGTGGAACTTTTATCTCTGTGGAGCATAGGGAAAGGGTAAAGGCCTCTGTCAGATTTATAATGGTGTCTGTTGTCCCCCCAGCGACTGAAGGAAGCGAAGGAAACACACTAATAGACGTTGTAACTACCCCAGCCTACTAAAAAAAGTATTTTTATTCTAGCCATGATAATATCAGTAACCAGCACTCAAGCATTCAAAATGCAAACATAGTCTAATTTATTGTATATGTGTCATACAGGTCACACAGCCAATGTTTCATGGCCAAACAGAGTCCCTTTCTCAAGGCGACACAGTGTTACCAGGTTGTCTTGAGGAAGGGACCCTGCATGACCCCAAAAAATTGGCTGTATGACCTAGGTGATGCATTTACAATAAATTAGACTAGATTTGCACCTTGAATGCTTGAGTACCATTTTGAGGATTTACATAGCACCAACCATTGTTGTCACTAGGAGCACCACCTTGCTTGAACTAGTTACAGCACTGCATGGAGTGCAGGTGGTTTATACATCCCTTAATTTTTTATTTTGGCCTTTTTTGAGAGACATTAACTGCACTTCCTGTCCTGGTAACCACAAAAGAAGTGAGGGGCATTCTCCCTAATGAGATCTCAGACAGCAATAATGACCTGATGTTTGGATTTAGTGTTCCAAACCTGTTTTGGCTGGAGTTGGCTTTAGTTGCAAAAGGAAAGGATTGTTACAAAATATCAAGATGAATATATATAACGACAATGTTTTTGTAGGGAACCAGTAGTAGGTACAAATTAAGTCTGCTTCCTGAGTTCACTGATCACATAGTTGCACCTGTTATATGACTTGAAAGAATGCTGTGAGAAGGAGAACTCAGTGGAATAATTGTGGAGCTGTCCTCAAAGAGGACCCCACATGTGGCTGGCAGGTGAAATTAATATGATACAAAAATAGTTTTTAAAACAAGGAATGAAATACCCTAAATAAAGTATACAGCATAACAGCACATTCAGAAAACATTTCACTTCAAATGGAGGCCATAAAACCCCAAAAGATAATGACAGCCATAGAATAGCCTAACAGGAGGCACAGTAAAAAGACACTGAATGAATACCCCTCCTGATCCTCCAACAGTATGATGGATTATACTACATACAACTGTCTTCTCTCGCTTTCTGGTACTGAAGCTCAGAAAAGCAACACCCTATTGTCTTTGGTTCACATAAAGAACTATTTAAATGGGAGAAAAGGATGGCAATTAAACAGTAAATATGAATGCCTGTGGAGGAGCCTCTCCATACAAGTATGTGTAAATAGAGGAGAAGATACAGGACAATTAAGCTGTTGCTGGGATGTGTAGGATTCCTGAAACGTCTGCACATACAGCACCATACATTTCACAAGCACATCTCACAGATCTTCCCCCTCCCCCCAATAAAACTGACTAGTGATCTAATTGAATGTTAAGAATGTGTATACGTCAATATAACCTATAGTATAGCACCTTGAAAACAATTTGTTTTCAGAATGTTTGTTCAATGTTTTAATAGTTAACGGGGTCAAATTGATGATTGTTTAACAGAATTATAACAGTGAATGTGGTTTTCATCCCGTAATCTCCATTTTTTTTCGAAATGAAAATATTAAAACCAAATTAAATTTCAAACTACACTGTTATTGTTGAACGTTCTGATGAGATTTTTCTCATTGATGGTATGACAATCTACCAGTGTATGGCCAGCTTTATAGAGGAACATTTTTTTAAATCTATGTTAACTACAATTGTACAGCAAGAGATATCAATAGATAGAAAACAGATATGGCATTCTTACCTAAATAAGAAAATAAATACACATGTTCCTGGATGTGAACCTCACTGATTCGTAGAGTTCTTCATGGAAATGATCATGTAGGTGCTAGTCATTTCCTTCTGTTACATGGAAGAGATAGAGCACTTCTGTACGTAACGGTACTGCCTTGTAATCCCACTGACAAGGCTGCTGCTGATCCCTGCTGTTACCAGAGTGTGTACAATGACATTCAGAGAGAGAAGTCTATCAGCCAATCAACAGCCTTGTGGACCTCCCAGGCTTCGATGATTGATCAGCACAAGATCCATGACAATACAAAAGAGGTTTCACTTCCTTGGTGTGTCTGTATGATTACAAAGCACCAGCTCCGGTTTAAGCTACTTAGAAGCAAACAATATTTAAAGAATTCCCGCTGTTTCAAATGTCTCCCCCCCAAAAAAATTATAAAGTTGAATATTTTATTCAGTTTGTACTTCCATCGACTTTACTGTCATTCTTTTTATATGCTGACTCCTAAACAGTAAACAATGAAAGTACAGAAAGACTAAAGAGGGTATTTAAATAGGCAATCCAACCTAAACTGCAATCCTAAGCAGTAAGTGTGTGTAAAAGATCAGGTTTATTCGATAAGGCTGTGCACAAAACAAAGAGTGACGTGCAAACTACATTAGCTTTTACATTAACACAAACAGATTAGCTTTTACATTATTACTGCCTAATAAGTGAGAGTTGAAATTTGATTTGTTAGGTTAATGTACTTTTCCCTAGAACCCTTGCTCTACCTTACTAAGAAAGTCTAAATGAAAGGAGAGGTGAACTTTTTAGCACATGTTATACTTGCCTAGAATACCATTTTTTCTGACATTTTCCAGTGTGAAGCCTGCTTAACACTGCACATCCTCTAGCCAAAGCTATACCCAAGACTGGTCTCCATTTGCTTGGAGGTAAATCCTGTCCACAGCTGACAGTGCTGAGGGAAGGGAGAGGGGACAGCTAAGATAACTGCACTAAAAGTGCACTCAGTTGTTAGCACTTCTACTTTGCAGCACTGAGTGTCCCATTTAAAATCCGGGTTTAACCAGAATACTATCTGCATGTTCCTCTTGTGCTTGCATGAGTTCCCTCCGGGTACTCTGATCTCCTCCCATACTGCCCCTGAGGAGCTTACAATCTAATGGCCCTATCTCACATGCATACACACTGGGCCAATTTAGACAGGAGCCCATTAACCTACCAACATGTGTGTGGGAGGAAACCGGAGTACCCGGTGGAAACCCACACAAGTACAGGAGAACATGCAAACTCCTTGCAGATAGTGTCTGACCAGGATATTAAACGCTGTAGTGTAGTGCATGCATGTAATTAATTCCCCCCTCTCCCCAAAACTAACATGTAATTAAAAATTTCCAATCAAATCAAATCCAATCAAATCATTTTATTATTCACCGGGTCTGTCTGCTGTTCTTTGCTCTGAGTTTGGTGGTAGGTGACGGCAGGCTCCTCTAAACATCACAGCATTCTGCCTTGGGTATTTAAAAAAAAAAGAAGTAACACATCTCTGAGATCCCTTTAGATGTGCCTGCTTCTCCCTGCTGACCACTAGGTGCTGAAGACTTTTCCTGTGCACTCTGCGGCTTGAATGACTATGATTGTGGCTACGTCTAAAGGGATGCTGGGGATATATTTTTTTCACATATAGCTCGGGAACAAATAATAATTGATGGCAGAGAAAGATAATATCTGTGAGGTGGTGGTCAAAAAAAGTACGGGACCAGGGAAGAAGTGATTGATGAATAATGGAATTTATTCAGACAAGAAATAAAGGTGGGCTCAAGAAAGGTTCTGCAGCTTCAAAGAGTTGTATTGTGGAGAAGCAAGTTTGCAGGGAGATGAGAGTAATCAATTTCAACACAGGTGTGACTTTTCTACAAGTGTACGGGGAAAAAGGTAGGGCTGGAGTTCAACTTTAACAAAGCCAAAAGCAACATGCAAAGTGCATATCGGACCAATCAGCAGTCATCTTTTACAGCTTCGATAGCTCTAAATCACTAGAAGGTCAAATCTGATTGGTTACCATAGGCTGCTACTCTTTATACACATCATTGCTCTTTGCACTGCCTGTACATTCCTCCTACCTGTCATGCATCTGTTCAGCAAGTCAGCATACAAATATTATTCACTGTTCTGACATTTGGTATACATTTATGAAGACATGAAGGAAAAAAAGTACATTATTTTGCAGTTTCTAAGACTATTTCTCATTCTACCATCCATCCCTTAGGCAAAGAGTCTTTGCACAGTGACCTGGTTCTCCTGATTATGCACATCACTTATGATGGTTTTTGAGCTTACAGCAAAAGAAAATCATAAGAAAAACTCCAATTCTTCCAATGGCAGCAATAGCTTTAAGGCTGCTGTATTTTCCAAGCTGAGCAATTTTTTACATTTGACTTACAAAGGTTCTGAACAAGTATAAAATGTAATACACGTTAGATATAACATGAAAACATGACCTGATGAGAAAAAAACATCTTAGAACTATGCAGATTGATTTCATGGTATTATTCACCATTGATGTGAAACTCCAACCAAAAGATTTTTTTTTATTTTCAGATAGAGCGGCATAAGGTAAGAGCCTCTGTCAGGATTTATTGCTCATTGTTTCCCTGTTTGAAGGATTTCCCACACTTTCTATACACGTGATGTTGGTTAATGCGACAGAAGAGAGAGGAAATCTTTAAGCTGACTATACACTATACAATATCACCATACAATCTCCTTTAGACTTACCAAAACTATGTAATATAAGGACCAGTGGCGTCAGAAGGGGGGTGCGCAGGTGCGGTCCGCACCCGGGTGACACCATTGGAAGGGTGACACCAAAATGACTGACAGTCATTTTGGTGTCACCCCCTCTAAAAAGTCTGGCACTGGGTCATGGACCGAGAGCCCGACAGTGCCAGGGGAGAGGAGGGGACCCGGCGGCATACCTTATCCCGCCAGGTGAACATCCCCTCCTCTCTCTGCTGGCGTCCATCACCAAGATGGCCACCGCAGGCGTCAATTAGATGACACGCATGCGCAATTTTGTTATTGCATTGGATAAAGAGACCTGTAAATTAGCCACTAGAGGGTGCCCTCAGTGGCTTTGCATAATCTCTCTCTCTCTCTCTCTCAAAAGCATAGCCTACCTTAAAAAAAAATAAAAAAAATGCACACATATTCATAAAATAAAAAAAGTGTATGTATTATGTAGACATGTTTCATTTTAAACCCTGAATATGTATGTGTATCATGGTATAAAAGGGGAACTTAGCAGTCAAAACAACTTTTGAGGTAAGATATTAGGCACACAGGGAATGCAATGTTTTCAATAAATTGTCTGACTTACAGACAGGCTAATAGAAGGACAGTTGCTGGAGACTGCTCTTCCCCTTGTGATCTTATACTGGACAGGAAGATCAGGCAAGCAGAGCTAAGGGAGTTGGAGCTGCTTGTAAACATTATGTAAGTGTAAGTGCTTGAGAAATGAATGACAGAAAGGCTTTGCTGAGCAATGTATATTTGTTTGATCTGGATTCATTACTGAAAAAGGTTTGAGTATTTAATACTAATTTAAAGAGTTTAAATCTGAATGAGAAGCTTGATCTTCATTTATTGAAACTACAGGAGTAAACAAAAAATCCAGAATATATGTAAAAATACTAATGCATGCACACAGATTTGTCCAGTCTGCAAAGAACCAAATCATTGCAGAAATACAATTACCTGGATTCCTAAACTTGACAATTATGTGCAGGTCAGAGAAACCTACACGTGCTAATATCCAGGAGAACCACAAAGTGATAATCAGCTATTCTGCAGATCCCATTATCTCTACTAATTGGGTTTAGTCTGACACACTAACAGCAGTGATTTAAGCGGCAGGAAGATGGTGTGTGTGTGACACTGAATAACACCTCATTTTGGTATTCCGTTTATGCACTCCATGCTTCCTGCTCTTGACTTAAGGATAGTCCATAGGCACCCTCTGAGTACCCTGACGCATCCAGCAGCCTCCTGCATGCCTGGAGAATGCTCAGCACATATAATATTTGGTCCAATGATAAAAGTTATGTTAATTCTGCACCATCCGGGCAAGCTAAAGTCACTGTGCCAAGGGCAAAACGTATTTAACCAGTCTCATCATACCTTACCTAAACCAAACTAGGAGTAGGGAAGAGTCAACCAGGACTGCCCATACATCACTTTTTCATTATTTTCAATATCTGCATCTAGATTTGTTTGCTCTGCAGAAAATCACACATTTTCAAAATCAGGCAAACACAACTTCTGAATTGTATATGCAATACCTTCAGGAGAATAAAAAAAAAAAAAAAGCATTTGAATGCACAGAGTGGAAAACCCATCCTTGTAGGTCTCGTTCACACCTAGGCGTATTGCATATGCACGTCTGTCGTGCGACCGTCGCGCGTATTTTTTACCGCGATTCACGGTAAAAAAGTTGTGCGTTTCCGAAGGCTGCTTGGCTGTATCCCAATGGAAACGTGCAACAAAACGGCCCCAAGTAGTACATGTACCTTTTCAGGCGTGGGCCGTTTTGTAGCTCATTAGGGACGGGCGGAAATACGCCAAGGTGGGAACGAGACCATTGAATACAATGGGATTTACATTTTTGAGCGTTTTGTAGAGCGTTCGTCGAGCGTTGAACGCGCTACAAAACGTTCAGGTGTGAACGAGGGCTTAATGAGACCTATTGTCTCATTCACGCAGGCATGCAATTATAGGCATTTCTATCCATTTATAGAACATTTCTAAACGTAAATAAATGCATGTAAAGACTTTTAAGCTGCAGAACACTCAGGAGTTAAATCTTAAAAATGCATGAAAGTACCTTAAACGCTCCCAGCTTGCACCTGTGATGGACTACAATCTAACATTTATTTTGCTAATTTGTATTGAGATTGTAGTCCATCACGGGAGTGAGCTTGGAGCGGTGGCTACTTTACAACACGCATAGGGATCATGCGGAACTAAAGTAAGTACCCTCCAGAAGGAAGGACAGTGTCAGAGATGATTTGAAGATCTACAGCTGAGTGATACACAAATAAGATACATTTCTGTTAATTGTGATGGGTACTTGAATGTATTTATAAGATTTAACCCCTGAGTTTAGTGTCACTTTAACCTTGCACATTGTGGTGGCACATTGTAAATTCCAGCATATTTAGACCTCCAGGAACCCAGAGGTGTTGCATGCAGACTTCCATAGAAGTCAATGACTGTATGCGGGTGCGTAAAAGCATACATGCGTATGGGTGCACAATCCTGAAAGCAGACTCTCTGCGTTCACTGCATGGGGGATTCAGTCATATACCACCAAGAAAGAGACCAAGGAACAGAATTGGAGAAGATGACACAAAGTAACAGAACAAATCGGGTTGATGCACACAATGATATTTAAATGTAAGTCAAAGACATGAATAGGTAACTATGAAAGCATTTTGAACACAGATAAGGTCTCTAAATGAAAACAATTCTCTGCTCTTCTCTGTAGCTGAACTCCAGACATACCTTCAGTGTTGCACAGTTGTACAGGATCCTCTCTTGTACTGAAATTGCTCTGATTACACTACATACTCGGCTTCTCAAAATGTGCATAAGAAGCCGTGGCAAGTCAGATAGAGCCCTGCTTATTTCCTGGCATAATGTAACCCTTTCCCTCACAGCCCTACTATCCCTGACCCACCCCTTTTTATTCATGTGATTTTAGTTCTTCACATGGGGAAGTTACCTAAGATGGTCTGCATGCAAATGCAGCCTGTCAAGGAACTCCCACTCATCCAGACTGATATCCATCCATCGAAGCATTTTGTATATGTGCAAAACTCCTCCCAACAGCCAGCCCACCACTGGAGGCAGGGTGATGTGAACTGCACAGTACAGCACCCTGCCAGCCCCTCCCACCAGTCATAATGGGTCTGCATAGCATAATGAAGCACAGAGACCCAGTGATAACATCACTGGGTCTAAAACGAGGAGAGTATTAAAAATGTAATGGCTTTATATTAAAAACAATTCATTAGCATGTTGATGGGGGGATGGAACAAGGAAAAGCAAAATATAGAAATATTAAACTTCAGCTTTAATCATTGAGTTCATGTATACGGCCAACTTCTGTTCATGGAAGGAGTGGAACTATTTCCAGCAAAAGCACCTTATGGGTGACTACATACATAATAACAATACAGACCTCACATTCACACAAACAGTAATATGGACAATCCAGACATGGACAGTATGTTCTTGTGCCCCTTAGAGAATAAGGGCCAGAGTTGTGAACAAGGGGGATAAGATAAGGATTTACTTCAAAAGTACGGTTAACATTTAGAGCCATGTTGATGTGTTAATCTCCCCATACCACGCTACGCACCTGCCGTCCGCAACGTGATTGATCACATACGATTAAATGTAATCGATTAAAAAGTAGTGCATTGCACTGCAACGCTCGGTATTGCGGTACTGGCCATTGCGGTGAAATTAAAAAAGTAGACGAGTTATCTGGAAATGTTTTGACTGCAGTTACTTACAAACCACTTACTGACATGTGGATTGGCTGGTTAGATGAAAAATGTTCTATTTGGTGTAACCACAGATGATTCACCATGGAATTTTCCCATAATAATGCCACAGATAATGATGCTTGCAATTGCACCACACACATCTACCATTCATGTATAACAGAAACAACCCCACTTTTATCTCAGCATGTAAACCATTTCAAAGATAATTAATAAGACCTTCCGGATCATTTTGAAAATAGAAATATATCCTGTTATTGCTAAATGATAAATACGGATGATATGCTTTGCATCTGCATAAAAGCTGTGTTTGTTAAAGGAGTTGTAAAGTCCCAGCATAGACTATCCTGGTACAACATCTCACACAACAGTCACATTGCCCTTTAGAAACATACAATATGAAAGTGCAACAGACTAGTTATGCCAAAAAGTACTTGATTTTACTTTGCATTACTTTTCTTATTACTGAACTGTCAGAGTGTATTTATTGAACATGGTACAAGCACATCACCAGTATGAAAGATGGTGCAAATAATTACTTGAATTTGGCACAGGAGTCGGTAGAAGTCCAGAAAAATGGCGCAGCATGTTTTAGAATTTGACACGGACATTTCTTAGGTTGCATTAGCAACAGAATTCTGACAGAAATGTAACATTGAGTTCCCCAGAATGTGTCTACATTTACAGCGGTTACCCAGAAGTCCCTATGCCCCTCCTATTAACCATATCGATTTAAAAGTTTGTAAACGTACTTATTCAAGATGCCCATAGGATGCGCTGACACTATTTCACTCAGCCCTGTGATATTGCACTTCCTGGTGTCACAGCTCTCACAGAGCCTGCCTTCTGAACTACAACTCAATGTCTGAACAAGGTAACATTATCATTGCTTGCCAGAAGCAATGCATTATGGCTTATGTCATCTTGAGAGATCAAGATTGTATCACACCATGCAGCAGGGGAAGAGATACAAAGCACACTGGGAATCCAGGAAGTTGTTGAAAATGATGGGCAGACGGAAGGCACCCATCACAACATAAAAGGGATTTTTTCAAGTAAGCTTTCATTGCATTATCAAAAACAACTACAGTATGTATTCCTATAACAATGCAGAACTTATACCAGGATAGAATATCCTTTGAATATAGATTTTACAAGGTATGTGTTTCCAGCAACACAATCACTAAAATTCAGGAAGGCAATCTCCCTTAGGAGCACTTCAATTCTATCCATGGCAACCTAGCCAAAGGTGATTTGAATTGCTGATTATATATCAACAATGTATACTATGAAAGTTGTTTTAACATAGTAAAGTTTATGTTGGAAAATAAAATTAATGATAATTTATTTTAAACAGTTGTTTTCCATCAGCCACTTCCTGAAATTAGTTTTCTCAAGGATGACACAATTACAGGCACTTCCAAACGATCCATATTTAAATGGTGAAGTATGCAAAAATGAGTTAAACTACATGCTAATTTACTATTATTTTTAAGCATGCCCCAGACGAGAAATTAATGGTAAGAAGCAGTGTCGTATATCCAAATCACAGTGTTAATCCTGAGTATTAAAAGGAAAATCACTGAAATGGTTTTCTTTGGGTTTTTTTTTTTCCAAAATAAAAAGTAGGGTCCTTCTTTTTGAAGTTGCCAGCCTGGAAGACAATGCATGGAAGCTGAGATCCCTATGACTGGAAGGCTACAAGCACCTAATTTTCCTGGCTTTTTGGAGATACCAGTTGGTATGCCCTTCTATAATCCAGGAGTGCCATGAGAGGGATCCACAAATAATGGTCACTACTTTCAAAGCACTGGTGTCCAATGTTTAAGGTGATATTAAAGTCAAAATGTTTTCAAGTTATTTCAAATGCTGATTAAATCATGTACAATGGATGCTGCTTCTAGATGTTTAAAACGTTTAGTTCCCTGCAGAATCAGCTGGTTCCCTGAGCATTGGCCCGGATATCCTGTTTTAGGGTGGCAGCTTTTCCTTGCGGGGTCCTATGGAGCCACCCTTGTGTGTACTAGGGAGCTGTGTGTGTCTCCACAAACACACAGGCACAGCAAGTCAAGCCACTTCACTGCTCCCTGCTCCCCACTCTTCTGTTCTCCTAGCTAATAGATAGACAGTTGCTGGAGACTGCTCTGTCCTTGTGATCTTGTACTGGACAGAAAGTTCAGGGATGCCGGCCAGAGAGAGTTGGATCCATCTGTTTTCAAACATGAACACTATAACAGAGGAATTTATCAAAGCTGGCGTAAACAGAATCTAGAGCAGTTTCCCATGGTAACCAATTAGCTTATCTTTTCAGTTTGTTAAATTAAGCATTGAAAATAAAAGACAGAAGCTGATTGGTTGCCATGGAAAACCGCTCCAGATTTTGTCTGTTTTGGTTTTGATCAATTCCTCTCTAAATGTTTGGGCAAAAAAATGTAAAGAAATACTTTGCTGGACAATGTATATTTGTTTAACCTGGATTCATTATTGAAAAAAAGTTTAAAATTGCTATACTACTTTAATGTCACACTGCATTTCAAATGTTGACCATTTATAATGTAAATCATTTCCGGGTGACCGGCAGGTGGTTTTTTCTTTACATTTAGCCCTGCTGCGGGCAAGCAGGGCTAAATGTAGAGCATAGAAGCCACAGCTCATTTTGTACAAGTGCTCTGGCCGGCTGTACAGTTGCCCAGATCACTTGTAGCAGCCTGTCTGTCCTCCTCCCTACATGGTCCCCCCACACCCGCTGGATGGAGAGCAGAAGAAAGCCTGGAGAATGTCCATTCTCTAACATGCTCTGTGTGATCTGTGAGACAGGAGCTCTGTACTCACATTGCTTCCTGTCTCAGCTGCACAGGAGATCGAGCTTAATGTCTCGATCTCCTGTATTGGAGGGCAGGGTTCATAAAGAAAGCCTGCCACCCCCAAATGCTATCATACAGGGAATTGTTAGCCCTTGTGTGATAGCAATAAAATTAAGTGAAAAAAAAATGAAAAAATAATCAAATAAATAAAAATCAAAAAAGTGATAAAAAAAGTAAAAAATTGTAAAATAAATAAAAAATGTAAAAAGGTAAACTTCTCCTGCCGCCCCGCCATCTGCATGCAAATAAACACACGCCTAGCGCATTGTGTGTGTGAGTGTTGCCACTAGGGTTGCACAGATACCAAGTACAGTACTCGGTACAAGTACGAGTACATGTACCGATACTCTTGAGCTCCAAGACTACACTAGAGAAAAATTAAAAAGTTAGGAGGCAGCTGTCATTTGTAAGGAGCACACGGAGCTGCTGGGATTTGTACATCTCTGTTTTAATGTATGATTTTGTTTTTATAAATATAAATAAAGGGATGCACAGATACCAGTTTTGTGAGTACGAGTACTAGTACTTGCTGAGTACTTACAAGTATGAGTAGTGATACATTTTTGTTTATTGTCATGTGACAGTTTTTCTAAAACAATACAGACTAATGATTTCAGGACAGTGGTGGAGCACCAGAGCTAGGTCCCAGCTGCAACCGCTGCAACCCTGCTAGTTCTCATGAAAATGCCAAGTGTCTGCACTCGAAAAGGATCTGTGGATCCCTAGTTGCCACCATTCCACTGTGCCATATTCTGGTAGCGGGGCAGTGCTCTTTAACACACAGAATGTGCATTAAAGGGTAAGTTCACTTTCCCAAGTAATTTAGGAAAATGGAATTACCCCCTCCAATCTGGCCCCCTCTCCACCCCCGCTATACCCTACTTTTAGGGTTTAGGACCGGTCCTTCCCCTCTGCTGATACGGGTGTATTATCTGTACCCCATACTGCCCTCCAGTGTAGCCCTGCCTAGGTATTAAAAATTTTGCTCGCAGATTGCGAGCACTCGTTGGTCAGCCTGGTCACATGGCGCACTGACCAATGAGAAGCTCATCTTAGCACGGTTAAAAATAAAAATTTGTGGGGGCGTGGCCAGCATGTGATCCCGAGCAGACTGTGCCAGAACAGCTCCGCTCCATATACTATCCTGATACTATCCTGGTACTGATTTTCTGAGACCTACCTGGGTTCAGGCGAACCGGAACACCTCCTGATTGAGATCGCCTTCTCAGAACTGGGCTACATGAGACGCAATAAGAGCAGATCGACTCGCTCCTCGGGAGGCAGGCCTCGTGGAGTCTCGGAAGCGGCCATCTTGGCTGTGTTGGCTGAGTGCAGCAAGATGTCGGTGAGCACACAGACCGGCGGCTCGGAGGATCTGTCCCCCTCACCTACTAGCTCTGACATCCTGGAGGCAATCACCTCCTGTAAAGAGGCGCTCACAAACAAAATCGATTCCCTCTCAGCTGATGTAAGCTTTCTGCGCCAGGATATGGATAAATTCCGAACGCGCATGGGAGAGGCGGAGGCCCGGTTTTCGCAGGTGGAGGAGACCACGCGGGTGGACTCGAACGAGATACAACGGCTACAACGGCAGCTCCAGGGCCTACAAGATAAGGCAGTAGATACCGAAAACTGGCTACGCCGCAATAATATCCGCGTGCTGGGCCTGCCGGAACGTGCGGAGGGGAAAACACCGGCCGAATTCGCTGAAACCTTCCTGGCTAAGCTCCTGGACCTCCATGACCTACCACCGACCTTTGTGGTTGAGAGGGCCCATCGAGTTCCGCCCGTGCCGCCAAAGCCGGGGGCTCCGGCCCGACCGTTCCTTATCCGCCTGCTAAACTACAGGGATAGGGACCGGGTCCTGGCTGCAGCTAGAAGTCACCCTGAGTTACTATATGAAAATGCCCGTATCTCACTATATCCTGACTACTCA
>NW_017306359.1:994669-995524 GCF_000935625.1 Nanorana parkeri | reverse complement strand
GAGTACGAGTACTAGTACTTGCTGAGTACTTACAAGTATGAGTAGTGATACATTTTTGTTTATTGTCATGTGACAGTTTTTCTAAAACAATACAGACTAATGATTTCAGGACAGTGGTGGAGCACCAGAGCTAGGTCCCAGCTGCAACCGCTGCAACCCTGCTAGTTCTCATGAAAATGCCAAGTGTCTGCACTCGAAAAGTATCTGTGGATCCCTAGTTGCCACCATTCCACTGTGCCATATTCTGGTAGCGGGGCAGTGCTCTTTAACACACAGAATGTGCATTAAAGGGTAAGTTCACTTTCCCAAGTAATTTAGGAAAATGGAATTACCCCCTCCAATCTGGCCCCCTCTCCACCCCCGCTATACCCTACTTTTAGGGTTTAGGACCGGTCCTTCCCCTCTGCTGATACGGGTGTATTATCTGTACCCCATACTGCCCTCCAGTGTAGCCCTGCCTAGGTATTAAAAATTTTGCTCGCAGATTGCGAGCACTCGTTGGTCAGCCTGGTCACATGGCGCACTGACCAATGAGAAGCTCATCTTAGCACGGTTAAAAATAAAAATTTGTGGGGGCGTGGCCAGCATGTGATCCCGAGCAGACTTGGCGCTGTACGCGGACGACCTGCTTTTGTTTCTCAATGATCCGGGACCCTCGTTACAAGGAGCACTAGAGGTCCTCAATACGTTCTCAAAGGTATCAGGTCTCAGGGTCAACTGGCATAAGTCAATACTGTTCCCAATTGATGTGGAGGCCGGATCTGTACCCAGAACAGTCACACAACTTGCCTGGGTGGACTCGTTTCGGTACTTGGGGGGTGGTGATATCCGGCATGCCTCAGGATTTTATCAAAC
>NW_017306359.1:987113-991427 GCF_000935625.1 Nanorana parkeri | reverse complement strand
TAATTGGAATCATAACACATTTCGTGTAATTCCATGAGAAATCAGGACATTTTTATTTTTCACATCCTTCTTAGGCGCTTGCAACCCTTACTTACAGGGTTTTCTGGACTGTCAACAACTGCAAAAAGATTTTCCTTTCAAAATTATCTTTTCACCTATTTATACCATAAATTAAAAATGAATACACAGGGAAGTCAATTAGCTGCACTGGAAAAATGCACACACAAGAACTATACATCATCATAAAGCCTACAACTTTTACAAATATGCTTCTTTGTTTAGTTATTTATCAAGTAGCACTGCTTGACTGCAAGAGACAATTTCAAATAATAACCAGTCATTGCTTATAATCTAATAATATTTTTGTGCTTACAGAGTAGCCATCATTAAATTGTTATTTCTAGGTAATCAGACAATTGCTTATGATGGAAAGAACACTGGGTACGACTTGGAAGACTTTGGGGTGATTTACAAAATGAGGTTATTTTTCACTTAGGCAAATTTGTGTTCGCTCTTAAAACCCAATTATATGCACATTTCAAAAAGTAGAAATGTTATCTGCACATAATTGGATGGTTAAAAGTGAATACAGTATGACTTAGATAAGTAAAAAATGCACCTCATTAGGAAATCAACATTTGTTATTAACAATTTCTATAGCAGTACACCTGGATAAATAAAAAAAATGTGGACTCTGCACCATGCTGTTCCATACACAGGCTGCCATACTCTGCACAAACAGTAAGAAATGTAGTAAGGTTCCTTTGTATAGAAGTGATGTTTTTAGTTTCTTGTCATTACACTTTGCACAGGGTTTTTAAGCTGTGGCATTGGTCTGAAAAGCAAATAGACAGCCCATTGATTCTGTCTCCTTTCCCTTATTAACGTCTAATGCTGGCAGCCAAAGAAACCAAAAGGACAGATTAATGGCTGAAGAAAGTATTTTTAGAACAAATGTAGCACAAGGCACATAGGTTGTTTGCAGTGTATCTTTGCATAAGACAGTTTGGAGTTAAGATGATCTGGCTCTGGGAAAAGTCCACGGGAGATACAAAGGGAATTGTAGCTTCTGCATGGCAGTACTACTTTTCATTCTCTGCTTAGAGACTGCACCTCTTAGGGCTTGATCACACTGGTTGTGTTGCCCTGCATTTTACAATGTAGGCAAAATGCACAGTAATGTAGAAATCAATGCATTCATATGGAGCACATTCCTATATACAAGATGCCTAATACTGCATTTCTGAATGCGTTGGTCTGCAAATCTCAATCAAGTCAAATAAAATGAATCATCTCAAGATACAGTACAGCACATTTAAATACACAAGAAAGGCACTATATACTCTGAGTCAGCGGAGCAATAAACACATAGGGGTCTATTCACGAAGCTGCCGAAGGATCTAGCCGTAGCTTCGGCCAATCCTTCGGCTAGCTTTGGCCCCAGGACCCCTTCGGTTCAGTAGAACCGAAGGGGTGCTGTACGGGCTATTCACAATAGCCCGTACAGCTCCCGAACGTGGCCGAGCGGCTCAGTCCAGCTGAACGTGGCCAAGCGGCTCAGTCCAGCCGATCGCACATGCCTCGGCTCGGCTGAGCCGCGCTGAAAGTAGCCTACTTCTGACAGCTGGGCGGAGCCAGCCGTGATCTTACGGCTGGCCCCGGCCACTTGCAGAGAGATCAGCGTCCCTGGTTACCTGCTAACCAGGGACACTGATCTCCAGACAGCAAATTCTCCAGGGCGCTCCAGGAGTCTCCCACTCCCGGCCGTGTTTCTCTCCTTGGCGGCCGGGAGAGGGAGACCCCGGAGTGCCAGTGAGAGTTAGGCTGTCTGGAGATCAGTGTCCCTGGTTAGCAGGTAACCGGGGAGAGTTTTTTTTTCTTTTCTTTTTTACGGCAGCAGAACCGCCGGACAATAGAAAACTGTTGGGCGGAGCTAGTTGTCATTGCTAGTTCCGCACAATCGTTTTCTATTTACTTTTTTTGTACTTTTTAAACAATTTTTCTGTTCTGCTCGGTCCCTCTGAGGGACCGATCAGAACAGCCGAGCCGAATGCCGCTCAGCAATAGACCGAACAGCAGTGAGTAGCCTGCCAGAGGTTCGGCTCAGCCGATCCAGATGTTGGAGTCGAACTCCTTCTGCACTTCGAGCATGTTCGGCCGACCCGAAGCCATGCGAAGCAAGCCGATGTACGGCTGATTTCAGCCGATATACTGCTGAAATCAGCCGTACAAGCCTGAAGTGAATAGCGAACAGTGTTCGGCTCACTTCACTTGGGGTCGGTTGTTCACTCGGCTGCCCTCGGCAGCTTAGTGAATAGACCCCATAATTCTGAACTTTTTGAGGTGGAACAAATAGACAGCAAGGAATCACACTGCAGAAAATAAAAATCAATATATACATAAGAAATGTTACAAATGAACCAAAGGTTTTTGTTTTGTTTTTCTTGCAGTTATTTGCTAATATGTATAGAGAATGTCATCGAATTACACTTAGGGGTCTATTCACAAAGCTGCCGAAGGATCTGGCCGTAGCTTCGGCCGATCCTTCGGCTAGCTTCGGCACCAGGACCCCTTCGGTTCAGGAGAACCGAGGGGGTGCTGTACGGCTATTCACAATAGCCCGTACAGCTCCCGATCACGGCCGAGCGGCTCAGTCGAGCGCTGAGCCGTGCTGAAAGACGAAGCTGGCCGAGCGGCCGGCCATTGGCCGGCCGACAGCCTGCTTCTGACAGCTGGGCGGAGCCAGCCGTGATCTTACGGCTGGCTCCGGCCACTTTCAGAGAGATCAGCGTCCCTGGTTGCTAACCAGGGACACTGATCTCCAAGCATCTGACTCTCCTGTTCGGCTGATCCGAAGCCACACGAAGCAAGCCGATGTACGGCTGATTTCAGCCGATATACGGCTGAAATCAGCCGTACCAGCCTGAAGTGAATAGCCGAACGGTGTTCGGCTCACTTCCCTTCTGATCGGTCATTCACTCGGCTGCCCTCGGCAGCTTTGTGAATAGACCCCTTAGTTCACCTTCACAGAATATAAACAGAGCTGAATTACGTACACCAGGGACACTCCCTCCTTGTCTCTAGATCAAACAGCACTAAATGGGGTATCACTTAAGAGAGGGATAACCCAAAAGTGAGCAGGCACTGCTGGGCTGTCTTATTAAAAAGCATAGAATGCTTTGCAACACAGTGTCGTGGAAGCTGGTACATCAAATATGTATTTCTAAATTCAAATATTTTATGAAAGTACTGAAAATGTGACGCAATGTATGTGCTAATTAAATAGATACTGCGCTTATCTTTTTTTAAATAAGGTAAAGTAGTGTTCACTTTGCATATTGTGTTCAATGAAATAAAAAACATTTTAGTTACATTTGACTGGATCATTGAAGTGAACACAGCTTCACCTTATTTATCAAGCAAAAGAGTGCATTATAAAATTGAATGTTCAAAACATTAAAACCAAAAATAAATAAATAGAAATGACCAAACGCCATTATAGTTTATTTGTAAACATGCAGGAGTTAATGGGTGTGGCTATAGCCAAAATGAGCAAAGTAAAATAGCAACAGTTTAGCTGAAACCATTTTTTTTATGTTTCAGTTTTCACTAACAGGTTACCCTACACAACCATACCTGCAACTTACTTTTGCCTATTTCATGTTAATGGGTTATACAATTATGGGTATGCCGCTGGGGAAGTCAGAAATGGAGAAGGATTTGGGGGTCATTGTAGACCACAAACTGAAAGGTAGTTTGCAGTGCCAGGCTGCTGTAAACAAAGCTAGCAGGGTCTTGTCCTGTATTAAGAAGGGGATGTATTGCAGAGACAAGTCTATAATTTTGCCACTTTATAGATCATTGGTTCGACCTCATCTGGAGTGCGCGGTCCAGTTCTGGTCACCAGTACTAAGAAAAGATGTCCTTGAGTTGGAAAAAGTCCAGCGGAGGGCAACCAAACTAATTAGGGGTATGGAGGACCAGAGCTACAAGACAGGGCTACTAAATTTAAACATGTTCACATTGGAGGTGAGGAGATTAGGGGGGGATATGATTTCCATGTACAAGATGTTCAATGGTGGTAGCAACATTAGCGATAAACTGTTTAAAATTAACTCCATTACAAAAACTAGAGGCCACCACCTAAAAAAAAATTCCAGCACAAGGGGCGAAGGGGGTTCTTCACAGTAAGATCAGTTAGGGTCTGGAACTCACTGCCACTCACTGCCACAGGCGGTGATTTCAGCAAATAATGTGGAATTGTTCAAGAAACTTTTGGACGATTTCTTAAGGGACCGTAATATACAGGGGTAC
>NW_017306359.1:984178-986565 GCF_000935625.1 Nanorana parkeri | reverse complement strand
AATGGTGGTAGCAACATTAGCGATAAACTGTTTAAAATTAACTCCATTACAAAAACTAGAGGCCACCACCTAAAAAAAAATTCCAGCACAAGGGGCGAAGGGGGTTCTTCACAGTAAGATCAGTTAGGGTCTGGAACTCACTGCCACAGGCGGTGATTTCAGCAAATAATGTGGAATTGTTCAAGAAACTTTTGGACGATTTCTTAAGGGACCGTAATATACAGGGGTACAGGTACTCCTAGAATGAGATCCTAATAGGTTGGACTTGATGGACTAATGTCTTTATTCAACCTCAAATACTATGTAACTATGTAACTATGTTCTTAAAAACTGTTTCCATGTTCCAGAACACTACTGCAACTTGCTCCCAAGGGCACAGAAAAGGTAAAAGCGCTGATAATGCAGGTAACCTGGTGTACTATTGGAAGGCCACATAAAGAGCCAGCACAGTCTGTAATGTTCCCAAATAGAACATTTCTAGTTACTTACCATAGTGCAGGAGAGCAGGGATGGAAATCTATAACTGGAAGTCCCTTCAAATGGCAGCACAAGTACAAACCTGGCTGTACTGTCCATTGCAACCTGTAATTGTCATAAAGTCTGGAAATAATAGAATCTGAATGGATTATATAGGCAAGAGAGATGCACCAATCATTTTTTTTTTCTTTATTATTGGACCTAAAATTAAAAGAGGAAAGTCAGGGCTTGATTCAAGTATTGTTTACATAAGTATGGTGAACACAGTAGGCAGGATAGTAGGCAGTACTTTGAGTTAGAATAGCAATGCAATTAATTAGGTTAGGTCCAGTTGAGACAAACTGAAAATGTCAACCTACCACTACTGGAAGCACTGAATGCTCCACCACAATATAAACCATTCTTCCTCAGCTGTAAAGTGCACCTTCCACCTAACAAACACATCCGTTTATGACCTCCCTTCTCAGTTCCAAGCCAGGTAATATGTAGAACATGAGGGGAAAGTACCACTAGAAGTCCAACTGGAATTGAGCTAATTGGGGAGCGTGAATGTGGAAAATGCTGTTGGGATCAAGAATATAAGCATTCTCAGGACGTGTTCATCAAATAAAAGACATGTTTATGCAGTTTGATGTATTGGACTGCATGGTAATTGCTGTTAATAATGAGATCTCATTGGTCCCATGTTTACAATTTACATTAGTGGACACAAAGGCTTAACTACGCCCCCGCTGATTCCTTTGATGAGAAGAGAGGAACTGTGAGCTAGCCCTGAGAATGGCAGGTTGCAGTGGTCTTGCTATGAGACCTATGTAGATACAGACTTCCCTGCTGACGGCTGCCAATGTCAGCACCACATGGTGGTACTGCAGGGGGGACAGGAAGGCTTATGAAACCTGTCAGTAGGAATGTGCTACAGCAGTTTCTACCTGATATGAAGTTAGAATAAACTTTCCATCTTAAATATAAAGTTTTCCATGACAGATGGTTCTGTGTAATTAAAGATATATTTACACATTATACACAGTGAAGTTAATTTATCAAAACTGGAGCAGACAACATCTGGAGCAGCTGTGCACTGCAACCAATCAGCTTCTCTGTATCATTTTCAAATCTTAACTGAACAAACTGAAGAGAGAAGCTGATTGATTGCAGTGCACAGCTGCTCCAGATCTTGTCTGCTCAAGTTTTGATAAATTCGCCCCAATCTGTTTGAAAACAAGAGGGCTATCTTTGCTTCACGCAAGCTATTGTGCTGCATACAAGTAATTTCTTGTAAAAACATATAAAAGCTGTTTTATCAATAAAATGGTTGCTGTAGGAAAGTTAATATTGTTTTATTCCTAATGCACTTATATAATTTGCTTACCCATTCCACTAAAATTACAGATAATGTTGTCATGGAGTTTTCCTCTCAGCACATAGCAAAACCATGGAAACCAAAAAGAAAATTGATGTTTACACTGCTTGCAGTTGCTCATTTCAGGAAAGAGAGGAATGATTGTCAGTCTGCAAGAAATGTGCTCTAAGTAATGGAAACATAAATTAGGGAGAAGGATCTATAGCTCACTTGTTCCTCACAATGCAATCCTAAAAATAATAATTTTACTATGAATTTCAGTGTGCACTATCGCCACCTTTTATATGACAACAGTAATGTGAAAATGACAAGGGGCTGTATTGCACAACTATTGGAAACGGATA
This sequence comes from Nanorana parkeri, assembly GCF_000935625.1. Classification (NCBI taxonomy): domain Eukaryota; kingdom Metazoa; phylum Chordata; class Amphibia; order Anura; family Dicroglossidae; genus Nanorana; species Nanorana parkeri. Next base: position 984,384 of record NW_017306359.1, on the reverse strand, counting down.
AGGTCCATTGCATATATAGTACCCAATTATCTCTCTCTCTTTATTTATTGTGTTTAGGCATGCTTCCTCTTATTGGTGCCATATATGTTAAGATTAGAAACCCCTGTCTGCTTTTTACTTTTACTGCTATCCAGGGCTCTGTTACAGATATTTTCCTCTAATTCCTGTCCTGCTGAGAATTTTTTATCTGAGAGCAACAGAGGCAA
>NW_017306359.1:968647-983880 GCF_000935625.1 Nanorana parkeri | reverse complement strand
AATGAGGAAAAATCTGCACCAGGGGAACAAAAAAAAAAAAAAAAAACCTAACGGGTTCTAGCCTACCCCTAAAAAAAGTTTTTTCTTTTTTTTAATCTCTGTCTGTGTAGCTATTGGAAAGTTCCTTGAAAGGTACCTTTCACATGGACTGATCAGGACAGGATCTGTGCGTGGGTCCCCTGCTGATCGGAATGGATGTCACCATTGTTACATACATGTCCATCCAGTTTTCACCTCCATGTTGCGGTGGTGGAAAAAAACTTACATTACTGGACCCCATGTTGGTCCATGGATAATGGGATGTAAATTAACTTGTATCTATTTACATCAGATGAGTCTTGTTCCAGCACGATCAGGTGTAGCGAAATGGAACTCTGAACCATTTCTTTTTCTGGACCTGGCCGGGGGTAACTGATGTAAACAGACACGCAGGACACTAGGATCCGATCCTTTCCCACACTTATGAATGTCCCCACTGGCCGTTGTGCATCTACCCGTTGACCCCTATGCCCCTAATGTAGCATGCAGTGACAAGGGATTAGTATGAGAGTGGCCAGTGGGGGGCAAGCTATTGGATACATCAGAGGAGTTGAATGGAATCAGAGCCAGGAGAACTGCTATAGAGCAAAGTTTCTGCAAGTGGGCAGCCAGGTAAATATAAAGCTCTTTAGTTTTTCACAGGGTACTGCAGATGTAATTTTTTTTAATCTACTAACAGGGTTGCTTTGAAAGCAGCCATACTCAGGCTGATAAAAGCAAGTCATCTGACAGTGCATTGTTGGTGACAGTCAGGCCTTGTAGTGGTAATGAGCACTTCTGATATTCAGGAGTGATTGTTATCACATTTTCTAACATTTTAGAGAGTCCCTCCTCAAACGACTGACAATCATTATTTTTTTAGTCAAACAAGAAGGTTGTAGCGGGTCCTAGCAGTGGACAACTCATCCAAAGACATTCTCATATTTTATACCCTGTTTTTGGTTTTTACCCATTCTTAGGGTGACCATACACAGAAACTAAAAACAATAAATATATGTCAGAGTATATATGCTTACATGATATTGCATAAAAGAGGTGTCCATATATATTGTAATTCATCGGGTGGGATTATATCTTCAAAATAACAACAAACACACTTTTAGAAATGTTAAGTAATGATAATCTACAAACAGATACTTCTAGATAAATACTGGCGTTGTATTCTTGCATACCTTATTTTTCTTTCTTCCCCATTTTTCTCACAGTGGCTATTTTAACTAAGGGCAAGTTAATAGATCTCCCTTTACTTCCTGGAACTCTGGCACGTCAGAATAGGACATGTGACCATGCACATCATCAATGCCTTTCCCTGAGATCTTGTGACATTACAGAAGAGATTTCCCAGCAATGCTCAGCTGATGTACCCTTCCCAGGATGCAACGCTTGGGCACAATTACATAATTTGTGCCAAAGTGGACCAGGCATTAGAAAAAAATAAATTGTGAGTAAAATAAAAATATGTGTGTGTATAGCTAATGAATGTAATATGATTTTATATCAGCATGCAGAGCTGTATGCTGATGCAATTTTTAGTCAAAGGGGGTGAAGGTCCACTTAAATATTTGTATGTAAAGATGTTTTTACAGAAAAAAAATGTTTTTCTCTATTTATAAAAATGAAATTCTGCCAACGAGACTTAATTTGCCTTTTCCCCCAAATTACTTTGTTCTGAAAAACTTTCTTCTGGTAAAGTCTAAATACAGCGGAAATAATGAGCATTCCATCTCGTCTTCTGTGACTCATGCCAACAACTACTTTTGTACTTCCAGCAACAAAACAATCGTTTTTGTATTACAAAAATTTGCTTACTGTTTCCTCACAAAGATGGGATTGGTTTGACTTCCCTGCAGCTAAATGCCATCAGTCCTTAGAATTCTGTTCTAGCAGAAGACATGCCAGCACAATATTCCGTTAAAATACATGAGTACAAATCACCAGCAATGCTCATCAACAGAACAATAGTGGCAGCTAACTGAAATGGGTGAATCTGCAGTTGTATTAGTTCACCAATCCAACTATACTTTAAATATTGAACACATTTAAAAAAAGGGAACAAAGCCATATCTTATTTTAGCTGCACACACATAGGGCTTTCAGGGCTTACAGCAATGAGCAAAGCAAAAAAAAACAACAATTTACCAAATGGATTTCATTAAAAAGGCAAGGAAGAAAACTGACAACTAAAACTTTCATAGAGCTCTAGGAAAGGATTAATGTGCCTCAAATACACAAACTAACCATTCATACCATTGTGCTGCGGTATCATGTGTGTTATATGCAATGTGGCACCATTCATTCTTAATTCATAACCAACGCACCTTTTATTATACAGGATTTATATAGCGCCAACAGTTTGCGCAAAGCTTTACAATATAGCGAAGAGTAAACCTTTCCCTGCTCTGTTTTTTTTTCTTCTGACATCGGAGCCGTTGGCTGCCGTCAGAATAAAAAAAAACAAAAAAATCACCATAGGAATGCATAGCTAGATTCCTATTGGCTATTTCAATTTTCAATAGCCAATATAAAACTAGCTATTGCACCCGCCCACTGCTGCTGTCAATCAGCAGAGGGGACCTGAAGTTCTCCATCAGGTCCCCTCTAGTGATTGACAGCAGCAGAGGGCGGGTGCAATAGCTAGTTTGCTATTGGCTATTAAAAATTGAAATAGTCAATAGGAATCTAGCTATGCATTCCTATGGTGATTTTTTTTTTTATTCCGACGGCAGCAGAATCGCCCGGCCAATAGAAAACAGTTGGGCGGATCTAACTGTCACTGCTAGCTCCACCCAATCATTTTCTATTTGATTTTTTACTACTTTTTTTTAACTGTTTTTCTATTCTGCTCGGTACCACAGAGGTACCGAGCAGAATAGCCGAGCCGACTGCCGATTGGCAGCATTTGGCTATTCACTCACTGCTGTTCGGCATCTATGAGAATAGGCCAAACAGCAGAGAGTAGCCGGCCGGAGGTTCGGCTTAGCCGATTCAGATGTTGGATCTAGTGAGTCGAACTCCTTCTGCACTTCGAGACGGCCGAACATGCAGAGCATGTACGGTCGACCCGAAGCTGCACGAAGCAAGACGATGTACGGCTGATTTCAGCCAATATACAGCTGAAATCAGCCGTACAAACATAGAGTGAATAGCCGAACAGCGTTCGGCTCACTTCACTTCAGGTCGTTTATTCACTCGGTTTACTACGGCAGCTTAGTGAATAGACCACTAAATGTACTGGGCATACACAGAGGCAGGCGGAGGTGAAGGAGTTAATGTACAGATGTGCAGGATAAGGGAGGTGAATGAGTTAATATACAGTTCAGAGTAGACAATGAATGGAGATGACATATACTATAGAGGATAGGGGGTGAAAGGATAAAATATTTTAATAACTTTATTATTGGTTGATGCTACTGCAGCATGTTTTCATTCATTCATTACTTTCTTTACTCTCCCCTGCCTCTGTTGTAAGAGGAAGGTGAGGGCTTGGCAATGTAAACATTGCCATATGATTGTTGTGATAACCAATCAGATTGTTCCATTCAAACCCAAACCAGTCCGCAAGTGGTTGAAGTGAATCGTTCCATTCCCAAACATATAAACATAATGGTATCTACATGATTTTCTCCATCAACTCTTACTGTAATGTAAGTTGTGACATTTTATCAAAACCCAGCAGATAGGCTCTCATCTTCATCTATAACCAAACCCCTAGGCCAATGACATACTGTATGCCTACTGCTTTGCAGAGAACAATTATGTGACCATCTCAGGAAAGAAGGATGAGTATTTGACATGTAAGCTCTAAATAATAGCATGGTTTTACCTTTTCTGTGCTATGGGTCGGGCAAGGTGGCATTGCCCAACTAAGGGAACAGCTGGGTCTCAGGGTCCAGACTGGAGAAAAGCTTTTGTCTAATGAGTATGCCCCATTGAGTTATTTGTAAACTGAATACTTTATATGGAACACATATTTTTGGTTTGCGTAAGAATTGCTAAAAGATACTGGTTATACTCTCAAGGTCAGGTGTCTGCCTTTAAAGCTGCATTTGAACCTAGAGGTAACCGACTTCTGTGAGAAGAACATAACAGGGTTGGCAGTTTAGTTCCCAATCATTTAAAGCTGAATACATGCACTAATGTATGGGAAGCCAACAGAAGTCCATGAGGCATTGCAGCACATGGGCAGTATTGCACGCAGTCATCTGAGAGCCAATTAACAAAGTTGCCACTCTGAGCCACTAAAAGCCAGTATTCATCTGCTTTTACAACAGAAAGAAATCTCTCCAAAGTGAGAGGAAGTCCCTCTGAACAGGGTTTAAAGGAAAAGGTGTCCCCATTGAAATAGTGTCACTCACCTCTTCTTCTAGTAACTACTATAACATTTTGGATTTACAATAACCCTTTTCACATTGAGTAAGGTTACCTTCACACATGGAAAGGGTAAATCTACCCAGCTGGGACATGGACAGCAATAAAAACCTGACAGTGGTCTAACCCAGTATGTATCAACCTTCTTTTGGTCGTGGCACCTTTTGAAAGAATGCAAAATCTCAAGGTACCCCAGTCCAAAACGTAGAAAACCTACAGTAAACCTAAAAAAAAAAGTGTGGTGTCTCCCCCCAAAAAAGAAAAAATCAATGCCAAACCCTTATCCTAGAGAGGATGTGTGTGATTAGACAGTTGTGGTGTCAACAGCAGCTTCATTTGTCATCTCAAGTGAAGTCCTTTTAGGTTCCATTTTCTACGGATGTACTAAAATCAACTGATATTGATCATAAATAAAAGTAACCAAAACATTGCACTAGGGACCAAGAACAAAAATGCTTTCCATGTTCACACATAAGAACATTTCTCATTGCCTCTTATGAAAAAGTTACATTTCTTGCTTAAAATGTTTAAAGAATGGATTTAAGAGGACCTTTGTCACTCTAGAGATTACCTAAGGGAAATACAGCTGCTAGTCCTAACCTACCCCCAGGCTACACACAAGATCTGAAGCTGTCACTTCAAAGGTAAGATACCTTTGAACAGTTTCACAGGAAAGTTCCATCACAAGTCCCTTTAATACCATCCTTAATCTGCTTTGTTTCCTATCAGGGGGCCTACATATTTAATATTCTCAGCCTGCTATTTAAAAACTAGATGGTCCTGTTCCTATCCACAGCTTCACTCTCTCACTGGGGGATCTAACTGTCACTTACTCCACACTGGTCTGGCTGTGAAGACATGTGCTGCCATTGTTGCACCTCAACTCTATAACACAGAGACGCATGAACCACTGAGGCAGATACCCCCAGAATATCTAACAACATTACATATAGAAGAGGGGTCAGCATTCAAGGTCTACTCTACCTTTGACAGAGCTGAGCCCACCATGTTTGTGATTGTAATACATCCACCACACCGGCTGCTATGATGGTCACAGACATTACTGGATGGGTTTCTTTATAACTTTAGACAATTCAAATCACTTGAAGTGTCAGAGGAGGATCTATATTTTGAATAATCACTCAGAAGCACTTGGTAAAGTTTCAACAAAAGTGTGTTTTCCTTTAAAACACTATATCGCACATACTGATTGATATATACATATGGATCAGGTTTAGTATATCCAAGGCAATACATAAAGTCATTTAATGGGTCTAGCCTTCAGCAAATTGCATACAAGAATACATTGTCTAAAGCCCCTCTATGGGCAAACCTTTTTGCATCTAAAAGTCCCCCCTTCCTATACATTACACCCTTCTTTTTTACTTACCATGTCCCATTAGCACAGAAATTATATTTGTTGCAGTCAGAGGAGCTGAAGAAATCTCTGATCCAAAGCTAGGAGGAGCAATCCTAGTGGGTGCCCTATGTCATATCCTATGGACACAGGAATTACACGCAGTAATCACACACTGAATAACGTTTGGTCTTCAGCTATGCAATGTGGACAGAGCTTTGCTAGTAATCACAAAGCCTGTGGGTGAAGCTTGGTGTTTTATGCCACTGACTGCCAGTGAGAAGAAGGGTTATCACTGGTGTTAACACTAATAACCTTTCCCCCTCAACCTACCCAAGTCCTGTAATTCTAGTGGCTACAATGGCTGTACAGGGTATCAACACTGCAGTATGGAAATCAACTTGACACATTATTGGAGGAATTTCCTCTTAATGGCAGGATCACAAAGTATTTATTAAATACGAAAAGGAGTTAAATGCAATAAAGAGTATATAGTTTGATCAGGATTATATTGATGATTAAGATGCTTGATTCTTATTTTTGCTGTAATTCTATTGCTGAAAGATTGTTTTATTTCTGCATGCAGCTATTGAGTTTTACTATGAAACATGCCTTTGATGTTCATTCATTAAAGCTACCATGAAAAGTATGTTCTAAGCAAGTAAGTGTAAACCAATCTCCACAGAGATACTTCTTATGATGTGCAAAGTGGAATCAGAAGTGACGCCCTGTTAGAGACACACTGAAGGAGATGGGTAAATCAAGGTGGTACCAGACTATGTAGTTGCTGCACCCCCTTTTGTATCCTCTGCGAATTCTTTGGTGCACGTTTTAGTGCACCTGCTTCTTAAAGGAGAACTATGGGGTCCAAGCTTTTCTTTACTTTTGGATTCCATGGGCTATAGGAGTAAATTTTGCAATTTACTCCTATAATCCAAAATGCACCCTAAACATACAATTGTTATTTTAAGATGGTGGGCGGGGCTAAGCGCCGCAGTGGGGAGAGATCCCGACAATACTGTCGAGATTCTCCCAACTGATCGTTCTCACTGTGACTGGCGGCGTTCCTGGAGAACTGCTGCACGTCCACGAATACACGGGCATACGCAGCAGCTCTCTTCCTACCTCCACGTCCCCGTCGTCTGTGCCAGCAAATTAAAGCGCGTGCATGGAAGTTGTATGGAAACCTGTTCCCTGTAAATCTTAGTTCTCCCTGACCGGTCAGTTATTACCATAACCCCGTCCCTTCCTTACAGCTGCTTAGTATTTACATAGCCCCGCCCCCTCTCTGCAAGCTCCGGTGTTCTATGAGAAAGAGACGAATGTCTCCTCTCACATTGTGTGCTCTGATCGTTCAGGGGAGACAAGTCAGAGATTTCCTGTACAGTGGGGTGGGGAGGGGGAAGCTGAACGATCAGAGCACACAATGTGAGAGGAGACATTCGTCTCTGTCTCATAGAACACCGGAGCTTGCAGAGAGGGGGCTGGGCTATGTAAATACTAAGCAGCTGTAAGGAAGGGGCGGGGTTATGGTAATAGCTGAACGGTCAGGGGGAACTAAGATTTATGGGGAACAGGTTTTCATACAACTGCTGCAAGCATCTGATTACTGAGACAGAGCAGGGGAAGATCGGTAAAATAGAGGTAAAGAGAAGGGAGGCTGAGTCAGCTTGCTGCTTCTCAGTTGAGACTCTGCCTCCTGCTCCTACATGTCAGCGTGCACACTCCAGCCGTACGTAGTGTGCATGACTAGAGAAAGCGCGGCCACAGCAGATAGAGTTAGAAAAAAAAAGCTGAGGGTGGGGCTGCATTCCCTGTTAACGCCCCCTTTTAACCTACAGGAGCTTGGAGCATGGCTGCAGGTGGCTGTTTTCTGTGACTTGTGATTCATTTATCTGGGATGTGCTGCGACTTAGGAAAAGAAGAAGAATGCTATTAGAGTAAAGGCAAGAAGTAATTTTATTTGCCCTTAGGTCATAATTCTCCTTTAAGTGCAATTTCATCTATTTACATTTTAATGAAATATTCAGATTTTATGTTGCTATTCATTTGTTTTATGCCCTGTGAGCATTTTGGATTACTAAAAAGGAAGATTGGATGAGAGACCAGATGCCTATTAACCCTGGATGGGGGCTTAAGTGTATTTGACCTGACTGATATAAGTTAGTTAAAGTGACATTAAAGGATAAAAAAAAAATCCCTCCCCCCATGTTAATGTCAGCGCTTACCTTAAATGATGTCTCTTAATCTGATCTTCTTTCCCCATGTGTTCATCTGTCCCTCCAGCGGTGCGGCGGCTCTCTGATCCAGCGCTGACTCCTCTCTGCTTACAGGCACTTCCGATCCAGCGGTGTCTGCATGCGGGTGCACACGTCCATAGGCTTACCTTGCGTCTCCGAACTGCGCATGCGCCCGCACCAAGATCCTTTGCGGCCGCATGAACAGTTCCGGACTCTCGCCGCGGGAGCGCGCAGCGATACTAAGGTCAGTCTAAACCACTGTTTAAGCGTTTTTTGTTTTCTTTTTGCCTATATCTACTGCTTGTCAGCAGTAGATATAGGCAAGAAAACGGGAGGCTTTAGAACCCCTTTAAGGTCATACAGTATTTAAGAGGTGATAGCCAGTCCAATGGTGTTGGAAGTGCCATTGTTTTCTTTAATTCCCCTTGTGTGATGGAAGCATTATATATTCTTTGTGGGTCTTTATCTGCCCATTGGGGTGCACTTATTTTTAAAGTGAAATCACTTTTATTGATCGGATCTGAGTGTTATGGTTTTAAAGTATGTTGTTGTTTTGTATGTCCTACTCCTTAAGCATATGTGAATGTCAAAAAGAAAGCCTAAAAGCAGGGAAGAACAGAAGTAGTTTAACCCTCCATATGGAATATACAATGTGGTTGACCTAACTGATATATGTTATTGTATGCCCACTGTAAAAGGTGAGAGTTTGACCAAAATGTGTGGGGATTAACACTAGATTCATGACTATCACTTTTTCATCATTGGTGTTGAAAGAATTTTGGACATGGACAATATTGGAATTTGTTCATATCAACAGTTTAGAATTTGCACTTTATAATTATGATCATAGTTTGTAATTCATTTTAGGCACTGGTAATTTGTGTCATTATGACGATTAGGTGTTTATTCATTTTTGTATCGAGTATTTGTATGTTTGATTATTATGCATTATTAATTTTACACATTGTATATTAGTAAGAAGTAGTTTTTAACACTGTACTTTTTCTGAGAATAAGCAAGTAAGTATTTGGCACTTTATACAGTAGAGACTGACCAGAGAAGGATTACTTTGATGTAGTTAGCCAGCATAAACATGTATTGCAATGTATGTAAACCAAAAAAATCCCGTTTATGCAAAAATTAGTTAGAACTATGTTAGGATGTATAGCATTGTGCTGATGGTTAATTTAGAATTTTCAGTGTTCAATAATGCTAACAATAATGGTTTTGTAAATGCTCTTAGCCTTGTGCAACAGCTCAGCGTTAGTTGAAAAGTCCACTTATCCTTTTCTGGCCCCTCCCTCTAGTATTTTGGAAATAGTTTGCACTTACCTAGGGATGTCCCGATGCCACTTTTTTAAGACCAAGTACAAGTACAAGTACTGGCCCTCATGTACTTGCCGATACCAATTACCGATACTTTCTCTTAACGGACAGGTGACATTTTTTCAAAAACAATGCAGACTTATAATTTTAGGCCAAATTCTTTAATATTATGAATAAACTTAATTTAAAAGACTGTTTTAGAAAAATAAAACCAGCCCACCTGAGGATCTATGGTGGGCTCTGCAGGTTCACCCACAGGTGGGATCTCGAGTGGGCTCTGCAAGTACAAGTGAACCGCGGGCACTGGACGAGGTGTCACTGGATAAGATGCTGCATTGAATTGTTAGCCACCAACAGCACTTCCACAGACAGCACTTCCACAGGCAGCCCTTCATTCCACAGCATCCGGACCTTACCCCCCCCTCCAGCTCCAACAGCAGTGACCAACCCCTACACCTCCTCGCCTTTCCCAATATCAGTTCACACACATTTGAGATCACACACCATTCACATTATTAAAGGATTACCACCTATCCTCCTCTCGTCGATGACATGGTGCCTGTTCAATGGAGACTCATGGGGTGCCGAGTGATTTTTTTCTCCTCATGCGAGGACGACGTTGGCGGCGCTGAGCGTCGCGTCACTGCTGTGGGCGGAGCTACAGGCGGAGGCAGTCGCCAGCCAACTACATTAAACCCCACCTGGAGATCCGCCCACCGCAGTGATGCGACGCTCCTCCAGCCTGCCCAGAGGACTTCAACCCCAGCCACAACGGAAGGTAAAAAAAACAAAAAAACCCACCGGAAGCTTAGGCGCTAGGCATCGGGCATTTTGACAAGTACAAGTACTTGTCAAAATGCCCTGTATCGGGCCCGATTCCGATGCTAGCATCGGTATCGGGACATCCCTACACTTACCTATAACTTTCCTTCTCTGACATCTTCATTGTGCAGCCTGCCTGGTGCTCTCTCCTGAAATCTTCCAAATTTTGTATTGTGCTATATATGAATGCATGATGTGTACTCCCTTCACTGCAAAGCAAAACCCATCTGCAGCCTGTAAGCCTATTGCTGAGCTTGCCATTAAAGTAGATCACCAATATGAGGGTAATGTAATGCAGAATTTGAAAAATCTTAAGACAGGGGCTTTGCAGTGCTAGGCAGGCTGTGCAGTGAAGATCTTGGAGGAACAGGGTTATAGAAAAATATAATGTATGAAAATGATAAGTGCTCTAAGAGTGCACTTATCTTTGAAGTGACCTGACCCTTTTGACTTTAGGGTAAAAGCAGTAAGTACCAAATGAATTCAGCTTTTCAGTAAAATTAGCATTCTGTAATCCGCACAACAATATATTTCACTTCCTGCAGTCGATCCTGTCACAGTTGCATTAGGGCTAAGTTTAAATGCCTCCCTATTCTACGATTATTTGTTTTACAGACTAGAACTATTTGAAGTTTGAGTGTTTCACGGGTTAAGTACTATGATCTCTTTAAATGAGGCATGGCAATGGCCACATAATCAGGAGGAACAACAGACACCGCTTCTTTCATTCAGGGTCAGTGCTTTCCAATGCAACTAGGATAACAAAGAATATCCTAGTATCAATACAAAAAACGAAACCCCAATGTAGGTTAAATACTGAGTTGATTTATAAAACGAACTTACATTCTGCATTTCCCAGCCCATACTTATACTTGGCCACAAACACTGCAAAGGACACATCACTACTTAAAGTGAAACTAAACTCAGGAGTTAATCTTAAAAATGCATTCAAGTACCTTAAAAGAGAGCTGTGGGGTAAGTGTTTTTCCCCATAGTTCTCTTTAGAGTCACGGGAGGGCATATACTAACCTCCTCCCGTGACCCAAAGCTCAGTATATCGTGGGCTATTGCCCGCGATATACTAATTGCGCCGCAGCCGGGACGGTTCCCGACAATACTGTCTGGATCCACCCAGCTGCGTGAATGACAGCTGACTCTGCCTATCTAGAGGCAGAGCCAGATGTGCCTGCCCCATCCCCTGTCCATTCCTCCACTCAGCGCTGGAATATTGGAGAGGAGAATCCCTGTGGGGAGCGGTGAGTGACAATCATGGCTATCTGCAGGGAGATGATTGGAAAGTGAGCGAGCAACAGTATGTGTTCGCTCATTTCCCGATCAATCAGCTTCTTTGTCACAGGTCGGCTCTAACTATGAGGATGAGTGGAAATCACTCATCTCATAGTTCTCCTTTACCTATTAACAATACTGGACCTTATTTGTGCATCACTTAGCTGTAGGTCCTCATATCATCTCTAAATTGGTGCTGACAATGTCCTTCTTTCTGGAGGGTGGCTACTTTTATTCCCCATTGACCTGTGTGTGTTGTAAAGAAGCCACCACTCTAAGCTCACTCCTGCAATGGACTACAATCTCATGTTTAGTTTACTAATTTGTATTGAACTTTTAGTCTATCACAGGAGTAAGTTTGGAGCGGTGGCTACTTTACAACACACACAGGGACCGTGGGGAACAAAAGTAGCCACCCTACAGAAGGAAGGAAAGTGTTAGCGCAGTAACATATATTTTTGTTAATAGTTAAGGTACTTGAATGCATTTTTATGATTTCTTGCCTGAGTTTAGTGTCACTTTAATCCAAACCTCAATGATGAAATAAGTCACATCACTAGATACAGCACCACTACAAAAAAACTGAATAAACATATCAACATATGCTGCCCACTATATGCCAACAGCGCAGAGCTGTACTGCAGCCGAGAAAGATCCCAACAATATAGTCGGGATCCATCTAGCTGTGGCCAACTAGAGCCAGCTGTGGCCATCCCCTCCCTTGTCTGTCCCAGTGAGCACACTGAAGGAACATACAGTAGATGGCGAATTCCCAGCCAGGAGGGATGACTGACAGTCACTGCTCTCTTCAGGGAGGAGACCACCAGCTGAGCCATCAGTGGTTACATTATTAGTCAGCTCTCAGTTTACAGAGACGGCATGTGACAGCTGCAGTGTCGCACTATGGCTCTAAGTATTGGGAAGAGTATATTTTAGTCTCCTAATACTTCTCCTTTAGTAAAGGAATAGAGACTGTTCACTTAAAAAGTTAATGCTCACATAAGCTGGCCACCCACAACATTAATTCCTATTGAATACGCTAAAATTGCCATCACCACCCGGTTCACTAAAAGTACATTTTTCTATTGACTTTTGTAGAAGGAGCTGAGTGGAAAGTTATCGGCTGAACAGTGCCTGCATTCAATCAAATGCAGGCAGTGTTCTGGTATTCAGCAGCCGAGGGAGCAGTGACTGCTGAATATAATAGCCGACAGTGTGGATTCCACTGTTCATGCTGTTTAGCATGGATTGGGCTATCTAACAATGTATGGTTAGCTTTTGCTTGGTAATAAAGTAAAGATGTGTGGACTCCAATCATCCAATTACAGGCAAGCAAAAAATCCTGTTTGTTTTATTTCTCTTGCATATGACCGGGTGTCCTAAGTGAACTTAGCTTCACCTTCTTTACAAAGCTAAGCAAACATTCACTTTGCATAAACTTGCATCCACCTTTCAAGTGACCATTCACTTTCCGAAGTGAAAAGTCTCTATTCCTTAAGTAAATGAACCCCACAGAAGTGATCTCAAGTGACATTTATTTTATCCATTTCAAGTCTAGATAAGAGGTATACCAGCTTGATGCATGCAGTTTGTAGCATTAAAAAGCCCTGAAGTAATGCAAATACAAGTTTGACTTATACAGCAAATTAACCTTGTTGTAGCGTTACACTCTTACAGTTCATCACAAATTGCACAGTTTTTCTTACTAAAGATTACCCTTAGACAGACTTAAAATAACAATATATTGTAAAATGTTTAATTAATATGCCAGAAAGTACTGAAGAAGTGTACATAATTATACTCAATTTATATTCTAAAGACGTTTTGGTCTCTATTGTTTCTCCATTTTCTTTGACTATACATTTTGCATCTAATTATCATAATTATTTTAGCAAATTAACGGAGTGTGACCCAATTTCAGAAAAAAGAAAAATGCATATGTTAAATATCTCTTTAACAAAGCATTAAGTGAACATCCATTCTTAAAACATAATTGTTCTTGACATTTGATAATGCTGCAGATGGAATGCTAGAAATCTCCTTCTGTCCATATAGAAATAGCTTGTCACTGAAGACTGCTGCAGTGCAACTCAAATCACCTTCAGATTAATGTAAAAAAAACCAAAACCATCATGATGCATCATGACACATAGGGTTAACTTGACAAATAAGTGTTGTACAGACTATAACGAATTAATCATGTTTAAATACGATTTGCTACTTTGAAACAACAATTGCAAAGAAGGAGGGCAAAATGGATATGCACTGCAGAATTAGATGTTGCATATTTTGGAAAGGAACTGCTAAATGTTTATGCCCAATCTCCTCTGTAAATACACATTGCCATGACTGTGGTACTGTCATGTGACACTACTAGTTCTGGAAATGCTGAGGGCAATAAGAACATGTGAGGTAAGGAACCAGTGCTAAAAGTCAGACAATACTCAAACAAACACAAACATCCCTTTACCCTATCAGTTTTGCTGCATGAACAGCTGCACCCATCTCCTCACCTAACCATCCATAGCCTAAACTCCCAGCACTACCATTGTGAAAAGCAAACAGGATGAGGGCATAGTTCACAAAGGACCCATGCTGGAATTAAAGGAGAATTAGGAATAATGAAACTGTCACAGGTCAGCTCAGTAGATCGAGAAGTGAGCGAACACATACCGGCACTCGCTCACTTCTCGATTCTGACCCAGCAGAGAGGGGAGGGACTGGATTCCCCTCTCCCCTGTCCAATCCTCCAGCACTGACTGGCGGAACGGATGGGGAGGGGGCGGGTACAGCTGGCTCTGTCTCTAGATAGGCAGAGCCAGCTGTCACTCACGCAGACATAATTGTCGGGATCCATTCCGGCTGAGGCGTCTTAGTATATACATACATACATACATAGTATATATACTGAGCTTTGGGGACGGGAGGACGCTAGTTTGTGTCCTCCAGTTACCCTTAGGAGAACTATGGGGAAAAGACCTGACCCCATAGTTCTCCTTTAACCTTTATAAAATGTAGTCATTGAACCATTGACAACTCCACGTTCTCTGCTCTATTCCTTTACACCATTGAGTCTACCACTAGTTCAAAGCTGTATTTTGGAGATTCTTTACCAAAAAAATCTTACTATGGTCATCTCATTTTTTTTTCTAATTTGGTGGCTAGATATGTGTCTATATATGTCTATGTTTAATATGTGTTGAGCATGGACAAACTCTGTTTTGCCCAAATTAAAGCTCATCTAATTTTTAAGGAAGAACTTTACACTTCTCTTTAAAATGACAACAAAGTCACCTTTAAAAATATTTATAATGGCAATCTACAAACAGATACTTCTAGATAATTGCAGGCATTTCCTTGCATCCCTTATTTTTCTTTTCATCCCCATTCGGCTCGCAGTGGCCATTTTTACTCAGGGCAGATAATCCATCTTACTTTACTTCCTGGAATTCTGACATATGTCACAGTACACATCATCTAGAGGGAAAATGTTTTTTTCCTGAGATCTTGTGAAAATCACTTATCTATGGGCTACATCACTAATGCCTAAGAGGACCAAGAAGTGGAAAAACAGTAATTGTAAGTAAAATAATATTATATGTTTCACTAATGAATGTAAGATGATTTCAGATCAGCATGTAGAGCTGTAAGCTGATATGATTTTTAGTGCAAGGAGGTAAAGGTCCACTTTAATATCTAGGAGCACCATCATCTTCAGATGTGGCAAAAATAAAACTTCAAACCAAACCAATTGTATATATCTTATATATCTTTAAAGGTTTCCGTACAAGGTC
>NW_017306359.1:965600-968625 GCF_000935625.1 Nanorana parkeri | reverse complement strand
ATACCAGTACTGATGTAAATGAGAAAAAGCTTTTTTTTTAAACAATATCATAGTGGTCAGATTCCTACAATTATTAACTGTAAATGATTACATTAGAGTAGCATTGAGGTTTATTTTTTGTACAATCCTTGCACACTGTAAAACTTTACAATTTAAGTAACAAGAGAGACACACACACACACAACTTCATTAATTTTTATAGTGACATGGCCACTGTGTGTTATAAAACCAATATGAAAACCAGAGGCCTTGCTTAAACTTACATCAGTACCTTTAATCTAGTGGCTATGCCTCTGCTTATTTAAAGCTGAACTCTGGGATAAGCAAATATTGTCTAAATACAAGAGGCATGTGTATTCTTTCTTAAATCTTGGTGTGCTTTGTGTATTTCTTCCAGATCTGTGCAGTAATCCAATGTGCATGTGAATGAGCTCGCTGTAATAAAGACCAGTTACTGCTGCTCTCTCTACTTGTGTAGGGTGACTGGCCTTGTATCCGCCCCCTCCTGTAGTTTTCTACAGGCAGCCTGTAGTGGGTGGAGCCTGCTAGGTTTCTCCCACAGCTCTTCTCTCTGCACGGGCTATGTACAGAACATTAATGATGTCACTACTAATTTATATGGTAATATCTGGGTTTTTAAAGACATTTGGTGCACACAAAAAGGGTTTCTTTCCTTTGTGACCACTGAGGAATGTAAATTAAGGTTTTTGTACCCAGAGTTCAGCTTTAACAACTGACGATTGAACTCACAAACCAAAATCCCATATCTACAAACCTTAAAATAAAAATGGGGCTAACATCTGCCTCAAGCTACAAAAAAAATAATCTTAAATATCTCAGCATCTTTTTTTTTTTTTTTAAGTGACAGAAAGTCAAACTTGCAACATGTACTTTTTACAAATTAAATAAATAGAAAGAAAATATTTGTTTATAAGTATTTAAAAGGCAAATATTTTACAGAAATAAAGCACTGGATGTATGATAGTGCAGTGCTACTTAGTTTCACATAATATTGTGAAACTAATGAAAAACACAGAAGCGGTAGAGTCACCATCAGAAGCTTAATGAAAATAGACAGTATGAAGCAAGCACTCTCTCCAATGCCACCTATGTCCTATTAAATCAGCATGATTCCATAGTGTGAAGACACCAGACTGATTTTGAGTGACATCTTCCGTTTGTCTGAGTTCCGATAATGGATGCACAATGTAACAGACTAGCGTGGAGCATATGCAAGACATAGAGCAGCGATTAATTGTGTAATTTAACTATTCATTCTGTACGTTTACAAAGAATGAATTGTCCACAGTAAAAATGCTACAGCAAACAGCACAATGGGGCACAGAAAAATATCGTAGCTGGTTATATATCATTTGGCACCCACGGAAAATCATTTTGACTTTGTCATGTATTAATTTGGTTATTAACAACGCTAATAAGAATTGCATGAATAAGGCAGAGATGCAAGCATGGACAAAGTAAATCACAAAAAAATATTCCTTTTAAAGGGAAACTGTGATAAAAGCTGCTGTCGGGTACAAGGGTTTTCATGATTATCTTTCATTAACTATTTATGCCTATCAAGAAGAAACAGGGGGTTTGAATATAGCACCCAAGAAATATCTATTTAAAGAAATAATTTGTTTGTATAAAGAGGAATATATTTAATTACAAAAAAGCTGTACAATGGCTGGCCAAAACAAAAATTAACACACTCTAATATTTGGACCGCCTTTATCTTTGATTACAGTGCACATTCGCAGTGCATCATTTTGATAAGCTTATGCAATGCCACAACATTTATTTCCATGCAAAGTTGCATTAAAGTGCCACTAAACTCAGGAGTTTAAAAATGCATTCAAATACCCTAACCATTAACCATATTGTAATATTGTTACAATCAGCTGTAGATCCTCAAATCATCTCTGAATTCATGCTGACACTGTCCTTCCTTCTGGAGGGTGGCTACTTTTGTTCCCCATGGTCCCGGTGTGTTGTAAAGTAGGGCACGACTCCAAGCTCACTCCCATGATGGACTACAATCTCATGTTTAGTTAGTTAATTTGTATTGAGATTGCAGTCCATCAGGGGAGTGAGCTTGGAGTGGTGCCCTACTTTACAACACACACAGGGACCATGGGGAACAAAAGTAGCCACCCTCCAGAAGGAAGGACAGTGTCAGCACAAATTCAGAGATGATTTGAGGATCTACAGCCGAGTTATACCCAAATAATATACAATTTTGATAAAAGAGAACTATAAGCCAACCTTTTTTTGGCCATAGTTTTCTTTAGGACATATACTACAGGGACACAGCGCTGCAGCCGCTGCCTGATTGACAGCTGGCTCTGCCTCCCTTGAGGCTGTGCCCGGTCCCCTCCCCCTTTTCTTTCCTCCAGTCAGCACTGGAGATTCAGAGAGGGGAGGGGGGAATCCCTGCAGGGAGTGGTGACTGATAGTCACCGCTCTCTGCAGGAACATGATCAGGAACTGAGCGTTCAGCGTATATTATCACTCAGTTCCTGATCAATAGAGCCACAGTGTCACATGTCAGCTCTAATTATGGTGATGAGTGTAATTCACTTACCTCATAATTCTCCATTAATGGGGTACATGAATGCATATTTAACACATAGTTTAGTGTTACTTTAATTTTTCCCCAAGATCTTGTAGTGATGATGGGAAAGTTGGACGCTGCGTAAAGTCTTCTCCAGCACATTTAAAAGATTCTCAATGGGGTTAAGGTCTGGACTCTGTGATGGCTAATCCATGTGTGAAAATGATGTCTCATGCTCCCTGAACCTCTCTTTCACAATTCGAGCCCGATGAATCCTGAAATTGTCATCCAGGAATATGCCAATGCCGTCAGGGTCATTCAGTATATTCAGGTAGGCAGCTGACCTTATTTTGGGAGGACATAATGTCGCTGAACCTAGACCTGACCAACTGAAGTAACCCCAGCTTTTTTTTGGCCAGGTGGTGTATTTTAATTTTAAATAGATATTAAAGCATAAAGGTGTATATA
>NW_017306359.1:864444-965393 GCF_000935625.1 Nanorana parkeri | reverse complement strand
ACATATGTATATATATATATATACACACACACACACACACAGTAATTTTGAGACTATTATGGTATGCAGCATATTACATTCATTGTTCCCTTAAAAAGATGATGCCTTTTCTGTATATAATGGTTAACTATTTACCCTTTTTTAATGGACAGTCCACCATATGCATGAGTACAAACTTAATGACATTCATACATAAAATTACTCTGTCTACAAAAAAAAAGCAGATACCACATACCTGCAGCCTGCAGTTCCTTCCCCCATGCCAGAATACCATGCCATGTTTTGAGTGCCGAAGCCTGCCCATTCCCTCCTACATTATGACATTCTCATTGACCCATCACTATGATGTACTGCCACAATGGCCAATAGAAATGTGCATAAGTCAGGAAGAGACAAAGGTTTTGACACTACAAGGAAGTGTCAGTGTTTTGCCCAATCAGCCCATGCTTTGGGTATAGCAGGAGGCCTTCAGGCTGCTGCCGGTATGTAGATTCCTTTGCCATGTTATTCATGTTTATTTGTAAAACAAAGATTTTGTACATACAGCAAAACAACAGAAATAAAACAATAGTTTAAAATGTATAACAAATACAATAAAAGGGTGAAGCTTTATAGTTTCCCTTTAAAATAATACATTTTTCTTTTAGTTAGAAGCTGTGTTCACTTCATTCATCCAATCATGTGCAAAGGAAATTCCATTTTTTTTCCCATTCCTTGGCATGCAATTGGGTTTGAGGTGAGTATACTGTATGTTTATTAGGTTTGGCTTCCTGTCATTAATAGCCACACACACACACACACCACACACACACACCGAGCTCCTATTTTTTTTTTTTTTAACTCTTCCATGATTGTTAGAGATACGGAAAGGATAGTAGATTCTCTGAAACGACATTGAGATTGTGCTACAGTATGTGATCAGGGCAGATATAAGTAGCTGAGGTTTTGATCAATTTAAATGGCAGAGGGAAGGTCAGAGTATCCCCTTGTCCAGAGTGGGTAGCGTTGAAGAGTGTGCATATGTCAAATAAATAAAACATAAAGGTTAGAGTGAAATTTATACCAGATTTCAATATGTATGAGATGAAAGGGGAACGATGAACTATTAGAAACTATTGAAATCTATAACTACATCTCCATGGGTATTTATTTATTACAGGTATTTATATAGCATCAACAATTTGCACAGCACTTTATATACTGCACATTCATCAGTCCCTGCCCTCAAGGAGCTTACAATCTAAGGTCCCCATTGCACAGAGTGCTAATGTCCACAGGAGCCAATTAATCTTCCAGTATGGCTTTGGAGTGTGAGAAGGTACCGGAGTGCCTGGAGAGAACATGCAAACTCCTTGCAGATAGTGCCCTGATCAGGATATGAACCGGGAACCTCCAGTGCTGCAAGGCGGAAGTGCTAACCATTAACTCACTGTGCTCTTCCAATGCTAAGAATCCTATGTTCTGAGAACACCAACAGTGGAGTTACATGAGTCAAGCACTACTAACCTTCCACATTACAGACACCTTGTTGATTCTTATATAGAAAGGATGAAGCTGCACAGCACAGGCAAGTGACACGGTGCTGCTGTGCTTCCTAGTGACAAATGTAAAAGTCTACAGAATCAGGTTAACAACAGGTTATAAAAAACTGATTCAGAGTAAATGGGTAACTTTAGCACTGCTTCAGTATTTTCTGGATAACATTAGAATGTCACTGAATCATGTATCTTGATGTTGCAAGTAGCATTTTAAAAACAATAAATCTAATGTTTATTTTTATAAATATCACAAATCTCCTGATCTAAACACAGTGTCATTGTTTGTTTTTAATGATGAAATCACTGTAGCCACATACAATGAAGATTTTCTTCCACCTGCCAGCACAGGGATGTAAGGTTACATGATGAAAATAAGGACACCTGTGTAAAATGACACTGTGGGACCTTTTGTATAAAACAAAGAATTATCTGGGTGGAAATCACTCACCTCCAACGTTTGCTGCTTTTAGGCAATCTAATTACTTCTGGCAGTATTTCCCATACTTTAAAAGTCACACAGTTCGTTCAGATACCTGGAAACAGAAATGAAAAGAAGCCGTTAGAAAATGATCCATAGCAATATATGCATCTCTGGAGCACACATACACACACAACACACAACCCTAATTATTCCAGGTCAGCTTGTGAATGTATGTGTAAAATATTAGCCTGGGTTCACGCTTGTGCGATCTGACAGGTCACATGCATTGCAGCACATTTTTACACGCGTCACCATGCATTGCGTTTCTTTGGAATGTGGAATGGGCTGTCTACCGCATCTAAGCCCTGATTCACACCTGTACATGTGCCCTTTTACACGTGATAAGATGTGACACGTTTGGGCAGAGCTTTCATTTAATGGGTTCATCAACACGTGACAATCACACCAAACAAGTGCATACCCTTTTTTTTTTAAAGCAGCGCACCAAAACTCTTTGTATCAAGTGTTTTGGCGTGCCACAATGCATGTGCTTTGGCAGGCAAGTTTGGGGTGCCATTAAGAGTTATTGGCACTGCAGTGTGTCTGCAAAAAAGAAACATTTTCTTGAAGGAATGTGCGTAATTTTGTGTGCATTCCCTTCATGCATAGTTGTGAACCACAACCAAATCACACCAAAGATGTGCATGACCCTTGAAAAAAAAAAAAAATTGCACCACAACAATTGGTAATTGGTTACCATGTGTCATGGTGCGATGCAATGCACATGTGCTAGCTAGGTGTGTTGGGGTGCCATTTAGAAACAATGGCACTGCAGTACACCAAACATTGTCACGTATTCCTGCAACACATGTATGTGAATGGGGATTCAGAGAAATCTGTACACTGGATAAAACCTTGGTATGATGTAATACAGAGCCATTTACTCATCCAATGGTGCTTTCCGCTGCTTCTAGACACAGCACTTTCCTGGCACTTCCAACATGAGTGCACCCCTTTATGTGAAGTATCAGTCAATCCAAAAAATATATTTCACTTCTGGTTCAGTACTGTAAGATTGAATCACCCGCTTGTCCCATATGGAAGACTCCATTAGTGACATCTTCCTGGCAGATGTTCTGATTCTGCTCTGCAGCAAATATCATTCATCTCACTGCATCCTCCTAATGTACAACAAAGGCTGTGGCAGATTCAAAGATTATATCATTGGAGTAATTAAGCCGGCAACAAGTCGGCATCTCTTTACAAATACAATCAACTTTAGATGGCGTGACCCATAAATAGCATAGTACAATGACAGAGAGCAACAGAAGAGTAAACATTCCATAGGTCTGTGTACACTGCCCTTCTAAAGACTTTAGGTGATGATCTTTACCAACACATTGTATAGTTTTTCAAAAAAGATGTATAAGGATCCTGAAGAGTAATGACCATTGAGTAAAACAAGAAAGAGCTGCAATTACGCATGGCACAACGCAGAACCCAACAACAATAAAAATAACAATTGGACAATTAGGTCAGAGGATGATTTTCTGCTACACTGCAAAGATGAAACATATGGAAATGGCACACAACTGCATGTTTATTAATAGAGTAAAACAGATAAAAAAAGATATGTGGATAAAACAATCTGGGCAGCTATTTTGTTCTTTATATTGTGCAGCCGGTTTTCTCTGTAGAGAGTGTGACTAGCAAGAGTGAGCCAGCACTAAGCTGTAATATATTAGATTAGATTTTGCATCACAACTATTGTTTTCATGCATGCTAAGTAATAAGTCTCTATGCACACTCGTGCATCTTCATGCGTTTTGTTTTTTTAAATCAAAGTTTATTAATCAAAGATGCAAACTGATACAAATCTTGCATGTATAGGCCTGCACGCAGGCAGCCGACTGTAATACATTAAGAGTAAAGTATACTTATCATCACAAGTAACAAAACCTCAAACGAGACAATAGTGTACAAGGCACAGTGGCACAGTGAGTCTATGCAATTCAAGCTACGAAAATATAATCTTGCCACTGGTCAGGTGGCGTAATTCAGCCTCCCCTGCAAGCGTTCCACTTTCAATCCCGCTCAAGATGGCGACCGAGCGGGGGGAACAAGTCCCCGCCATCAGTGTGGGCAACCCATATACAAGAGGAAAATCATGACTTCTTGCTAGCGCGGAGCCCCACGCTCGGAAGCCATATTCCATGAGCGACCATCAATAATGCAATAGGGTGGCTGTATGATAGTCTACTTATGAGGTTTCATGCGGGTTTTTGTTTAGCACATTTCTGTTGCACGTTTTAATGTGTTTGTTTTTTTATTGAAGTCAGTGGGTCCGAAAATGCACTGTGTAGCACCAAAAGAATCACCTGCACCCTTGCAAAGATCACACTGCATCTTGTTGCATAGGAGTGAACAGACACCATAGAGAATGATGGGATTTCCAATAACATACATTATAGCACACCAGTAGTCACATGACAAATGGAACTAGTATAAACGGGGGCTTTATTGTTAAACTAAAGTATTACTAAAAGTAATATTTATATATACTGTATATACAGTATATGCGTACTGTATATATTAGGGATGCACCGATACAGTTTTTTTTGGCATCGAGTACCGATATTTTTTTTATGGTACTCGCCGATACCGAATACTGATACCCATTAAGGAAGTCTGGCGGCATGTAATGACTCGCCACCCGGCTTCCTGATTAACTGGGAAGCCGGCTCCATGCTCCCTCATCACCAAGTGATGAGGGAGCATGGAGCTAGGAAGCTAGGTGGCATGTAGTGACTCGCCGCCGGGCTTCCTAATACCGGAAGCTCTGGTATTGGGATAAGTATTAGGAGCATTTGGGCAACTAAGAGTAATCACCCAAATACTCTGTATTGGCACCGATACTAGTATCAATGCATCCCTAATATATATGAATAATACTAAAGCATTATTACACTAATTTATTACTTCTTGAATAGGTCACAGTACTCCTAGTCATCACCTTCTTATTGGACTGACATCCTGGCTCAGACATGACCCATTCATGTAAATCCTGGTGCCTGTGCAGTTCTTGGCTTTGTTTACAAATGTCTGCATGCATACTGTACATTCCATGGTGGCATTTCTCAGGGCAGGCTTCTTTAGCCTCCGTTCACACAGCGGTTTGAAATTCAGCACGGTTGTCTGCACGGCACGAAAACGTTTACACTTTACATATGCGCGGTTTACGCATGTTTGTGGCTGCTACTATAGCCGGAATGCATGGAAGTAGCCCAGGATATCGCACTTGTACTTTTTTGCACATTTTCCGCACAGACGTCGCACAGGTGTGAACAAGCTACATTGGAATGTATTTGTTTGTATGTTTTGTGCGTTACCGTGTGTACGAATATGCATGGAATACCGCTAATGTATGCATGTATGTATATACAGTATATGCCTTTTCAAACCCAGATATTACATAGCAGTGGCATCATCAATGCACTGCTTATAGCCTTTTCAGAGAGCAGAGCTGTGAGAGGGACCCAGCAGGCCTCACCCACTACAGGCTGCCTGCAGGAAACCGCAAGGGGCAGATACAAGATCAGTCACCCTGCACAAAGAGAGAGAGAGCAGCAGTGACTTGTCTTTAATACAGGAAGCTCCTGCACAGTTTCACTCTGGATAACTGCACAAAGCATGCCAAGATTCAAGTAAGAATGCACATGGCTCTTGTAGTTAGCCAATATTTGCTTTAATACATTAAAAATTATGAGATTTTAGTGATGGGTTTAAATATACTTTAAGTAAATCTAAAAATAGTAAATATTTTGATTACCACAGGCCCTATTTGTGCTAGAAATATATTTGCCTTCCTATTATTGCCTCTAACGGGATCTGATTTCTTCCCATCGGGTAAACATGATAAGTCCCTTTCCAACTGGTCAGGCTCTACTAATATAAAACTATGTGATGTATTGCAGGGTACCTCCTTAGTTACTTTAGATTTATTACGGGAACGATGGGGTACATTCCCCCTGGATTTCTGGAAATACGGCCAGCTGTCACACTTCCTAGACTCCTTACCAAAACTGTTGAGAACACCTAAAGATTTCGCACCATTTGAAACTTAATTGAGTTCCAAGTCTATACCTTCCCCCTGCCTCTCTGCTCCAGCTTGAGCACAATTCCCCTCCGAACTATTCCTCTAAGTGGGAAATGGAATTTCATCGTACTCTTACTCCTGTGGAGACGAGTCCGATCCTATCTTTGCCCATGTGGTGGGAATGTCCCCGATAAAATGTTTCTGGGCAACAGTCTTAAAGATCATACAACAAGTATGTGGTACGCAGGTCCCCCTTGACCCCTGGGTCTGTTTATTTCATTTCACCCCAGTATCACCTCGTACATATAGGAAATCGTTAGAATCTTTTATGCTCAATATTGCTAAGTCTCCTATCCCCAGGTTTGGGAGATCTACTCACATACACTCAATTTCAGACTGGTTTCTCAAACTAGATTCTACTAGACTTCTGGAAGAACTATTGTGTTAACTAGGGATGCAACAATACCAATATTATTATCGATATCGGTGCCGATACCGAGTATTTGGGCGAGTACTCGCACTCGCCCAAATGCTCTGATGCCTAGCACGAGTACTTCCTGTATCAGATAGATGGGCAGCGCGTCATTACACGCTGACCCGGTTTCCTGATTGGCCGGGAAGCGGCTCCATGCTCTCTCTTCACTTGTGATGAGAGAGCATGGAGAAGACTTCCGGGCCAATCAGGAAGCCGGGCAGCGTGTAATGATGCAGTGCCCGGAATTCTGATTGGCCGGGAAGCCGACTTCATGCTCCCTCGTCATCTCATGACGAGGGAGCATGGAGCCGGCCTCACGGCCAATCATAAATCAGGGCGCTGCGTCGTTACACGGCGCCCGGCTTCCATGATTGGCCAGCAAGACGACTCTGGGTACCGGAGGAAGACCGTCCCTGGCTGGAGAGGCCCCCGGGGGTGACAGGGTGGACCTGCCGAGGTGAGAGGGGACAGGCTGGGACAGCTTTCTTGTTAATCGGGATGCCGGGTCTTTACACACTGCCCGGCTTCCCGGCTTATCAGGAAGCCAGGTGGCGAGTCATTACACGCCACCTGGCTTCCTGCATGGGACTTCCGGTATTCGGTAATTGATATCGGTGAGTAACAAAAAAAAATTATCGGTACTCGTACTCGGGACCAAACTACCGGTATCGGTGCATCCCTAGTGTTCACTAACTATGGTATACCAATAGAGATGCCTACTCCTCCTTTTATAAAATATGGGCTTACTGGCTGAAATTTAAAGAATCAGATTTTACTATGGTTACATGTCTGGTCATTGAAGTTTATTTTTAAATAATGAGCTATTTTAACAGGACATTTATTTATCCCCCAATATAACAATATTTCTTCTATGATGACTTTTGCCTCTCCAATAGAGAGCAAATACTTGTTGTGAACTGGATTTGGTTTACACCTTTTTATTTCCATGAGCAGAGCTAGTCTTTGTCTACCCTCATTGTTTGTTTGTCCCACGTCTTTCTGCTCTTCTTGTCTCTCCCTCCTGGATACCTTTGTGTTTTGAAACCTGTATTTCCTGTATATTTGGTTTGGTTTTGCTTTTTGGTTACTGTGTATATGTTTTGTCTGATTAATTTTTTAAAACCCAATAAACTTGAAATAAAAATAAAGAAATATATTTGCCACCAGTCCTGGGTTTCCTGAGCACTCCTGGGCTCCGTAGACAAAGTGGTACAGGGTTGGAAAAAGTTAAGCAAGTAAGTGGTCAGAGCAGACAAACTTGTAGTGAACTATACGGTATATAAGAAATATTTATGAAGGGATAGAACTGAGTAATGTTGTTTAGTATAAAAATTCATATGTAATGTGTTCCCATCAGCAAGAGAAAACTTACACTATGTACACACTTTATACTCTTGAAACTAAACTTCTAGATTGTAAACTCTCACAGTAGGGCCCTCCTGTATTCAATTGTATTGTAAATGTATTGTCTTACTTTATATTGTAAAGCGCTGAGCAAACTGTTGGAGCTATATATATCTGATATATTAAAAATAATAATGATAATAATAATAAAAAGAAAAGCAATTTGCAGCATATAAATAATGTTTTAATCAAAATAATCCATAAAATGTAAAATACAATGAGTTGCAATTTATATTTCTAAATAATATGGATGCCTGGCTGGATTACACGGACTGGCAACAATTTGTCTGAGAATTAGTAGTCCAGGACTAGAGGATGAGAAATGGTACCAGACATTTCTACTCCAGATCTTGCTAACTGATAGGTCACTAGAAATGAGTGAATGGGGTGTACATAATTTTGAATGGATTTATGCATGAACTATTTATAGTAAGAGAATACACTGTATGAATGCCTGAAGTCTCATTTACATGAAGCTAAATGTTACCAAACAAAAAGAAAAGAAAAATGCTGCTCGCTGTGAATCCAGCTTCCTGTACACAAGAAGAGGACAAATCCATCCAGAGTCACAGTGGCATTCTGTGACAGACAATTACGGTAATAAACTAATCTCTAGGACAAAAGCAGATATACAATCTGTCGGGACAAAAACGTGACCTGTGGAAGCAGCAAAAGGCTATTTGCTGAATCTGGAAAGCCCAGTACAAACAGCATCCCAAACAAAATAACCAGGATCAGCGTTATGTGTGTACACCCTGCTTACTACACAATAGGAAAAGTGTGCTATAAAAACCAAAACTCCAATTATTTGTTTAATCTCCAGAACAGGCCTTGTCTGGGCCATCAGCCTGTTTAACTGAGTAGAATAAATGCTGAATCCTCTCTGTATTGTAATATTAGCAGCTTTGGAGAGATAAACACCCAGAGGCCTCTCCAGCAGCCCACATGACTTGCCACTCTTTTTAACTGACTGTTGACAATCTGAAGCTAAAACTGGTCATACTCATGGTGAAACCCCCTTTACCTGACCTGCTATTCAATATATGTAAGACAATTGTCATTACTGTCTACTGAGAAGCACAGCGCTGCCTGGGATCTATATGTCATGTATGTAAACTGAATACACACCTAATGAAATACTTTTGTATTCTACCTATTTGATGCACAGTACATGAGCATAAGGTGGGCACTCAATCTGGGTTCAACATACTTCAAAATCTATTGCCATGACAGTCTGGTAGGCAATATCACAAACTGTTTCCCACTCAATAGTACTTACCAGACCAACATGCAGATGGATTCCTGTCACTTTACTAACACCAATTTTAGGGCTTTCCTGCTCTCACTTACACCAATGTAGGAAATACCTTTTTACCCAGTGACACAGTATAAGAGAATTTCTTCTTACCGCTGAAAGAGACACTCTTCATTCTACAGATACCAATGTAAGGGTCGCTCGTTTCCCAATTACATCAGTATAAGAGCCGAAGTCTTTCTCCCAAAGATACCAATGCCATGACATTCCTGCTCCAACTGACACCAATGTAAGAGGCACTATTTCTTCCATTTATACCACTGTTAAATACAACTGACATCATTGTAAGAAGAGGTTTCTCTCCTACTGATACCAACACTGAGGCATTCCTAGTACAACTGACCACCAATGTAAAGAAGGGCATTATATTACTTACTGCTGACATCGACACTCTTTATCAGAACAGCATCGCATCAGAAGACAAGGTGCACATGCACCAACTCACAGGACAAGGGTAATCTCTAGCCTTTGCGTGTGTGCTGACGTATGCGAGAGCTTGCTAATTTGCGTAGTCAGGCTAATTCCTGCACTAACTCATGTGAGTGCACTAACTCATGGGAGAATGCTAAACTACAACGGCACATTGCTCAGATACATAGACGTGCAGGTGAACAGATACGCAGGCCTAATTCCAGGCTTGGCACCGGATGGCCTATTAAAAGGACAGTGCTAAGCTGGGAAGTTGCTGGATGGTCTTCAGCTATTACCCTGCCACTTGATCCTGAACCTGTTTCTGATTTGCTTCCCCACTACTGACTTGGCCTGCCCTCTTATTATCGCCAGTTTGACCTCGGCTAAGTTCCTGGCTTTGGCTTTTCTCTGCTGACCTTCTGGTGTGACCTCGGCCTGCCTCCTGACAACTCTGCACGCTACCCTGCCTGCTATCTGTCTTTTCAACCATGGCCACTGCTTCTCCTGACCATAATTTCAGTCTCCAGTGTCCTGCCTAGCTGTTTCCATGATTTGGACTCCTGTCACCTATGCCACTCTGTGCCATCTCCAGGTATATTTGGACCAGAGGTGTAAGGGAAGTGCTCTTGTCACCTTGGCCTCCACCAGGTACATTATATTAAAAGATAAGCTGTACATTACAGACTCCTGACAATGCACCTGTCAGGGTATTTCTATATAAAATTACAAAAACTGATGAACTATGACTTGTACAGAAACTAAATCAAACTTTTCTGTGCAACAGGCCAAAAGTCTGTGCTGGACAGGTAAATTAATCAACCAAAATAGCCTATTGTGTACAAATTAAGCAAGACACAAACAATTCCCTTGAGGAACCAGCTATTGTACTAACCAACTAAATTCAAAGAGATAAACATTGCAAATGAAGTCTAAGATTTGAGTAACCATGTAATCACAATTGACAATGCTGAAAGACCTTTAAGACTTCAAGGTCAGTAAATAAAAGAAATGAAACAAGAAAGACCCAGATTAAGGATATCTTTGCCCCATATGAAAAATTAACCAAGAAACATAAAAACTCCAAGACAGCTAATTCGCCCTATTGTTTCAAGATTGATATCACCTATGATTATTGTCTGAGGTTGAGTAAGTTCTCAAACACATCCAAGGCTTACTCAACTGAGTGCAGACGATATGAGTGAAATAACCAATCAACTACCATTTCTGAACCGATCAATACGAACAATGCTTCCCAACCATATAAAATACCATGAGAGACTTCCAGAAGGAACGGAGAGAGAAGGAAGAGTCTGGAGAAAACTTCCTGGATATAACAAAAGGACTGTCACTGATTGACCATCGCTAAAGACTTAACCCTTGCTGCCTAAAACAAGCCATCATCTCATCCAATAAGACTCTGAACATTTTCTTTTGAAGGATTGGTGAGATATTGATCATATATGAAGAATTAACTTTCTTTACTCCGAAATCATAGCGATTACATTTTATTATTAGTTTTTTTTTTACAATTCTAATTAACAGTGTGCAGGGTGAATTCTTGTGATAATTTTTAATATCTTTCTCTATTTTATTCCTGAGATTGTATTGTGTATGGTTAAATTGGGTACAGATTTGTATGTAACTCGTTGCCATTGAAGGTATACTAGCCTGTTTTGCTTGTTGTCCCTATTATACTAGTAAACCTATTATCTTCAGAAATCGTTAGGATCACAAGGGAATATATACTTTGGGATACGTTTCTTTATCTCCTATGGCCACGGAGAATAAGAAACAATCTTAAAGGTGTCTAGTTATTTTTATTTTTCTGATAATTTATTTACATTTATTTCATTGATTGTGTGTTTGACCTGTAATCACAGTAATTTATGTTTTGTACAGAAATATATGATTATACTCGTATATTAATAAATTATTTTGATTTATTAGTGTAATTGGGAGATATTTATATATTGTGGTAAGAAATCACCATAAGCTTAAAGAACTCAGGGAAGTGGTTTGGGGTGTATTATCAAGTGTCTGAACTGAATTCATACTGGTTGTTAAGTTATTTATTATTTGCCGTAATCGGCTGGAGGCACTGTCTATTAAATCTAAGTATAATTCAGACACCACCCTATTATTAATATTTCACCAAGATTTGATACCACTCAATCACAACACACCCTATACGCGACGGTGTACCCTACATATTTCTGACCTTTGCTCTCTATGCGCGGTGCTGTACATTAAATCATCCTGATTGCTTCACTCTAAACACTGTAAACTATGCTGTACATTACATACTCCTGACTAGAATGTTCACTGTGCTACTTGTTGCTGAGTAGTCCCCTAGTATTTTAATGGTAGATCTATTGCTGTAAAGCTGTAGAAAAGATTTTGCGCTTCTCTATTATTAGTGCAATTTACAGATGTTTTAGGATTAAATACATTAAACAAATTGAGCTAAATCAAGGATCTAATTAGTCTTTTTTTGTTACTAAACTCTGGATCCATTATTCTATTCCAGGACAGTGTATTACAATCTATTTGTGCTTCAATAAACTGGTAAATTAACTACAAATATGTCAAAACAGTTTGAAAAGTCACTGAAGATATGCAAAATTCATTATATCAAAGCACTGTTATACACAATGTCCATTCTATTTGACAATCAATAGAGACCACAATGAACAGAACACAAAGCAATTTACAGTGCTCAAATTTCCCAAAGTTTAGAATTACTGGAGAACAAGGATGTTAACAGCTCCAGTTACTCTGTCAGGGAGTGGCAGACGTACCGCTTTCAACAGAAGCAGCTAATAAAATTCCGCAACTACGCACAGTCACACACAGCTTACCCAAACATAAAAGCCTTTCAGGTGCTGCAATGAGCAATGCTTATGTGCCAAGTGCTGTAACCCTTATTTCTTTTCACCTTACATCAATTTAGAACAGTAAGAAAATGAAATGTGATTATTTGCAAACGGTTACAGCACTAAGCAGGCTGATGTACAGCAAGCCAAATAACCAGCGTGGAAAGCAGGACACCACCCTAAAACATATTCTACTTTGGGTAGGCTAGAGTAGAGCTAATTCTTCAATATCTTCACAGGGATATAATAAGACAATGTAAATCCTGTTAAAACATTGAGCACAATATGTCAACTTTCTGCTTGTGATAGGGGAGGGTGGGTGGTCAATGTCTAGGATGCCAGAGAGTAAAAAATGTCTTGAAATGATACACCACTCACTCAAAACTTAATAGGAAGAGTTCTGTTTCAAACAATGCAATGAGGGGTGGTGAATAAAGTGCAACAACTATAATCAACTAATAAACATTCATATTTTCATTAGTATATTGCACTCAACAGAGCAACACAAGACTATTTAAAAAAAAGTGGTATAAGTGCTCCCCCAAGCCTAGTTTTATTGCTGGGGTGCGACCCTGGCAATAGAGCAAGAAGATCTAATATTGCTGGGTTATAAACATTTGTGTGTCCCTGGTCAACCACTAGGGGATTTACTACCAGTGGTGCATGCTGGGGAACGAGCATGAATATTTAGTTCTGACCTTGTGAGGATATATTTTCTTCCTGGCTTTGTCTGGAGAGCAGGGGTGCTATGGGAGGCCACATGTGCTATGATGTTTGCCTGGAGGCCAGTGCTATGCCTGGGTTTGGGTCTAAACTCGCACTGTCTTGATGTAGGTACTTTCCCAGAAGCACTGGAGCTGATCCTGGGAGGAACTTTGGATGTTGGAGGTGCCTGAGAAGCTGGTATTTGGCTTGGACCTCGCAGTCTTGTGTCTCACCCAGAGAGTCTGTGCTTAAAGGTCCTTGTGCCTGTGAAGACTGTGAGTAGAAAGCTAGAGTCTGCAGATGTCCTGGGTGTCTACCGTGCCTACCTCTCTCTTCTTGTCAGCTGCTGAAATGTATGAAATCCTTAAAACACTTTAAAATGACTAGTGCCCAACCTTGATTCACAACCAGCCAAGGACTTACCCCTGATATTTTGGAGCGTAGCTCTTCCAACAACCATAATGTCGATATCTAACACAACTTGCTTTAAAGTGGGACTATGGGCAAAATTAAAAAAATGACATGCTAATAGATTATTTATTTTTGCAATTCTGTAACAGGCCAAACTATCCAGCCAAAGTTCAGTTAAATGGCTTGCGGAATTTTTTTTACACTGGAAGGGGTGCTTACAACAATCCGCTGTCATTCATATGGCTAAAACATATCCGTGAAGCCACGTAGCCAAAGTTTCTTAAAATTATAATAAAGTATAAAAAATGTAAATATATTAAAATGCTGATTAAATCACTTCCAATGTATGCTACTCCTTCATGTTTAAACATTTTAGCTTCTTGTACCATCAGCTGGTTCTCTGAGCACAGACCCAGATATCCTGTTTTAGGGTGGCCCCCTCTCCTCCCTCCTCAATTCTCCAAGCTAGTAGATGGACAGTTGCTGGAGACTGCTTTGTCCCTCTTAATCTTGTACTAGACAGGAGGTACAGAGAGTTGGAGCTGTTCAGAAACATGATGACTGTAAGTGCTTCGGGAAAAAAAGTAAATCTATATTTGTTTGATCTGGATTCATTATTGAAAAAACATTTAAGAGTTTACTACTACTTTAGTAGTACTAAAGTACTAAAGTTACAGCTGGCACCTAATTGTGAGGTTTTCTCAAGTTATTTTTGAAAGAAGAAAATGTTGCTGTAACTGTATAAAAAGTGTTATCTGGAGGTAATGAATCAGTCAATGAGCTCACAGGAGGCCGAGGAAACTGTAAGGCTGAACCAGGAAATACAAAGTGATCTGAACACTGTGTCAGGAGGTGTGCGAATTACAAGACTGGCTGAACAAAATGACTAATCCTTTTGCATATATTGTCCACATAGATGTATTTTAACCATGCACATCTCAACTTTCTGAGATGAGAAAGAGGGACTCTGTTCAGCACAAAATATAAAAGTAAAGGACACCTCTCCAGTTACCATCTTGTCTTGCGTTGTATTGTAATCGTAAAGTCTTCCCTATATTGTAAAGCACTGCACAAACTGTTGGCACTATATAAATCCTGTATAATAATAATGTGGGCCCTGAAGATTTCATACGTAAAAAAAAAGATTGATGAAGCCCACAAGTGCTTTTCACTTTTCCTTTTAATTAGCTTTTCAAAATACCAAATGCAGCCATTTACAGGTAGGATAAAAAGTTTAGAACACTTTTGGTAGTTAAATAAACATCGTTATAAAGGTCTATACAACAGACTACAAACAGGGCAAACTTAAATAGAAGGAAGGATGAAGGGATTTAGGCTCCATTCACATATAGCGTTTGCATTTCCCTTGTGGTTTTCCATGCGGACGCAAATGATATATGTGAAACAACTGCACGGATGCCGCTTGTTTGCAGCCATTATAAAGCCGTGAACGTGTGGAATCCGCCGAATTATCACGGTTGCACTATTTTAGGGACTGCACGGTTTCGTACCGCGCGGTCTCAGCAACAGTCTGAACAATGTACATTGAAGTGCATTATTTTTTTGTGTTTGGAGCAGCTCCACACGTATTCATACAGCCGAATGCGCGCGGACAGCCGCCCCAGTGTGAATGGAGCCTTAGTTCCAAGAGAAGAACATTAAAGGAATTCATAAAAACTGGAGCAGACTAAATCTGGAGCAGTTGTCCACAGCAACCAATCAGCTTCTCTCTTTCACTTTCAAAGCTTAACTGAACAAACTGAAAAGACTCACTGATTGGTTGCTGTAAGAAAACTGTCTGTTCCAGTTTTCATGAATTCTACCCACTATCTGCATGGAGTTTGCATGTTTTCCTTATGGAAAGGCATGCTGGTAGGTTAGTTGGCTCCTTTCTAAATTGGCCCTAGTATGTGTATGTAGGTATGGATGTGAGATAAGGACATTAGATTGTAACCTCCTTGAGGGCAGGGACTCATGTGAATGTGCAGAATGTAAAGCAATGCATACATTGTCGATGCTATATAAATACTATGAATAAAATGAAGAACAGTACATCCAAATGATGAGCAGTTGGGAGGCATGTTTAGCTGCTTACCTTGAGTTCAGCTTTAACCAACATCTCATCTAATGCTTAACATACTACACAAAGAATAAAATATATGCTCTGGTTTTGCATGCTTCCTTTCCCAAGAGCACACCAGTACACAAAGGTCATACTCTAGAGTTGCATTTTAACCAAATGAACGGTAAAAAGCTCTTAGCCTTAGAAGGGAAGAAAGGAGTTATGAAACCTGAGGAAGCTAACAAGAGGTGCAAACAAGCAGCTGAACAATCAGCAGGACAATGTAATATCCATAGAGCTTCCCACTAATTACATGTAAATTTCACTCTAATCTGGTCTTTGGCGTGTACAAATAGTACCTGTTTCATATTCCAGGCTGGCATCTCACCATAATACTCCCAGCACCTACAACCTACAGACCTGCCTTTATCCAAGGCTCTTTTGACCTTATTGAAAACAAATGTATTCTTTGAATTACTATAGACCCCTGTACTCTGAACACAGTGCCTCATTGTTGGAACAAAGGCAAGAGAAGTGAAAAAAAGTTAGAGTAGAATTAGACAAGCAAAATGTTATTGTCCAGCTGAAACTCAATACCAAAACAATAAGAAATAGCATCCTGTGTAGAAGCTACACATATCTATGTAGATGGACAAACACATACCTATGAATTCAAAAAGAATTTGGAAAGCATTAAATTGTATCTAAACCCCCAAAGTGTAATATATTGCAGCTTAGCAGTAGTGATGAGCCTGGGCTTGGTGTGAACCCAGTTCTCCTGAGTTCGCCCAAGCTCCCTCAAAACTGTGAGTGCCACCCCATCTTCCCAACCCAATCAGATATGGGGAGCTGCATTCCCCATCCCATGGTTGCATATGTCACAAAGCAACTGCCACCACCGATTGAGTCAGAAGGGGGTGGCGGTCACAGTTTTGAGCAGGCTTGGGCGAACTCAAACAAACCGTGCTCACACCAAGCCCAGCCGCATCACTACTTTCCATTCCTAAGATGCGGTGGCTGCATTGTTTTCAGGCTTCTCTTACCTTATTTTCACCTACTAATACTGCCAGTAATACACTTCCTGTTCTACACTGACAACGCTAATTCGCTGTAATGTATCTATGGACGAGCAGCATTGTCACCCTAGGCTACTTGCCCTTGATTTGAACTACAGAACATCTATGTGTTTTGTAGTTCACAATAGATAGTTTGGGAAGCTGATAACATTATTTGAGATTTCATTTCAGTGCACAGGATTTCTAGCAGGATAAACAAGATTGTTTACTTACTTTCAGAAAATATATTTAGCTTGAAAAAAGAAATCTAATGCAACCACCACATCTATGAAATGGTAGACTGCAATATATTAAATTTTGTTCTTGCGTTTAAATATACTTTAAAACTGAACGATAGACAAGCAGCTGAATACACAGTTCAACTCCGTATGGAAATTTTAACCTGCTAAAGAATCATAATTCTGATCAGCCATTTTTGTGACCTATGGAAGGCCACCAGAAAACAGAGACATGATCTGCCTCTCCATTGCAGCAGCATCAGAAGAACACTAGTCTGAACATACCCTAAGCCTGCTGATAGGACAGTGAACAAGCAGAAACAGGTTGATGAGGTTATCCTTGTGCTCACTGTTCTTTACCTCTGTTAGCATGTTCTCTGTCCACACTTGTGTACTGCAGAATAACAGATTGGCTGCTACTGTTGGCTCTCCCTCACCCGTTCTGAGTCCTGCTGTATAGGGGATTATGGGAGGCTGAAATAAAGGCAGATTTATGTACTTACATTATTTGCTTGCAAATGGCACATGAACTGGGACAGCCATAAAAAATAATGGTTATCTTCAATCCTTGTTTATGTGAGTACCCCAAAAGTCGATTTTTCTGTAAAGGGATTTGCAAAGGGATAATGGGAAAGGGTACCCAACAGAATACTGTTCCTGCCTGGAGTGTAAAATACAGATTCTGGTCAGGATAGAGCAGATAAATAAGACACAGAAGTACCCTTTAACTGACTGGAAACATTCTTCCAGATATTGGAATTCTCTATATCACTGCTTGCCCAGACATTTACACTTACAGGGTTATTCATTAAAGGGTGAAGTGTTTGGAGAAGGCAGGAGAAATGACCAATCTAGGCCAAAATAGCTGTTTTGGAACAAAATCTCCAATTCAGCTCACTTTCCAGTTCAGTTATGTTGTCCTATATTGTTCACTTCTCCTGCCTTCTCCAAACACTTCACCCTTTTGTGAATAGCCCCCTAATGTTGCCATACAATAAGGAAATTCACCCAGCATAATGATAGGTTAGTGCAGGCTACTGATATCTGGTGGATCCTGACAATATTGTTGGGATCTTAGCATACATATAGCAGTAGCCTGCACTAACATATCATTAGGCTGGGTGCTATGCATTTCCTTATTGTATGGAAACATTAAGGGGGTTATTTACAAAAGGGTAAAGTGTCTGGAGAAGGCAGGAGAAGTGAACAATCTAGGACAACATAGCTGAACAGGAAAGTGAGATGAATTGGAGAATTTTTCCAAATTCTCTATTTTGGCCTAGATTGGTCACTTCTCCTGCCTTCACCTAAGAATCAGCTGGTCTTCTGAGCACTGGCCCTGATATCTTGTTTTATGGTGACTCCATTCCATTGCAGGACCCTATGGAGCCAACATTGGTTGTGCTAGTAAGCTGTGTGTGTCTCCACAAACATACAGGCACAGCAAGGCAAGCCACTACCCTCCCCCCTGGTCCCCTCTTCTCGCTCCCTTCTCTAAGCTAGTAGATGGACAGTTGCTGGAGACTGCTCTGTCCCATGTGATCTTGTAATGAAAACAAAGTTGAGGGAAACTGAGCTGAGAGAGTTGGAGCTGTTCACATACATGATGACTGTAAGTGCTTGGACAAAAAATAAATAAATACTTTGCTGGGTAATGTATATTTGTTTAATCTGGATTCATTATTGGAAACAAAATGAGAGTTTAATACTACTTTAAGGATACATTGTGTCATGCTCCCCAAAAATAACATGATGTTCTGTATTTTGGGGGAAGCAATTCCATTTAAAATGTTCTGTTTTTTAATCTCTGACAAATCATTCAAATGCCACATCCCTTAATCTCGTGCATTGTGTGTAATGTCTTCTTCTTAAGGACTGCTCTGTTTACTAACTGAAATCATCAGATTAGAAGCTCAGTTCAGTGTGAAACATGAAGCGTGCATTTTTTTGTACGACACTGCTGTGCCATCTGTCACCTCAAGTCCCCACACTGCTGGAAAAAAAAGTTCCAGTGAACACACACACACTCGCACTCAGAGCATATCATTCCAATTTCAATGTCCTTTCAGTTTTCTTCAACTCTGACCCAACTCTACCCTTCCTCCAGAGAAAAGGGGAAAGACAACAGCCCAGCAAGTGGGACACGCAAAACAGACACTCTTTGTTCCCTTCTCTTTTTTCCTTTGGCCTTTCTCTTTTGAGGTAAAATAAATGAAAAGACTTGCCCGGCCTTTAAGAACTGGGCAGAAAGCAGCGCACCAGCTTTAATCTACCCTACAGAATATTGTTACAAATCCTCCAGATATACATCTCACGTCTGAGAAGGTTTGTAACTTGACCATAATTACACGAGGAAACGTGGAGGGATCTACATGAGTTCCAGCACACAGTCACCTGTCTGTGTGTCCGCTGACAGACGGACATAGATAAAGTGTACACACGTTTACAATGGTTTTCTCTCTACTTACAGTCACTGAAGAGGATCTCAGCTAGGGGTAATTATAGCTCTGTTATGTTACACTCAGAGAAAGAGTTTCTTCAATGCATGCTTAAAGAGAATTAGTCATGACTGGGCTTATGGAAGAACATCAATATTCAGCCTTAAGGCCCCGTTCCCACTGCGCGATATGCAAATCGCGCGTTTGTCGCGCGATTTGCATATTGCGCGATATCGCGAGATTTGCAGCGCGATATCGCGTTCAAGCTTGCATTGAGCAAGCTTGAATCGCGGCTAAATCCGCTCCAAAAAGGGTCCTGCTGTAGCGACACACGAGCCGCGACAGCAGGGCCCTTTGCCCCATTGAAATGCATTGGAGCGCGATATCGCGCGGTAATTTGCCGCGATATCGCGGGAATTACCGCGCGATAAATCGCTCAATGTGAACGGGGCTTCAAGTAGACCTTTACCCATATCTTTAAAATGACAACAAAGGCACCTTTAGAAATGTTTAGTAATGGCAATCTACAAATAAATACTTCTAGATAATGGGTGACTTTTTATTCTTTGCATACTTTATTTTTCTTTTCCTCCCCATTCTTCTCATGGTGGCCATTTTTACTAAGGACAGATAACTCCATCACCCTTTACTTCCTGGAACTCCGGCACATATGACTGAAATAGGTGGCAATGCACATCATCTCAGGGCAGAAAAATACCTATCCCTGGTATCTAGAGAAATTTTGCAGCTTACAGATTAGATTTCCCAGCAATACACTGTGATTTAACCTTCCCAGGATGCATCTCTTATGCATGGGCTACATCAATAATGCCTACGAGGACCATTATTAACTGTTTTAGCCGTGATCGTGTTTGATTGCACGGGCGGAATTGCAGCAGGATACCGCGCAAACCGCCCGGCATGACTAGGGTGGCATTAGAAAATAAGGGCACTACAAGCCCGACCAGTGGTGGTGGGCGACTCCGTGACCGCACGGCAATCCGCTCGGTGTAGTGCACGATTGCCGCGCGTTCACTAGTGCACGATCGCACAGGTGTGAACCTGGCCTTACAATGACTTTCAGTGATCACCAGGATAAAAAGAGAGGGTACATCTCCATAACGGGGACACAGACAGTGATAAAAACCTGAACTGTGTTTTAACCCCTCTCCATTATATCCAAAACTTTAAAAAAAAGGTTTGGCTTCACTTGCACTTAAATCCTGTCTGTACTCTGCTGGCAGACATCATAATCAGTTGTAAACTACATTTGAAAACCATCTGTCCTAACAAAGGGTTAAATGTTTAGAAGCATTGAATGTTAATGAGAGGAAGCTCAGTCTGTCCTTAATTTTTCTATACGGACGGCTTGAGTTTCCTGTCACTCTGAGACTGAGAGAGAAGCTTACAAAGGCCTGCTACAACCACAACATGGTTCAGAGAGCATGAGACATCATTTTCACACATGGATTGGCAACCACAGAGTCCAGACCTTAACCACATTGAGAATGTTTGGGATGTGCGGGAGAAGACTTTACGCCGTGGTCCAACTCTCTCATCATCACTACAAGATCTAGGTGAAAAATGAATGGAACTCTAGACGGAAATAAATTTTGTGACATTGATAAAGCATATTGAAACGATGCCACTGCAAATGCATGTTGTAATCAAAGCTAAAGGCAGTCCAGCGAAACATTAGAGTGTGTGATTTAGCCAAAGTGTTATATATTAATATTAATTTGATATAAATTAAGCTCCGCCCCCATATCGCCACTACCGCAGAAGGGGGCGGCCCCACTGCCACTTACCAGTTCACATGACTCATATGAAAGTAACATAGGTACTGACTCTAATTGAAATAAGTAAAAAGTCTCTGACACAAGCTGTGCTCTTTGGTATTTAGCCAAATTTTTGTCATATGAGCCAGCCTGGATGACATTGTTTTTTTTTCTATCCCATAAAATATGATTCATTTTAAGTGTTTGTTTCTTGTGAATGTATTTTGATATAAATTAAGCTCCGCCCCCATATCGCCACTACCGCAGAAGGGGGCGGCCCCACTGCCTTTTACCATTTAACATGACTCATATGAAAGTAACATAGGTACTGACTCTAATTGAAATAAGTAAAAAGTCTCTGACACAAGCTGTGCTCTTTGGTATTTAGCCAAATTTTTGTCATATGAGCCAGCCTGGATGACATTGTTTTTTTTTCTATCCCATAAAATATGATTCATTTTAAGTGTTTGTTTCTTGTGAATGTATTTCAGTGCAGTTTTAGTTCAATTAGAGAGAAAAAAAAAGTGTTTCACGTCTGCTGCGAGAGTGTGAGAAAATATGAGAAATATCATCAGCCAAAATGATGTATGCTGCATTGTTTGAATAGCTAGCCCACTGAAGAGGGTTTCAGATTCATGACATCTCTCATAGCTCATGACCTCCCACAGTATTCCCCAGCCTTCAATGGGCTAAGGGTTTTATTCTTGTCCTGCTCTTACTTCACCATAACTATTCACGCTCTCCCCCGTCCTTGGAGTGTATAACATGATCACAAGTACTGAGCCTTGTTTTTTCAATCATGATTTTCCAGGCAAGAATTCACAGGAAGAAAAGGAAAAGAAAAAGGAAATGGGAAATATAAAGGAGGCTAGTGAACAATACGAAGAAATTTGCTGTCTATTCAGATGCTAAGCGCCTGTGTTTATCGTGTCTTTTTATAGAATGCTTTTCCAACCTAAATATCAATTTATTTTGTGGCGGTTCCATCTCTACATAACATGTTAAAAAAACAAACTAGGAAGCTGTGAAAAGAGCCCTCAATCTTTGCTTTGAAATGCAGCAGATAAAATGCTTCAATTATAACGTCACCAAGTTGCCCTACAGAAAACGACTAAGTAGTTATAATTTTCAAGCTTGATCATATTCCGCTAGGCAAGAATTACAAAGGATGGAGGAGATGACCCATCACAGGAGGGCTCCTGCTCTGTATACTTAACTGAAAAGAAATAAAATATCTATGCCACTGGAGAAGGATATTTGCACTTGGGTAGCATCTGTGGAGAATACAAAAACAGCTCCTTCCATTTACTTTAACTGGCAAACTTTTGCACTCTGTAGTCAGCCTTTTTCTGCAAACACTAGAGCACATTCGTATGCAAATCCTCATATTGTCAGCTCTTAACCAATTAGCTGCTTGGTCATCAATGTGACATGAAATGTTTTACATGCTAATGAAAAGCTGGCTCAGAGAACCTTCATTTTGGAGCACAATTTGTGCCTCCAAAATATAACGCCCTTCTAACAAACTTATATTCAACAATACATTGGGTTTTCTGCTTGCACTGACAGTTTGGAATACAAACATTCTGTTACAATAGGAAAACAAACCGTGTATGCACAGGAATGTACAAGTAATCAATGTTGGAAGTTGGGTTTGCCTTCAATATTGT
This sequence comes from Nanorana parkeri, assembly GCF_000935625.1. Taxonomy (NCBI): domain Eukaryota; kingdom Metazoa; phylum Chordata; class Amphibia; order Anura; family Dicroglossidae; genus Nanorana; species Nanorana parkeri. Next base: position 942,502 of record NW_017306359.1, on the reverse strand, counting down.
GCAGTTTTATGCATACTAGTTCTAAAATGGCTAAACTAAAAAAAAGTGTGTCTAAACCTGAACAAAATGTTTTTGGAAATGTTCCACCAATGCCAAAATTGTAATCCTTTTTTATCTTGGTTTTAAACAAATCATAGTAGCAAGGTGTATCTGAAGGCACTTCTTTTACTAGGGAGACAATGTGGTGTTGTCACCCTTTCCTTTACACTCCTGAGTTGGACTACAAGCAGTTATACGAATGCACAGCACACTGGCACATTCTGCTATAGTCACAGTCCAGTTTTGGTCGCCGGTACTGAGAAGGGATGTCCTTGAACTGGAGAGAGTCCAGCGGAGGGCAACAAAACTAATTAGGGGAATGGAGGACCAGAGCTATGAGACAAGGCTTCTGACCTTAAACATGTTTACGCTGGAATTAAGGTGACTAAGGGGGGATATGATTTTCATGTACAAGATGTTCAATGGTGACAGCAACATTGGCAACACACTGTTTGAGATTAACTCCATTACAAAGACTAGAGGCCACCACCTAAAGTTGGTGGAGAAAAAATTCCAGCACAATGGGCGAAGAAGGTTCTTTACAGTAAGAGCGGTTAAGGTCTGGAACTCACTGCCATCGGCAGTGATTTCAGCCAAGAGTGTAGATTTGTTCAAGAAACGTTTGGACAATTTCTTGAGGGACCGTAATATCCAGGGATACCAGTATCCCTAAGAATGAGATGATGCGTGGACCTATATGGGTTGGACTTGATGGACGTATGTCTTTATTCAACCCCAAATACTATGTAACTATGTAATTAATCGCATGGCTATCACACAGCAAACCTAACTTGTGTTACCTTTAGCTAGATGCATTGCATTAGCATTCAGTGGCTATGCCCTGCAGCGTAAAGCACAGAATAATATCGCAATACCATGCATTGTGTTAGGATGAAAAAATATTGTGCAATTAACGAAATGATTTGTTGTGAACGGTACCTAAAACTGTGAGGTTCAGTCATTGCTGGAGCATCAACACATCCATGGCACTTTTATATAACACTTCTACAGGATGTGGACAGCACAGAAAAAGGGATGAAAATACACAAAGTAAGAAGAAAACTGTATTTGTTAAACAAAAAAAATAATGCAAACCTGTTCTACAAAACCAACTATTATTTTGTGAGACTTAAGTTCTACTTTAAGGTGGTCAAAAAACCGCCAGAGAAAGACAAGTTATGCTCCCAATTGCAAGCATTGTTTATGATAATTAGGCCATTGCTGCACCAGTGGGATGCAATAATAAATACCGATGATGGTGGGAGGGGATAATTTTCCAACAAATATTTCAGACAGCGAGGTGAGCTAATTTACTTTTCTATGGAGAAGGGTGAAGGATCCTGAATGTCAAGTATAGGCCTTGGTCAGTGCCAAGAAGGGTTGCCACCTTTGCTTTGTCAAAATAAGGGACAGAGGAGAAAGGCTAATAGTTGTGCCACTCTTTATATAAGAACTACCTCCCCCCTTCACATCAAAGTCCCCCTGCACATTACAGTTCCCACTTCACATCAAGAGCCTCCTATTTTTTGTCTATCCAGGACACCTGGGAAAGCATCATAGAGCTGTGTCAGATGGTCCAATCCCCACCCACATACCAGGACAATAGGTATCGTTGGGTATCTCCCTTTGGGCTAGTCATGCCACAGCCACACATGCATCGAGTAATAACAGTGGATATGCCCACAACAAGTGGAGCGCAGTATGTTGCTAGGTGTCTGGCATGACGCTGCTGTCGGTTGGGCAGTGCACACTCGTGATAGAAGAACACACATCAGGAGAGTGGAAAAATACTTTAAGAGTAAGAGAGAGGCAAAAAGAAGTGAACATAAATATGGGAAAAACGGTATCCCATATTGAATCAATATGGGACAAAGCATTTTACTTTGAAATCTGGGGCGGTCCTGCATTATATGAGTTGGGTGGCATCCCTGGTATCAGACAAGGACCTCTCAGCACTTAGCCCACCTTTGTGTAGAATGGCAGGCCAGTCCATTGTCATGTCTACTTCAAAATTTAAAAAAAAACATAATTTCAGCACATTCTGAATAATGTTGACCCTGTCAATATACACTGAGTGGCCAGATTATGATGACCACCTAATCAGTACTTAGTTGGGCCGCCTCGTGACTCCACGAGATGACTTCGTTGGGCCGCCTCGTGACTCCACGAGATGTTGAAAGGTGATGCAAGGAATCTGACACTGCACTGTTGCCCTTCTGTTGTCTTGTACCAGTCTTGCGACTCTCCGTTCTGCCCTAACATTGACTAGTAGCTGACGGTCACTATTCGCACGTTCAGATACAGATTTTCGACTGACAGTCCAGTCTTTAAACACTTTAATAACAGCTGCTCTTGAACATTTAACGAATTCTGCTGTTTTGCTGATACTCGCTCCATGGCTCCGAGTGCCAACAATCATCCCACGTTCAAAGGCTGTTAAATCGCATTGTTTATCCATATCTTCAGAAAAAAATCACTTCTACTGTCATGGTAAACAACCTGCTTCCCTATTTATAATGGCCTGGCCCTCTAGCAACTTCAGCGCGAAATTATAGCTAATTTGCCTACAAACGTCAGGTGGTCGTAATAAACTGGCCACTCAGTGTATAGTGTTATATTAAAAGGTTGATACAACATGCAATCAGAATTTAAAATTAGATGAACCAGAATTCTGTGTACCATGAAGGACATTAAAATCCTTTATTTCCAGCTTAAGGGCATCTGTGAATTTTTTCGACTCATGAAATTCTCTCTGCCCTAGCTTCCATTTGAGCTATAAGGTCCATAATTAACCAAAACCACTGCAGTACTGTATAGATGAGTACTGAGCAATCGGACTAGATCATGGGTGGCCAACATGATGATTCCAACCCAGCGGCGGAACCCAGGCAGCCGCTATGGGGTCCGGGGCACTGGGGGGCCCAGCCACGATGAGGAACAAAGGGGTCCCCCTGATACCGTGCAGGCTGCCTGGGTCGCTACGGCATCGCATGCTGCTGGTTGTCACTGGCGGCTGTGAGGAGGAACACACCGCTGTCCAGATCACTGACAACTTGTCAGTGATCTGGGCAGTGGCACGTTCCTCCTCACAGCCGCTGCTGAATTAGTGACAGCCAGCAACTGCAGTGGAGGAGGCCGGGGCCCGGCTGCAGCAGCAGGGGAGGAGGAGGGTGGGCCCGGTGGTGGTGGAGGATGAGGAAGAAGAAGCCAGACTCGGCAACAGTGGCAGAGGCGGGGCCCGTCCGACACCGAGGATGAGGCGGAGCCTGGCGGTGGAGAAGACTGACAGAGGATCGGGGTTGACAGGTAAGAGATGGGCAGGCTTGTGACCAGCCCACCTGAGACGCTGCAGAGCCCACCATAGAGAGTTTGTGTGGGATCCTGCAGAGCCCACTATAGGTGAGCTGTGTGGGATCTCAGGTGGACTCTGCAAGGGGCGTAACTAGAAATCACAGGGCCCCATACAAAATTTTGCTCTTGGGGCCCTTTGATTTCTAGTTACGCCCCTGTCCCAACCTCTTCAAAGAACAACATGTTAGAAGCTGGAAATTTATGTTGATGACATTATAACCTATTTTGAACAAGAAGGACTATAGTCAAATAGTTCACAAACTAAAAAAAATATTTGAAATAAAAGAGCTAGGAAACATCAGTCACTATCTGGGTATTCAAATAGAGAGAGAAAAAGTTGGAAGCTATCTTCTCAACCAAAGTCAGAAAATTGCAGAAACTTTGGAACAATTCCACATGCAAGATGCAAAAGAAGTAAAAACACCTATAGAACCATTCTACCAAAAGAGCAACGAAGCAGAAAACTTGCTATCCAACAATGACATGTACCGCAGAGCAATCGGAAAGCTACTATACATTGTCACTGTGACAAGACCAAACATAGTGGCAGCAGTGGGCTCTCCCCGCTAAAAAAGTTGCAGGACCATGTCAGCGTGACTGGAATGCAATAAAGAGGGTAATACAATACTTAAAAGGAACACTTTGAATAAAGATACCACTACCAGTGACATCAAATCCAAAACTAGTTGGATATGAGGATGCTGATTGGGCCGGAGACTGTACAGACCGCAAATCCATAAGTGGTTACATCTTCCAGTACAGGGAAGGAACCATAAGTTGGTGTAGCTGAAAGCAAACAAATGCTTCACTTTCCTCAACTGAAGCTGGATACATAGCAGCAGCACATGCTGCTGCTGTTGGCATAGTATATGTACAGCCTCCATGTAACATTGTCCAGGTCTGATCATAGGGTTTTCAGGCCCTGGGTTGTGAAATGGTGGCAGGGATATGGGTCTTCTTTACTAAAGATATATATTATTAATGGAGACATACAGAGGATGCTTTAAGCAGTGCTGAAAGCATGAAGATTGAGATATATTAATGAGGTGCATGAAATGAGCACTTGAAAACAAATGTGGGCCAACTTATATTTCTGGGCAGCAATTGCAATAATTATCAATCAAAAGCATAAGGATGTTTGTGTATTATGCCATCAGCAGCATGGATTTTCTGGAATAATCTGTTAGTACTAGTATGGCCAAGATAAGACAGAAAGAATTATAATGTCTGGAGAAGAGTTACTTCCATTCTTCATGAAACTGGTGCAAAAACCAAGGGAAAAGGCCTCATATCCCCAGAGGCTGGGGAAAGCCAGAACCATGCAGAGAGCATGGAGCCGGCTTCCAGGGCAATCAGGAAGCCGGGCGGCAGGTCATTACCCGCCGCCCAGCTTCTAGATTGCCTGGGAAGCCGGCTCCATGCTGATTGCCTCCTTACCTTCACATACCGCGGTCCTGTACCGTGGACGTTCCACACTCCTTCTTTCAACTCATTTCCCCTCCGCTTGTCCTTTGCCTCGTCTACACCCTCCTGCTGCCACTCTCCCCTCCAGTACCATCAGTGTAGTGCCGCCTACTCTTCTCCACACCAACGGCAGACACACTCACTGGGCTCTGATGACAGTCAATCAGCATCCAGCTGGCCTCCTGGCCAATCAGGAAGCCGGGAGGTGGGCCATTACCCTGTTTGGCCAGCTCAATGTTGATGGCTGGGAAGCCAGCTTCCCGGCCAATCAGCATTGAGCTGGCCAAACAGCATGGAGCCGGCTTCCCGGCCAATCAGGAAGCCAGGCAGTGAGTCATTACCAGCCGCCATGCTTCCTGATTGGCCGGAAAACCAGCTCCATGTTCCCTCGCGGCACTGTTCCGGTATCGTAGAAGGTATCAGAGCATTTGGGGGAGTACAAGTACTCGCCTAAATACTCAGTATCATCACAGATACTGATACTAGTATTGGTGCATACCTAATTTTCATGATGCTTGTACCGTCTACCGTCAAGTTTTCTAAAACAGCGCAGTTAGACAGGGCAGAGAACCGCACTTTTGCATTACACTGTCGTCAGAAAAGGCATAAAAATGTTGTGTTAAGCATACTTTTGAAATTAGTCTGTTAGGGACAGTGGCCTTTTGTTTTGTTAGGACATTTGCTGGCTGGGCATAGAACCATTGTGTGTGCATTTATCAGAACATACCATCGTTAGTCTCTAAGTTCAAGGCACATTCAAAGACAGCAACTTGCTGGGAAGTATTTACATGGCCTTCATAAAGACATGTTAAAAAAAATGATAGTCAACTGATCTTTCAGTTTTTACAATTAAAGTGACACTAAACTCAGGAGTTAAATCTTAAAAATACATTCCAGCACCTTAACTATTTGTAGAATGATTTGTAGATATTGTAGATATTCAAATCATCTCTGAATTTGTGCTGTCACTATCCTTCCTTCTGGAGGGTGGCTACCTTGGTTCCCCATGTGTTGTAATGTAGCCACCACTACAAGCTTGATCCTGTGATGGACTACAATCTCAATACTAATTAGTAAACTAAACATGAGATTGTAGTCCAGTAAGGTTACTTTGTTGCTTTATTAATATTAAATAGTCTAAGCTACATACTACAAATCACAGTAGATGAAAAATAAGGGGGTAGAATATATAAGGAACCCCCTGTTTTACAGAATAGTAAATAGAATTGTCCTTACAAAACCAAACTGTTTTTCTTATAAGACTTTTCTCCTGTGTGTCTTTAATTAATAAAAATCACTTTTTTTTATTCATTTATAAAAGTTCCGCCTATAGCTGGGTGAATGCTGTACACACATGGCACTAGAGCCCAGTGTTGCCACCTGTCCATGATTCACCCGGACAGTCCAATTTTTGAGTCCTGAGTCCGGGTTTCAGGTCAGCTGACACCCAGACACAAGACACTAAGTGCTGTTACCGGCACCTTACATTTTTTGACAGACATGGCTGCAGAGGTCGAGACGGAGCAGAGAAGGTGGAATGCTTTTGGCTTGCTGTGATTGTGGTTTTTTTTGTATATGGCCATCTAGGGTCTTCATTTTATGTAAGTAGATTTTAAATAAAATTAGGAAGTAAATCAACAGTCCGCACTATGGATTCTATCTCATCTTTTGTATGAGCGACATTGTTGTGAAGAAATTAGGTTTGTGACCTTTGGTTGTGTGGAACTGTGCCGGCAGTGCAATTTTGACGCAGTGTAGTGAAAGCAGACATTGACGCGGAGAGCAACTTTAACAGCAGTATGAGAAAGGGTTTTATCCCACAGGCCAGCATGCAATGAAGATCTGTGTTATCAGACCTTATTAATGAGGGTCTGACAAAGAGATGAGCACCTGTTATTAGTTTGAGATTTCATTCACTTATATTATTTGTATTGCATAGCCCACCTGAGAGCCCGTACATCCTCCTGAGAGCCCACACAGCCATCCTGGGAGCCCGCACAGCCCACCTGAGAGCCCGTACATCCTCCTGAGCACCCACCCAGCCCACCTGAGAGCCAGCACAGCCCACCTGAAAGCCCGCACAGCCCACTGGAGAGCCAGCACACAGCCCACCTGAGACCTTGGAGACATCAGAATATGCAGATTCATATTATTTTGTATTGTTGTATAATGTATTGCTGGGATTTGTAGTCCTCTATAGCCAGTATCTTTACTCCCTCCCCTGGCTGTTTCTTCTTGCTCTTTGTCCTGGCTGCCTCTCCTCGCTCTCTCCTCTAAAATCTTCAACAAAAAAATGGCATGTGTGGTGCTAGAGTGTTTGGGTTTCCCTTGAAGAAAAGGTGGCAACCCTTCTAGAGCCCCTTGATGGCACTAACGAGTATAGGAATTTTCTATACTTATCAGCACCACCTAGGGAAGCTACAGCTGTGAAATGGCATTCGCCCAGCTGTACGCCAGACGGATCTTTTATAAATGAACCAATTTTCTTATATCATTCAATGAAATATAATGTTCCTGCATCTGGTTACACACCCACTGCATGTTGCTGTCAGAAAACTACATGAGAGGCCACATACAAGGACAGTTACCCTGCACAAGGACAGCGAGCAGCAGTGGCCAGTCTTTATTACAGGAAGCTCCCACACATAAGCACAGTTTCTCCCTGGATTTCTGGACAGATCTGGAAGAAGCACACAAAGCACATCAAGAATAAATGAAGAATACACATGCCTTTAGATAATAATTGCTTCTCCCAGAGTTTAGCTTTATTTGCCAGCCAGCTAAACTATGCTCACTAGACCTTATTGTAGGGAGCTGACTCTCAGGAATGAATGGTTATTTGCAACAGTCCATATACATTTTCAAGTGTCACACAAACCATTCTGCCTGTCTTGTCACTAGGGCTGCAACAACTAATCGACATAATCGATAATCGATTATTGAAAAAGTTGTCAACTTTTTCAATAATCGATTAATCGCCTTCAATTATTCAAATATGATGCATTGTTCCTTGAAGTGTCTCCGCAGCAGTTATTAAAGAAACTTTACCATACTAGAGAAGGAAAAACTTGATAAGGGACAGCCTGTGACAAAGATGGCAACAGACTGTGACAGACAAATTCTAACAATATGGTTGCTTGGCGAATTCTCCGGCAAAACAGAATGTCATCTGCAGTACAAGAAGCCATCATGTCTACGTCATCTCTGCTCACTTTCTGTCTCACCAGTAAGTTTTGTATCAGATCAGCAAAGTTTAATTGGCCAGTGATAGTGATTTAGCAGTTACAGACTTTCAGCGTTCAGACTGCTTGAACAGCAAGAAGGCTATTTATACCCGTATCATTTACAATGTTCAGCAACAACAATTAAAGGGGTGCAGTATAAAGGGATATTGCTGGACAACCATCCTCACATGTTTACTAATAATAACAAATATATCACACCTATCCAAAACACATTTTTATTTTGAAGCCTATGGCCTCTTTCACACGGCGTTCCGATCAGGTCCACCTGTCAGTTTTTCAGGCGGACCTAATCAGCAGCTCAATGTTGGTCTGAGTCAGGTGTAAATGGTTGTGCGTCCATTTACATCCATTCACTTCTGAGTCCCTCTAGGTCTGAAAAAATGCAACAGTTTTCAGTTTTGGTGGATCTGGATGGATCAGAGGTAATCCGATTAAAACAGACACATGTCCGATTACATCCGACTCCCAATAGATTTAGCGTGGTTCCAGTTAGTTCAGATTTTTCCTCCATCCCCCATCAATAGAGAAAAAAACTGAACAGACACGGATTGCACATGTCTACAACCCACAAACATATTTCTTGCATGAAGTGATTAATCTAAATTGAAATCTTAATGCAGAAGTCTGCCATAAACAAATACCAATAAACAAACCCTACTGTGAGGGGGAGTCCAAAGGGTTAGAATCAGGAACCTTTGCATCTGTGACCACCTTGGAATATAGGAAGGCATACAAGTCCATGGAATATAGGAAGCCATAACTGGGAAGAATTCACTTCCCATTAATTCTTCTCTTACTGGTGTCCCCTGGTACAGGGAGCGAGTTAAAATCTCCACCAACTGGATCAGATGTAGTGATAAAAAGTAAACTACCATGTTTTAACCTATTTAGATAGCATCTCGATTCTATCCAAATATTGTGAAAAAAAGATTCTGCTAGACTTCTACTTCAAGGACTGTTATGGCTTCTTATACTGGCACATGACAGTTCCTCATTGCCTTGTCTTATACAGTAAACCCAGTACGGCTTAAAGGAGAACTATGGGGTTAAGGCTTTTCCCAATAGTTCTCCTTAGGGTAACGGGAGGACACTGCTCACCTCATAGTTCTCCTTTAAAACTCAGTCATTTCACTCTGGTCCAATTCATATACTGGTGGAACATCAATACAGCAAACAAATATATGGTTGTTTATTTCTCAGAATCAGCCTATTCTTCAGACAATACTTGAGATTTAAAACATAGCTTGACTCAAATGAAATTCTGCACACTCTACTATCCTACTGGCCCAGATTGGTGAGACATCAGGCATCATAGGTGAGAATCTCTGAGATCGGAGCTACTGCCAATGGTAAATCAACACACCAAGGGGCCCTTTTATAAAGAGCAGAATGACCTTCTCAACATGTATTACCTATCACATAATGTGTGTTTGCCACTCTGGTCTATTTTAAGTAGATATTTGTTTACTGAATGTTTAGGTTTGTTCCGCTGTTGATCAAACGCCTATATTGTTTCCCTGGCTTTTGGTAAGCCTTTAGTAAATATTTAGTCAGTGGTTATAAAGTGTCTGATAAGCATCCAAAAATGACTACAAAACACACGAAAAAAGGGAAATAATAGAAATGTAGCAGTGAACCACTGTCCTGGTGCTTAACTACTTGAAGCCCGGGGGGTTAAACCCCCTTCCTGTCCCAGCCACTTTTCAGTATTCAGCACTGCAGTACTTTCACTGACATTTATTTAATCATGTAACGGTGTACTGAAATTAATTTTATATCCTTTTTTGGGGACAGATAGAGCTTTCTTTTGGTGGCATTTAATCACCACTGGGGTTTTTTATTTTTTACTATATAAAGAAAAAAGTACTGAAAACGTAAAAAAAACTAAAACTTTTCCATACGATATGTTATGAAACATTTATTATTAGCCAATTTTTTGGTCAAATATAAAAGATGGGTTCACGTCAGGAAAATAGACACCAAACATGTTTACAATACCCTATCAGGGAAATTTCCGCAGGGTCCCTGGGTTCACCATTAAACCACAGCAATGGGGTCCTCAATGGAGAATCCAGCCTTACAAAGAAGGCCATAGGACTTTGTAATTATTAGGTTGTTGATTGATTATGGGTTGCCTTACACTTTATACTTTGTAATAGTCTGGATAATTATGTAGGGTCTTCAGTCTGGGATCATCTGATGATTGCAAAGCTTCAGCTTCTTTTGAAACATATTTATTTAACCACTTGCAGTCTGGAGCATTTTCTTACTATTTGCGCACACATGATAAAATATACATTTTTGGCTAGAAATCATCTTCAAACTCCCAAACAATGATATATGTTCTGAAAGCAGGGACCCTGTAGAATAAGAAAAATACTAGTTGCAATTTTTTATGTTGCATAGTTTTTGCGCAAATGTTTATCAAACCAGTATTTGTAGGAAAAAATAAACTAAACTAAAATGTAGTGCCCAGAAACATAATAAAATACACAATTTTTTGGAAGAATATGAAAGACGGGGTCACACCGGGTAAATAGATACCAAACATGTCAAGCCTTAAAATTGCATTCGCCCGTGAAGACGCAATAAAAGTCAATACCCAAAATTTCCCATAGGGAACACTTTAAACGCTTTTACCGCTATTCAGTTTAGTGCTAACAGTGATTGATGGGCATAGAATTATTGCTCTCACTCCACCATTCGCGGCGATATGTAACATGTGTAGCGTAATTGTTGTTTTCGCACGTAGGCGCACCGACGCGTGTTTGCGTGTGTATGTGCGTGCACGTGGAAGACGGGGACTTTAAAAAAAATGGTTTGCATTTTTTTTCTTTTCCTATATGTTACTTTAAATTTTGAAACACTTTTTTTTTACACTAACCCTATTGCTATCACATAGGGGGCTAACTCGTTATGGAGACATCAGGGGTCTTTTAGACCCCTAATGTCACCTAGGGACCCCAAAGAAGCTGAGGAAGCAGAGATCTGCTTCCCCAGCTTCATCTCCTGGCTCTAAGAGCCGGAGACTGTAAGAATGACAACGGAAGTGATGTAATACACATTACTTCCGGGTCCAGTGATCGGAGGAGAGATCCGCGGCTGGAAGCCGCTGAATCTCTCTCTGATCACTGCAAGGAGATCCGCCGAGCCGCTACTGGGCACCGCACGGGGACAGCGATGCCCGGGGGAAGCCAAGTACTTATACCAGGCATTATTAAATGTTTCTGACTGCATTAAAAAATTGTTTTATATCTGACTTAAGTTAAAGTGACATTAAAGGATAAGTTTTTTTCCCCCTGTCCCCAATGTTAGTGTAAGTACTTACCTTAAATGATGTCTCTTTATCCAATCTTCTTCTTTCTTGTCGTTTTCAGCCTTCTCTCCAGCGCTGTGGCGGGTCTCCGATCCAGCACTGACTCCTCTGTCCTTGCTGGCCCATCCTGTCCCATGGTGTCTGCAGGCGGGTGCACGCCATCCATAGACTTACCTTGTGTCTTTCCTCGTCTCCCGGTCGAAAATCTGAACTGCGCATGCGCCCGCCCCAAGATCGTTTGTGCCCGCCGAGATTTTTCAGATTTTCGGGCGGGAGCGCGCGGGGAAGACACAGGTAAGTTTAAACCGCTTTTAAATCGGTTTTGTGTTTTTTTTACACTTTTTGCATATATCTACTGCTTGCTAGCAGTAGATATATGTACAAAAATGGAGGTTTAATAACCCTTTAAGCTTTAAACATTGACACTGTATGCATTGTAGACAGGGGTGCCTCGAGATTTTGCATATTTTCAAAGGGTACCATGACTGAGAAAAGCTGCTATAAACAATCCTTTCAGCTTAGCAGAAGATGTAGATATTAAAAAGCAGAAGATAAGGTTAATAAAGTCGATGTACAGAAGGTTTCTGCTGAAGGTAAAGAATACAAGGAATTCATATATGTATCATAAGTACTGTATAAAAGGAATAGTGTCTGTGTATCCCAGAGCAACCAATCACATTCTCTTTTAGACAATTTGATTCAGTAGAAAATGAAAATGCATGAGGCTGATTGCTGTGAATAAGCTTGATGTATTTCCTTCCTATCAGTTTGGATGATTCTGCCCTTTATGACATTCTGCAGGCTGTCACTATCATCACATTTTCCCGTAGCTCAGAAAAGAAGGAGATTTATTACAACTGGAGGAAATAAATCTCGAGAACAATTCCGTAGGCAAAAGAAACAAAGGGTGTGGATAGCTGCTCTGGGACACATATATGTAAAGGCTAATTTCACCTTTTAGCCCATGTTTCATGTTACACCCATATTCAGGATATATCATGAAACATGGTTTCATTGGCTACCCCCCACCCACTTACCTGAATCGCAGGATTCTTCTCCCCGCAGGCTGATTCTGTATTTTGAACTTGGCTTCAACCACACAGCCATGTTATCTATTCAAAGATCTTTTGACAGAGTCTGTGACTAGAGAAACTCCAAGTCCCATCTGCCTTCATGGCAGAAAATTTTGTAGTTCTCAATTGAATACAAGTGCAGTGACATCCCCGCATTTAGAGGTCCATTCATTCTTCTTCCCATCCATGTTACTGAATTCCATACCGAGGAACAGGTGTGGAGGGGAGGAAGAGTCTGCAGGAGCCAAGGCATTGCACCGCTATCTACTGATTGTGCTTGCAATGCTTTACTGGCTACAATGCAGATTAAAAAAGGGCTAATTTTTTTCTTTTATGAAGTATTTTCGTTTTTTTAGAAAGTGTGGATTTTGCCTTTAATCTGTGTATGGTCAGTTTTATAAGGTTATTCTTTGTATCTCTTTCCACACTACAAAGATATGCCTATAATAACGTTTCTGATGAATTATCCATGCTGAGAACAAATTCTTTCTGTGGTAGCACAGTGACTTACTAGTTAGCACTTTCACAGTTCTTACCCTGAATCCCAGCCAGGGCACTATCTGCATGGAGTTTGCATGTTCTCCCTGTGCTTGCATGGGTGTACTCTGGCTTCCTCCCACACTTCAAAGACATGCTGAAAAGTGAATTGGCTCCTCTCTAGAATGGTCCTGTATGTGTGCATGTGAGATAAGGACCTTAGTTTGTAAGCTCCTAGAGGGCAGGGGCTAATGTGTATGTAAAGCATTGAGTAAATTATAAGCACCATAAATGTCTATAACAGGGGTGGGCAACTCCGGCCCTCCAGCTGTTGTGGAACTACAAGTACCATGAGGCATTACAAGACTGACAGTTACAGGCATGACTGCCAAAGGGAGAGGTATGTTGGGATTTGTAGTTAGAGCACAGCTGGAGGGTCGGAGTTGACCACCCCTGGCCTATAATAATATCATTTTGAATGCATACCTACCTTCAGGTAACATGCTGGTCCTGTATCAAGCTATAAGAACCAGTCAACTGAGAATATCTCCCCGTGCTTGGCAATCTATACTGAGCCCGCCACCTTGGCAACATAATAACAAAAGATAAGTATAGAGGTGAAATAACCACGAAGCCAGCACACACGGAGCCCCAGGAGAGCGTCTTCTTGCCTTGAACAGTATACTTGTCAGGTGTTTAGAGCAAGCTCCATGGACAAACCACCTAGTTATCAAGGTGGTACAAATGAATAGGGCTGTATTTTATTTGTACTGAAACTAGCTGAGTTGGGGGCAGTTCTACGCCAGCAGTCAGATCAATCTGAGATGAGCTGGATAAGACAACACTTTACTCATGAATCAGCTCTTCCAACTTTTAGTCTCCATTAAGTGAAGACACAAAAAGGGTGCCCTCTGCTATAGACTGCAGGCCATTGTGCTGTCAGTCTTATCATGGCTAAAAGAGAACTGTCTGGCAAGAGGATATTCCATTATGCTGATGTGTGCCTGACACAACTGCATCTCTACGAATCAGCATCAAAGATGACTCCATCAAACTGCTCTTAGATTCAAACCGAGCTCACCTTTATGCATCACAATCATTTCTATGTCATTATAAGCAGGACTATCATAGGGGTCCCACAGACCTTGGAATCAGATCCTGTTCATCAGATCACATGTATTTTTGTTATATTATTTATATGTATCGTAATCATTTCTACAACTATGTCATTATAAGCAGGACTATCATAGGGCTCCCACAGACCTTGGAGTCAGATCCTGGAGTATAGTGTCACATGTGTAATATTTGTATGAATTGTAACAATCTTTAGACTATTATAAAACAATTACATTATTACAAGTTATGGTACACTGCTTTGTTAGCAACTATAAATAACATGTTTATACTTACAGTGTGAAGGGTACCTTTAGGAAGTTACACAAAGCAAACCACAGGTTGCCATCTCTAATTAGTCACTAAGCCTTACCACACATCACTGTTAGTAAATATGCACATGTCGTTATTTATATCAGAACAGGTTATAACTGTTTTATGGACTCTATGATTCTACACAGTTAATTCAGTAGCCCTGAAAGCAGGGGGGGGGCAACTCTGGCCCTCCAGCTGTTGTGGAACTACCAGTCCCATGAGGCATTGCAAAACTGGGAGGTACAGGCATGACTTGCAGAGGCATGTTGGGATTTGTAGTTAAAGCACAGCTGGAGGGCTGGAGTTGCCCACCCCAGCCTTAAAGCCTTTGTCGATGCACAACACAAATAAAAACCCTTGCAGTGCCCCTAACTGCAAAGAATTGTTAGGTCTAGGACTGAGGTGGGCAACTCCAGCTTTCCAGCTGTGCTTTATTTACAAATCCCATCATGCCTTTGCCACTAGGAGTCATGCCTGTAACTGTCAAAGTCTTGCAATGCCTCATGGCACTTGTAGTTCCACAACATCTGGAGGGCCAGAGTTCCCCACCCCTAGTCTAGCAGGTTCCGGCGCTCTCCTCTCCTCCCTGCTGCTCCGGGCTGTGGGTGGTCACTCAGTTATTAACCCTGCATTGCACATGGAGAAGCCAAGTGTGCCACCGCAGCCAGGCGTACCTTAGAGAGAAGGCTTCGCTGGATGGAAGGAGCCCACCGGAGTGAAGAGTACGGTAAGTATGGCTCCTTACCCCTTCACCTCTAGACTTTACAAGTATTGCAGGGCGGGGGACCCCACTCCAAGGGTTTTTTTTGTCTCTTGCCTGGAGCTGGGTTTTAATATGAAAGCTGTGCTTCACAACACATTTCCCAGCAGTAACTTCACCCTAAGGCCATCCCATCATAACCTTTAGAAAGCCATAAAGTAAAGGGCAAACATAAATAAGCATTTGAATTGATATTTGAACTAGTGCTGGGATTTGTTTGTAGTCACTATACTATGCATGAATTAGCAGAATTACATAGTTACATAGTATTTGAGGTTGAATAAAGACATTAGTCCATCAAGTCCAACCTATTAGGATCTCATTTCAAGAATGTCCTTACCATCTACAGAATGTCTATGATAGATAGGGTAATAGCTGAGCTATCACTTTCACATCTTAAGATGGTAAGGAGCAGTGTCCTCCTGTCCCTAATGCATTGTATTGGAACTGTATACATCCTGATTGATAATAATAATGTTCAGGGACCTGCACCTAGCATAAAGAGAAGACATTGCAATGTGTGTATTGAAGCACAGCAAGTTGAGATGAAGTAAAGCATCTGTTCTTGTTGGGCTCCTATGTAGTGATCTTGGAGAAGAAGATGCAGTGCAGCACCTGCCATGTATTTAGGAGCTGGCTACAAGCAGACCGTCCTTAATGCCAGTCAATAGCCCCTTAGGAAATGTGACATGAAATGGGAGAGAAGAGCAGCTTTAGCGATCGATCGGTGGGAATGAATGTGCACAACCTGCTGGGGGCACCCAGATGATGGCAGACACATAGGAGGGCATGGTCAGTGCCCGGGTCACACTGCAGTCACAGGAGACATCAATAAACTTCCTCTCTCTGGGTGACAGGCTGGGACGTGACTGCTGCAAAAATGCTTAGCCAGCCGAGGAATAAACCGATTACTGCAAAATGCATCTGTTGCCTTGCAGCAGATCAGTCCCAAGGGGGATGATTTCCTCTAAGAGCCCAACTCCCCACCCACATTATAACATCATACAGTGCAGGTGTACCGGCCATGGACTCCTCTCCCATCTTACCTCCAGGAAGGGGCTCCTCTCCACCAGATACCCGCTACTGGGATGCAGGGTGTAGATGCTGCTCCGAGCGCTCGCACAGCCGCCTCTGCAGCTTCAGCTCAGACCAGTAGCATCCTCTGCGCGCTCCCGACACCCAGCTCCCTCCAACAAGCGGGGACGAGCTCAGGCTCGTGCCCCGGACTGTGTGGGCTCGCGCCTGCCACCTTTTCCAGAAGCAGCCAGGCTCGTGCACGCGGCTCCTGGGTGACAGTTCGGTTGGCGATGTACCTGTATGAGTGTCATCACTGTCATGTAGAGTCCCAGTACCGATCTATGATGGGGAATGGACAGCACTGCAGAGATCTTGTATGCTGCTGTGTGTCACTTTATCAGAAGCTTTTACCATGATTTAGTTTCTTTTATAATGCAGGATTTATATCAGTGCAAGCTACATCTTGCTCATCCATGTAACGAAGATGGACAAATTAAAGGGTATCTATGGCAAAAAAATAAATATGTATTGCTACATTTAATTTCCATAAGTTCTACCCCACTCCATATCAGTTTAGACGTTTGTTAACTGACTTATTGAACCTATAGAATGCATTGGAACAATTTCACTCAGCCCTGTGAATATAATACACCTCCTTGTGTCACAAGTCTTACAGTGCCTGCCTTCTGAACTGATAGAGCGGAATTTATCAAAACTGGACCAGGCAAAAATCTGGAACTGTGCATGGCATGGTAGTGAACATAATTTAGACTTATAGAGGAAAGTAAAGGTCAGCCATTGAAAGATAGTCTGCCCCAGGTTTTGACTACACTAGGTACACTGCTGCTGTAGTGAGCAGTGGTCCTTTATGTTTGCTTTAAACAATATTACAGGATGCCTGTTTGACCTATGTGAAACTCACCTTTTCTTGCAACTCAGCTTGTTTAAAGAGCTACTTGACCCATATCTTCACAGTAACAGCAAACACACCTTTAGAAATGTAATGACAATCTACAAACACATACTTCTAGATAATTGTCGGCTCTGTATTCTTTGCATACCTTATACCTCTTTTCTTGCCCAGTCTTCTGACAGTGACCATTTTAACTAAGGGCAGATTACTAGATCTCCCTTTACTTCCTGGAACTCTGGCACATGTGACTAGGACATGTGACCATTCACATCATCTCAGGGGAGGAAAATACCTTTTACTGAGATCTCATGAGATTACAGAAGAGATTTCCCAGCAATGCTCTTCCGATGTAACCTTCCCAGGATGCAATGCTTGGGAACATTTACGTAATTTATGCCAAAGTGGACCAGGAAGTGGAAAAAAAGAAATTGTAAGTAAAATACAAATATGTTTGTTAAGCTGATGGATGTAAGATGATTTCATATCAGCATGCAGAGCTGTAGGCTGATGTGATTTTTAGTCAAAGGGGGTAAAGGTCCACTTTAAGAGATGGAAGAATTGATAAGTACTTAACGTCCCTACCTGAAAATGAGGAATACTGACATTTTCATATTTTGATAGAAAAGTAACTTAAAATTGAAGACATGGCCCACAGTTTGTATAAGAAGAAACATCCATATTCTGTGTAGTAAAAATAATATCTCTTCTGTATAGTATCACGCAAAACATGTATAAACATTAACATATAAGCAAGACCATAATAATATACATTTTCCAAACTTATCACGGGACATACACTCCTTCACCTCTATGGCTAAGGTTTTGTGTCCAACTAAAATATACTGACACCTTAACTCTATTCTTCAACTCTATATACATTTAAACCATTTGAGAAGCTCTTTTATTAAAGGAGAACTATGAGGTGAGTGAAAATCACTCATCCTCCTATCTAGAGATGACGTGTGACAATTAAACTGTCACAGGTCGGCTCAATAGATCGGGAAGTGAGCGAATACATACCGTCGCTTGCTCACTTCTCGATCATGTCCCTGGAGAGAGCCGTGGCTGTCACTCATGGCTCCCTGCAGGGATTCCCCCCCTCCCCTGTCCAATCCTCCAGCGCTGACTGGCGGAACTGACAGGGGAGGGGGCGGGTACAGCTGGATCTGCCTCTAGATCGGCGGAGCCCGCTGTCACTCACGCAGCTGGGTGGATCCAGACAGTAATGTGGGGGTCCGTCCCGGCTGCGGCGTCTGCCATTTTGGAGTAGATCTTGGTATACATGCATGCCGCCATTTTGGCAAAGATCTTAGTATACACCAAGATGGCGGTGCTCGAACATGCGGGCACCGCCATCTTGGTGTATACCAAGATCTTTGCCAAAATGGCGGCATGCAGAACGCGCCGGCAGCATATTTAGAATAACTGCTCGGTGTGAGAACTGACAGTGCTGTGGAATAAGGGAGGATGGGGAGCCCCTCACCGAGCAAAGTGGAAGGCACGCAGCGACCCACTGAACCTGGGGCTATGACCCACTTTTGAGTCGCGACCCACCAGTTGATAACCACGGTTCTAACCCATTTCTGCAGAGCCGTAGCTAGCTCCTTCTGCGCCCGAGGCAAGAACAGAAAATTGTGCCCCACTATGGCACCCCTGTTACCAATGGCACCCTGTGCTCGCCATGGCAACAGGGCAAGGGCTGGCCTGGCTGCGCCCCCTCTCAGCTGCGCCTGAGGCAAGTGCCTCACTCGCCCCATGGTAGCTACAGCCCTGGATTTCTGTATTCCAAGTAGGCCTTTGATACATTGGTATTGCTCTAATACAACCATACGAGTACTGTTAAACATTCCCAGTGTGGTGATACACTATTCACATTATGCACACATTTCTTATATGTCCTAATATCCTGCTCTTGTTTAGACTCAGTTTCACTATTTCCAACATGTTATATAAATGTTATACCCTGTGTGGTATCTTGATTTGCGTTATCCTATTGTGAACTCCCTGTTTTTATGATATTTCAGTAAAAGTCATGTAAAAGGAAAAAAAAAGTTTTGTGTCCTTTGATAGCAGGTTGATACATTCAAGCAAGGAAGAGGAACTCATTTAATATCCAGTCTGCTTATCTTGTTTCTGGGGTGGGGAGTCTTCTCTCCAACAGAACACTTTTACTAAACAGCTTTGAACAACTCTACATGGGACCCAGGCAAAGCACACAAGCACTTACGCATATGTTTTAATATTTATTATGAAGGCAGCTTTGTGAAAAGTGCAAATGATTTTATTTTTCAATTAATTGTTGAGGGTCTGGTTGGCCACCATTTATCTATGGGTAAGTAACTGTGTCACGTCACCCAGAGGAAAATGTTTTTAAATGGTACTTCTTCGGTGTTCACAGACTAGGCAGTTTATTTCTCCTAATAATCCATAAAGGAAAATGTTTTTTTTTTAAATGGCACACAGTGGCTGGACAAATTGTCTGAATGATAGATGGATCTAATTTATTTTATAGTCTGTAAAATATGTATATTTATTAGGTAATGTAATGCTTTTTTGTAAAGGGCTTCTTTAGCAAGTAAAAGTCATTCGTTTTAAAGTTTTATTACATGTACAGTAAAATTAATACAATAGGCTGCATTAATTTTCCAGTTTATGATAGTTTTCTTTTACATTTAATTTCCAAGGATTTCATCAGCTGAGCACATAGTTAGTGGTTTCAGCAATGCACGAACGCACTGGAAACCTCAACCTTTCATGGGCTGTTTAGCTGATGTCCTTTCAAGCCTTATGTTCTAAATTGTAATTCAACATTCTGTTATACATCTTGCAACATTTTCAAGTCTAAAATAGTTGTGGCTTCAAGCACTGCTGCAATCTGCACAGTATGGCCAACTATAACCACAGTCAGGGCTAAGATATACCTATTTGCCAAAGCCCTGTGGGTCTATATATCTTGAC
The DNA here is from genome assembly GCF_000935625.1 of Nanorana parkeri. NCBI lineage: Eukaryota > Metazoa > Chordata > Amphibia > Anura > Dicroglossidae > Nanorana > Nanorana parkeri. The sequence goes on along the minus strand of NW_017306359.1, from coordinate 922,461 downwards.
AGGGCCACAAAGCTAGAACAGAAATTAGGTTATAATGGGCATACTGAAGAGACTATAGACTGCCAGACAACCCCAGTAATTTGAAAACTCTTTTTGTTTGATTATTCACCAAGTTGAGTGCGCCTGCAATTAACAACATTTAACTGGTGAAAATTATGATTAGAAAACTGTGTTGTAGAATATACTGCATGTTTTTATATCAATACTTTTAATCCAGGCATGCAGAATATGACAAATGCTAAGATAAAATTCCTATTACAGAAAGTACTAGCTAGTGATACCTACTATACCAGGGCTGTTAAACTCAATTTCATCGCCGGTCGCATCAGCATTATGGTTGCCCTCAAAGGACCGGTTGTATCTGTAAGACTATATAAATGTATCTACTCTTCATCATATTAAATCATTGCCTCTGCATTCGATTATTACTGTTTTTTGTATTAACGTAATAACTAGCTCTAAACGTAGAGGTCTAGGAAGAATAATGGCAATTAGTGTAATAGTGCGGAATCTCAGGTGGCTGTGCAGATTCTGTGGTGGGCTGTGCAGACTCTCAGGTGGGCTATGCGGGGTCTATGGTGGGCTGTGCAGACTCTCAGGTGGCTGTGCAGGTTCTATGGCGGGCTGTGCGGACTCTGAAGTAGAATAAATGGAGGATCGACACCAGTCAGCTCTTCAAGAAGTAGGTTTTATTTCGGCCGGCCGGGAACATACAGCAATTCAAGCATGCTCAAATAATATGGGCTCGCAGGCCCCGTTTTGTAGGGTTTTAGAACAAAATAATTAGATATGTTACCTTGAGTTATCTCCAAAATCAGATAACAAGGACATCTGTATTTCATATTTAATTATACCAAGATCATTAAATGGCACTTATTCCTTTGGATAGACTCCCTAATTTCAAGGTTATGGGACAGCTGATTATTAAAACAAGGTCAGAAAAACTTGCTAAGACTTTGTCTCTAAACACCTGCTACCTCAACCCATGTTGTACCTGAACTTTAGTGTACCTCGATCTACAAAATCAAATGTTGTACATGTTGCTTAGAATATGACAAAATATACACTGAGTGGCCAGATTATTATGACCACCCTATCAGTACTTCGTTGGGCCACGAGATAACTCCACGAGATGACTTCGTTGGGCCGCCTCGTGACTCCACGAGATGTTGAAAGGTGATGCGAGGAATCTGACACTGCACTGTTGCCCTTCTGTTGTCTTGTACCAGTCTTTTTAACCCTCTCCGTTCTGCCCTTACATTGACTAGTCGCTGACGGCCACAATTCGCACGTTCAGACCCAGATTTTCGGCTGACAGTCCAGTCTTTAAACACTTTAACAACAGCTGCTCTTGAACATTTAACGAATTCTGCTGTTATGCTGATACTCGCTCCATGGCTCCGAGCGCCAACAATCATCCCACGTTCAAAGGCTGTTAAATCGCATTGTTTATCCATATCTTCAGAAAAAAATCACTTCTACTGTCATGGTGAACAACCTGCTACCCTATTTATAATGGTCTGGAGTAGCAACGTCAGCGCAAAATTATAGCTAATTATAGCTAATTTGCCTACAAACGTCAGGTGGTCATAATAATCTGGCCACTCAGTGTATATGTATTATATATATATAAGATCAGGATAATAAGGATATATGTATATATTGACTATAACTGTAATGTATTGTGTGCTCAAATTTATACAAAACTATGTAACTGAAAATGCAGTGCTTGTGAATCTTGTGTTTTCTGTGAAGGACACTAAGAACAATAAAAGAGTTCTTTGAACTTAGCTATGTAACTACATCATAATATGCATGAATAGTTCAGTGTTAAATACGTATCTCTAATATAACGAGATACTTACAGGTTCCTAAGATTATGTAGTGTAACTGCTACGTAGTAATACTACTACTAATAATAATACATATGTTAATTAATGTGAATATATGTGTTAATATCAAAATTCCACTACAACTCTCAGGTGGCTGTGCAGGTTCTATGGTGGGCTGTGTGGACTCTCAGGTGGCTGTGCAGGTTCAATAGTGGGCTGTGCTGACTCTCAGGTGGCTGTGCAGGTTCTGTGGTGGGATGTAGAGACTCTCAGGTGGCTGTGCAGGTTCTATGGTGGGCTGTGTGGACTCTCAGGTGGCTGTGCAGGTTCAATAGTGGGCTGTGCTGACTCTCAGGTGGCTGTGCAGGTTCTGTGGTGGGATGTAGAGACTCTCAGGTGGCTGTGCAGGTTCTATGGTGGGCTGTGCGGACTCTATTCTGGGCTGTGCGGACTCCCAGATGGACTTTGCGGGGTCTATGGTGGGCTGTGCAGGTTCTATGGAAGGCTGTGCAAACACTGTGGTGGCTGTGTGGGGACTTAGGAGGGCTGTGCGGTCTCACCAGGGGACAATTATATATTGTCTGAAAGCAGAGGCACTGCTTTTACCACTCATCAGTTTAGTGTTAACAGTGATTGATGGCCCTAGAGTTATTGCTCTCATGCTGATGTTTTCAGTGATATGTAACATGCGTGGGGCAATCATCATTTCTGCACCCGATGTGTGTTTGTGTTTGTATGTGCATGTACATCAGGGTGGGACACTTTAGAAATCCAGAAGCCATGATCTTGGTATGACTGCTTCAGGCTGCCGCCGTTTATTTATGTATGGTGGTCCTGAATCAGTTAAAGAAGGACCCTGGGCAAAATGTTTCTTAACTCTTGCAGTTGGGATACCGCTGCACTGCAAGAGTTAAGTGCTCATTTTGGTCTAGGTACAAAAATAACAAAGTTATACTCATCGAATCCTCAGAGCCGGCTGGCTGTTAGATCACTCCCCTCAGCCTGTATCCTCCATCACTGCAGCGATGGTATGTCCCTCAGCGCCTTCACGTCTGTTACAAACTGTATAGAATGTGATGACTCACAGATCCTTAGGCTGCTGCAATGGAGGGGAAGAGAGGCTGGGAGGATGGGGCTAAGACCAAGCCGGCTCCAAAGATTGGGTTAGTATAACTTTGTTATTCTTGTCCCTAGACAAAAATGAGCACTTAACCCAGGAAGGGTTAAGTGCAAGTGTTAAGGAACCCTGGCATGGAGGTAGCAAGTGTTAGGGAAAATTTTGCCTGCAGCTCTTCTTTAATGACAGAGAGCAGGAATGAATGTATTTGTGGTTCACTCACATGTCCATTGTTCCATTCTTTCTGGATTTGTAACACTAGCCACCCTCATAAAAAGCAAAAATTTAATTTTGAGAGTTGACTTTGCTTTGAGGGAGATAGATGAAAAATGAAGATATCACAGACTCAAGATAAAAAACATCTAATTTGAAAAGACAAAAATGGGAAATATACATGTTCTTTTGAAGTAAGACTTCCATGGCGATGAACAACGTTCTGACAGCTTTCATCTAATAAAAGTTGATTTGTTCTCACTTTCGTTTTCATTGTTTAATTCCCGTCATTTTATCAGTTAGGGAAAGTTACAAACTGTGTCCTTTTACAAACCTCAGCAAGCATTCCAATACTATAAATATAGAAGGAAAAAACTGAACACAGCAGTGATTATATTGACCGGAGAAGATACATATTACAGGTATATTTATGACATGCCTAAAAAGTGAATTGCACCTAATTTTGTGTGAATAAAAACCTTTATACCAACTCAAAGGAATCCTGTATTGAAAGCAACATAGAGACACCTTTTGTTCACCTCACTTTTTAAAAATGTTAGTGGTCTTGCTGTCATGCTGATCCAATGCAAAGGAAGAAGTAAACAGATCAAGAATTCTGACTTTATTTGCTATATTTCTGTTTCAGGTCAGTGCCTCAGAAAGTACTGAAGCCAGAGGTATCCAGGCAACTAGCATTTTTAAAAGGAAGCCAGCATTGGAAGCCTTCATACTTCCAAAAGTAAAGGTGTAATTTACAGCTGAAGTTTAGTGCTTTATTAAAAAATCCTCCCTTCTTACCTATTGAGTATTTTCTTGTGCTCTGGGGGTTAACACCAGTGACTGTCAGAGTGATAGAGTTGTGCCACTGGCCCACCCCTTCCTGCCCCCTTCTCCACTCATGGAGCTTGTACTGTTATTGTCCCACAATGCAACACGCTCTGTGAATGGTCAGAGTAGATCCTGTCATTCATCCACTCCTCCTCCAATCACAGAGCGCGTTGCACTGTGGAACGATAATAGTATGAGCTCTGTGAATGGAGATGAGTGCAGGAAGAGGTCGGCGAGGGCGCAGTTCTATCACACTGATTGTCGCTGGTCTTAACCACCAGAGCACAAGAACATAGTCCCTTTGGGGTGTATCCAGTACCATGAAGGGAGGATTTTGTCACAAAGTATCAGCCTGGACGAGCTGGGATACACACCATCAAAGGTCACTAATGTAATTGGTGCTGCATCCTAAAAAAAAAACCCTACAGCTTTAAGTGCCCTTTATTTATCAAGATATGGTGTTGATGATATTGATGACACCTCAAAATACTCTTAATTATAACAGACATCAAAGTGAGTCTATGCTACCATCAAAGTGACTATTTGACAGCCTCACTGATACTAACCTTCCTCGTGTTTTCTGAGCTCTGAGTAAGCAGAACTGTGTAAACTCAATGTCAGTCTATGTAAGCCCTCATTCACCCTAAGCGTTTTGTAGTGCTTTTTCTGACCCCCGAAAAACACTAACCCCCCCCCCCCCCCCCCACAAAAGACAACACCCCACCCCCCCCCCCCCCCCCAAAAAAAAGAACAACAACCCATTCATTTCTATGGCCATGTTCACATCTGAGCGTTTTGTTGCTAGTAGCAAAATGCCTGTCGCTTGAAGAAAGTACCTGAGCTTCTTTTTTGCAGATTCTGCACTTCTTGGCCCGATAGACTTCAACGGAAACGCTCCAAAACGTGTCTGCTGCGTTTGTCCATTCATGTCATGATCTGCTTGCAAAAAAGCGTGTCTGCATGTACACATAAAAATGTGCAAAATCGCGCAAATACATGCAACAACATGCAACACAAAATGGTAACCCACATATTCTATGTCACTCAGGTGTGAATGAGGGCTAAGAGCTTAAATTGGGCTAATGATCCTCCCCCACCCCCACATGGTAGTGTCTATACTTGGTGAATAGCCACTCAGGTTCACTGCATTGTGGGAGAAAGGGGAGAAGGTCACATGCAACCCCATACCTGGAAGTGTCAAAGGCCAAGGGATCTGGCAGGTAAACATGGAGAAGAGTCAGCAGCAGCTAGAAGGGGGTGTTTAATGAAGAAAATCTGTCAATTTGCCCTGAGGGCCTGTTCACATGAGATCAGGTCCTGATCAGGTGCTGATCAGCAGACGTGGAGCTGCTGATGCAGTGCGTTTTTGATGCGTTTTCGATCGGGATGCTGACAGTTCATTTTTTTTTATTTAGCCAAGGGGCTGTCAGTATGCAGATTCCGCCTCTGAGGTTTTTTTTTTTTTCTTTAGCTGCATCGCGTTGCATTTCCGTTCCATTTTCATTGCGGTTCGTGCGTTTCTGGACCGGACAAAATGTGACATGCAGTATTTTTTCTGTCGTAAGCTGAACGGACTGCGCACGTGAGAACTGGAGCCCATAAAACACATAGGGATACATTGGGATGCATTTTGAGTGCAGGAGCGCACGGATCTGGTCAGCACACAAAACGGACGTAGTGTGAACAGGCCCTGAAGGACAATATGTAAATTTCATTGTAAAGGACCAAACCACTGAACCTATTCAGTTCTCAAATATTTGTTTTATCAGTTGGAAAAATGCTATTCTGTAAATATGCTGGTAATGAAGATAAGTTGTCATGCTCATAAAGTCTACATTTTATTCTCATCACTTCCACCCACTTGTAGACCTTCCATAATATTGACATACACAGTGACAAGGATAACATTATGATAGCTTTTGTAATGGTAGTATTAAAGTGTATCTAAACCCAGGAAACAAAAATGTTATATATTGTAGCTTACCAGTCCTTAAAGTGGAACTAGACCCACCAATTTAATGGTTTTCAAAACAGTTACTTTCAAGGCATACCAACTATCATGGTTGCCAGTGTGCACTGATACAGATTCCGGTATCAATTGGTGCCGATTTGGGTGAGTACTCATACTTGCCCAAATGCTCCAATACTTACCTCGATAATGGAACTGCCGGTCAGCGGGAAATTCCCTTTGACCAGCAGTGTCGCGAGGAGCATGACCCACCTCCCAGCTTCCTGATTGTCTGGGAAGCTGGCTTCACGCTGCCTAGCGACACTGCGGGGCAGCCTGGCTTCCTGCCCTATCAGGAAGCTGGGTGGCAGGTCATGAACCGCCGGCCGGCTTCCTGATTGCCCAGGAAGCTGGGCCCTTGCTACCTTGGAATGCTGGTATCAGTACTCGGTATCGTCGAGTAACGATAAAAAAAATATCGGTACTCGATACCAAGAATCCCTAGTACGTATTCCTATTATAATACTGATGTTATAAAATAGTAGTGTATGCTGTGACTTTACAACTCCTTTACCCAAATTGCAAGTTCAGAAGCTTTTCCTTTGCACAGCGTGCATAGGATTTAAACAATTTAGGTTTGGAGTTCCTCACAAGAATGTCCTTCTTGGTCATTTATAGCAAGCTGGAGCAGGGGAAGATAGAAATCTGCGTAGCTGCAAGTTCTTAATAATGGTGCCTTCCTTTGGGTATATAACGAGTGGCTGGGTTGTGTGAATCTTTAAAGTGACTGAACAAAATCACACATCTTTTCACAGGAAAAACAGAACACATATCTATTTCTTCTGTTTATTTGGAGCTCCATTATAACTTTACTTAACCACTTCAGTATCGGCATGTTTCATTACCAGGCTTTTTCCAGTTTTTCAGTGCAGTAAAAGTTTGACGGACATTTACTCTGTCATGCAACACTGTAACCAAATCATTTTTGAGACAGATAGAGCTTTTTGTGCAAGTTAATAACCCATTTTGTTTTACTATATAAAAGAAAAAAGTAACCAAAATATTTGAAAAAAAAAAACAGTTTCCCTTATTTGCTGTTATAAAAACAAATGTCAGGACAATACGAAACCTCTGAAATTACCACTTTTAGGAAAGTAGACACCCCAAAGGGGAAAAGAATAAACATGTGTGTATTGAGAGGGTTAAAACGTTGGTAACTGTGCTTAGTAAGCTTGTGACTGGTGCACAAGATACAATAAATGTATAGGACATACAGAGAGGGAGGCGAAGGTGAAGGGCTTACTGTACAGGTCACATACAGTGGGAGGATGGAGATGAAGTGGGGATGATGGAGATTTATGTATGGATGTGCAGGATAAGGGAGCTGAATGAGATAATAAACATCAGAGCAGAGCGAATGGAGCTGAAGGGAAGGGTGAAAGGTTTAAAAATGATTGAAAAAAGCTAAAAGGTGGTGCCTTAGGTGCTATAAGTGCATTTCTCCAATAAGCTGAGTTATTTCACTGCTATGGATACCCTGAATAACCTGTGTAGTTTGATCTCCTGTTATTAGAGTGATAATAAAGTCAAAAGCTTTTCAAGTGCTGATTGAATCACTTACAATGGATTCTGCTACTTAATGTTTAAAAGTTTCAGCTTCCTGCAGAATCAGCTGGTCCCCTGAGCACTGGCCCTCACTGGTTTAAGGTGCCGCCTTTCCCTTTCAGGATCCTTTGGAGCCACCCTTGTGTGTGCTAGTAAGCTGTGTGTGTCGCCAAACACACAGGAACAAGGCAAGATACTCCCCTGTTAACTGCTCCCCTCTCCTCCCACTTCCCCGTTCTCCAAGGTAGCAGATGGACAGCTGCTGAAGACTGCTGTCCTTTGTAAACGTGTACTGGACAGGATGTTCAGGGAAGCTGAGCTGAGAGAGTTGGAGCCAGCTTTTCCGAAACATGATGACTGTAAGTATTTGGGCAAAAATTTTAAGAAATACTTTGCTGGGCAATGTATATTTGTTTTATATAGATTTATTATTGATAAAAAGTAATACTACGTTAAGGTTTATTTACAATCCACACACACAGCTGAGGAGAGGCAAATGCCCCTCATTCTAACTCATGCAGACCCATGTGGATTTTTAGTTACACAAAGGCAGTTAATGAGTAAGCTGATAATTATTGGTTTTCATATTAGAACATCTAGTATAAATAAACTCCTATGGAAGCACTCTGCAATTTAGGCATTATTGGTAAAATAAATATACGGTACTATATACAAGTAAATACAATTGTATAAATGATCCATTTATTAAGTGTTAAACATTAAAATACACAATAAAAATGATCAAATACGATTATATTTTTCCTTTAAACAATTCCCCATTCAGGGTAAAGTAACTGTCTCTTACTAGCCCACCCACCAACCCACTTCACCTTCCCAGCTCCCCCTCACCACTCTGTTGCTCCATTGGAGCTGTTGCAAATACCTGGTGCTATCAGGTATGGGGGAGCATCCAACACGAAGCCTGCATAGGGTTTGACTTAGGGAGGAATGTAGAGATGGCGGAGCAACCCTTTAGGTGGGTATAAGTGGGTAGGGGGTGGACAAGTAGGAGACTCTTTGCCTTAAATGGTCTCTTTAACTCTCCAACCTACCACTGTCTCCCTGGTATAGTGCACACTGCAGGTCAAATAATTTTGTTCTGGCATTGAAAACCCACCTCTATATTGTTGCCGTGTAAGCATTGGACACATGGTGTGATATGCAAGCACGTTTAATTCATTATTGGTAGTTTAGGTGAAGGTCTAGGGTTAATGTTGGTGGGTGTTGTGTTAAGGTGGTAGGAGGGGTGCTTTAGTTGAGGGGCAGTTTTTGTATATAGATGGTATTACTTCACTACTTTAGCACCAAATGCCCTATGCCAAAACCAACAGCACTGGGATGACTGCATTGAAAACTAACATATCAACATTGACAGAGTCTCCTGAACCTTTTAGACTTAATTTTTTCCCAGCTCCCTAAATTCATTTTTGATGATCTTTCTTCGTTCCATGACTTTGTCATTGGTACACATGTGAACTCCCCAGGCCATAATCTGTCTATATGGTTATCAATATGCCAACCCCAGCTAACCAGAGAACAACATACTGTTTGTCATTCACTATTTTGGCAACAGATTATCCAAACTGTATAACAGACCCCCCTACCATCAAGCACCTATATCTGCTTTACTCCTATATTGTTGTAGCACACAATATATGGATATATATATATATAGATATATATATATATATCTATATCTATATTATTATTATTATATATATTATATGGTAGTAAACTTGGTTTGCTTTTGTTAATATTTCGCAAACAGAAATTCAAATGTGCTATCAGACAAAAAAGGCACCAACATTTTAGGATATCTTAAAAAAGGAAAACAGATAACCTTTGCTGCATTTCATCCATGGTGAAACTATTCACTATACTTCAGACGCATTCATTTTAACACTCACTACACTCAGAAAGGTTATAAGGAACAGTGAACAGGGGCAGCTGGCTCTCATCTTGCTCCAATGCTGTGAAAAATGTAATTGCTCATATCCAACAGATTACACCTTCCATCAATTCATAGAGTCAGATCAATGAACACTGATTGGTAGCTATAGGGTCTCATTTCCACTTTGTACATGGCCCTTTGCCCTATTGAATAAGCCAGTCAAGAGGTGCACTCTATTTTTTTTACTGAATTCAGTTTCTTGTTCACCTTTGGTGCTTTAAGTTTGGCGAACACATTAATTACATATCTTTGACCTAAAGAATCTTTGTATTCCAGGTAATATTTTTCAAATAATATTAAATCAAAGTTTCATCCGGAAAACCATGAAGCCATTTCCACCTAAAGCTGATGTTTTATCTTTTAATAGATGCTGGAGAGATAAACAGCCTGATGGTTTCTTTCTCATGGGACATTGTTGGTGAGATATCCGTAATTGTTTTTCTGAGTCTGCTGACCCTGGTGTGGCCATTATAACAGGGTTCCCACTACCCCTGTTGAAAGTTCTATCCATTGTATGTTAGGGAGAATGCAACAGACGTTGCTGGAACAACAAGTTGGAGCTGCTGGAACATTCAAGACACATAAGAAGCCAGGGCCAACTCAGCCCAGCAAAGCGACATCTATAAATAAAACAGAACTTTTAGAAGGAATAAACATTTCAGTATTTTATATAAAATGCAATATTTACTGGTAACAATCATTTTCTTCCACTCTCTATTTCAGTTCTATCTTAGAAATTTAACAACTTATGACACATACTTCTTGTATTATTAAGAATACTCTTAGTATGCCCATTTTCTAGGTTGGACAAAGCTATAGGAAAAACATAATCACCTGTCACACATTCATTACATTTATAATACATCCACTGTCAGAAATAAAGCAGCAGCAGCTAGAAATATTTAGGTTGTCAGGTGACATTAGTAGTTCCATAAATATTCTAATAAATGTATGAGAAACAGCAGATTAATCTGTCCTTTTTTATAACTTATACACAGAACCCATCAAAATAATAGGAACTGGAATAATGGTGCTACATGGTGCAATTTTTCTGTGTACAGTTGAATTACAGTAAGACTAGATTTTGCTGGTCTTGTAGATAGGGGTTATGACTATTACGGTAATCTAAAAACAAAAAAATACAGGAAGCTAAAATAATGTATATCTTTCAGTACCACAAAGGAAAATGTGCACAGTACAGGAAATCACTATAAGGCATCAAAAGCAACCAAGAAGACTAACAGGGTTATTCACAAAAGGGTGAAGAGTTTGGAGAAGGCAGGAGAAGTGAACAATCTAGGACAACATAGCTGATTTGGAATAATTCTCCAATTCAGCTCACTTTCCAGTTCAGCTATGTTGTCCAAGATTGTTCACTTCTCCTGCCTACTCCAAGCTCTTCACCCTTTTGTGAATAACCCTGTAAATATGTTGCTGATGTGAGTTTGTTAGACTAAAACCAGACATACTGTTAGGATGATAGACCCAACACATATACCCCCAGAAACAGGCCAGCAATGACACCCCTCATATTTCAACCTTGCTTTTTTTTTCTTTAGGCCTTCACACCTGATGTCTTTCCCTTGGGTGCCATGGGACCTTGTCCTTCCTTTATATTTGGTTTGCTGATAACTAATGTGCTTTAATCTGAGTTCTCTGGAATTCACTTCAGCAAGAATTCAGACAGTACCTCACAGGTTCACTGTGAATGCAATTCCTGAAGTCAGTGCTTCGTAGCTTCCTCATTGCCAGTAGCTTTCTATATCGCCAGTTGCATTCTACCTTCCTAGACCTTCCAAGTGTTGTGAGAAACCTCCCAGTACCAGCATTTCACCAACAGTTTTATTTAGGTAATCTGTACTGGCAAAATAGTATTTATCGAAATGAACAGCAGATGCTATACTCATCTTTAAAATGAGCAGAAAAAATGAGCTAGGTAAGTCTGAATATAAATCAACAATATGGATGTCTGTTTCAGATTGACTAGCATGATGCTCTAGCAATCTATGAGTATGGTAAAAATGTCTCTAATGTATTTATTGTGCTACTAGAAGTTAAACAAGAGCTCCGGGAATTTAAAAAGCTTACCCTTGTAGTGGGGCTACCCCCGCAATGCAAGGGTTAAGTGCTCACTTTATCTAGGGGGCTCAAATAAAGCTGTATTACTCACCTGACCATCAGTCCATGGGGGACAGTGCTCACCTATCACCTTCTGCTCTGGCTGTGGAATGTACCTCAACATTTTCAGGGCTAATGCAAGTCAGTGGACCTGCTTTAGACATGATATCAGCAGTCTTTAGACAGGCAAAGCCCACGGGGGAAGAGGCTGTGGGGACCGGTCTAGCAGCCCGAGTAGCAGGTGAGTATATCTGCTGAATTTGAGCCCCCTAGACAAAATGAGCGTTTAACCCTTGTAGTGCGGGAGTAGCCTCATTGCAAGAGTACGATTTTTTAATTCCCCATGTTCTTCTTGAAGGATGATAGGAACACTGGCTATGCTGGGGAAGAACATTGAGGTTACATTTTCTTTCAGGTCAATCTTTTCTTCTTTCTGGTGGTTTTAGAAAGTAGCACTCTGCGTGCACTAGGTCACATGCTTTGTGCCTGCTCAAGCAGATGAAGCCACAGATTAATCTCTGGGTTTGCTCTTCCGAAGGATGTCATCCTTATGAATAGAATTTAGTGGAGTACCTCCAGAGTTATTCTGGAAGGCAGTAACCTGATATATATTCCTGTCCAATTACAAGGTCTATGCAGGAACTTTGACCGTGGTGAAGTTTGGGTCTGAATGTGTTTACCAGTGGTACAGATAAATAAATATCTCAGAATTACCCTCCCTGGTTGTGTGATTGCTATATCCCATTGTATGCTACCATGTAGGTGTCAGGAAAACGGAAAATTGTATACTTACTTATCAGTAATTTTCCTTTCCTGACTCCAATCCATGGCAGCAAAGAGGTCCCTCCCATGGATTTCACATTGAGTATTTGTTATGAGAATGGCTGCCTTGGGAGGCGTGCTTTAATTTATAGTACAACTGGTCCTGTGATTGGGCTGGGGGCAGAGCCATACCCATTGTATGCTGCCATGTATTGGCATCAGGAAAGGAAAATGACTGATAGGTAAGTATACAATTTTCCATTATTGCTAGCAGCATGAAGGTATTCGCAGCTTCTAAATGCATAGTTTATATGTGATGTCCAACAGTAGCAAATAAACGATAAAGCCCAGCAATCTAACACTTGTCTGTCATGCAGAGGCAGTTGTGATGCATTTTTACTTTGCTCCCTCAGGTATTATACTTGAGGAAAATGGTGTTTACGAATTTACAGAATCCATTATAAAGAGCGGGTTATTTTTGTACCATGCAGACTTTGTAGATTTCTCAGGCATCCCTTGTACATTATGCATTTTTATTTACTAGACTCTGCTCTTGATGCGTTGAATTAGGAGCTTTCAGTGGACCTGGTGTATTGATTTTTAAAGTGTTTACATTTTATAATTTCTCATGGGAAGCTGCCCCTGTTCAGTTTAGAACATAACAGAAGAAAATGCTTACTTTTATCTATGCCAAATGTTTTGGCGATCAAAACATTTTACACCACAAATAAACATTTATTCATTCCTATGATGATTTAAAGGAAAACCTCACCTGAGCACTCTGGGAAGAGGGCATTAAATTACTTACTCTATTTACCATTGCAGTGATGTGAAGGGTAAATGTTCCACATCACTTACTTAACCACTTGAACTTGAATTTTGAACATAAGAAATATGTCTTAAAAAAATGTCAACAACTTTTTTAGGAAACATAACTTGCATCCAACTCCTCTCTCCCTGCCCCCCCCCCCCCTCTTCATTGCACTATTAACTGCTGTAAAATGACAGCTGGTAATTGCGTTGTATTACACAGCAAGAGTAGCTGTCAAAATGAAACCTCTCTGTGGAAAATGGCACAAGCAGTTAGTCAGCAAGTGTTATTGAGTAAATACATTGAATCAATGTATTGTGTCATCCCATTTACTATTTCATTCATATGTAGATCAAAGGTGCGGCCTCTGATCTGCATATGACAACATTTCGAGGCGTGTAGATGAAAAGTTTGAAGAGCCATTCCTTCTGTATAACTGACATTCACAGGGTTATTCACAAAAGGGTGAAGAGTTTGGAGAAGGCAGAAGTGAACAATCTAGGACAACATAGCTGAACTGGAAAGTGAGTTGAATTGGAGAATGATTGCAAATCAGCTATTTTGTCCTAGATTGTTCACTTCTCCTGCCTTCTCCAAACTCTCCACCCTTTTGTGCAAAGCCCTGTTATGTGTTCTGTGTGAACATGACAAAACTGATTGTTTTCTTATGTGGAACAAATTGTAATTGTCGGAAAATACCACATTATGGCCAAGGAAATAAGTATTTCTTTCCTACTCTCCTCGGTTCCATCTAGTGGCCATAATGTGGTATTTTCCAACATTTGTCCTGCATTGGAAAACATTAGTTTGCCATGTTCACACAACAAATGTAAACGTCAGTTTTGCAGAATGAATAGCTCTTCAGTACCAAATTATTTTGAAGCGCACCGCAGTGAGACGTGGTACAACCGCATCGCACTGCAGTGTGCCCATAGAACCTAATGAAATGTCACTTGTGTCATTTCAATTAAGTTCCAAAACAATAGAAACAGTGCAATGTGGCTTGATTAAGTGTATCTGCACTGTCCAGGCACACGCACACCAACAGCCGTGTGGTTGAGCATGGCCACTGGTTTGTTTGAACAAGCTCTAACTGATATGCTATATATAGATGCCATTTATTCACACTGATCAGCTCAGTGTTCTTTTGTTAAGAAGCTGAGAATTTGACTCAGACCAGGGGCTGAATATAAAAGGTTTTTTTTCCAAATCTATATACATTACAGCTTTAATTGCAAGTTAGAAAACTGCCCTCCATTTTTAAACATAATTCTTACTTTTCTTATTGCTGCTCCTGTGGGCTCCCCCTCTCCGTCCTGCCTGCATAGCAGGATAGACCAACCACTGGATGCGCGGCTTGCTTAACCACACATGTGCAATCCACTTCGTCTCACAGCTGAGCTCAGCATTCTGCAGGTGAGAGAGAAAGCAGAATGCACATGCGTGGTTAGCCAAGCCAACTTGGCTAACAGTGTATGCGGTAATGTATATGGATTAAAAAAAAAAAAATGAAAGGTGAAATAACCCTTTAATCCTGCTCTACTGACTCCTTCCCATCCAAAGGTTTCAAAGGAAGATACGTGCATAGCCCTGAAACCATTCTTAATAGCAGTAAACAACAGATTACCACATCTACTTACTTTATTAGTGATGTAAAACCAGCTCATTCCAGGACTTGAGATCCTGAAGCAACTTTGTGCCTGCCACCTCCCCACCAACATGAGGATGGACAGCATCGCTGACACAAACAAAATTAAAGAATGCTCTTTCTGTAGCTTAGGAGAAGAGATCTATGGCATACTAAGAAGTTGTGGCCACATGCTGGCCCTATGTCTTGAATTTTCCATGTGTCTGAGTAACAGAAGCATAGGGACAGAAAGGCTTGCCATATTCCGAAAACTAAGTTTAGGTTCTATGTTGTAGGCAGTCTATTAGGCTTTCTTCTTTAAAGGAAACTTCTACTGACAGCAATACATACTGTAAGCCAACGCTGCTGACCTTTTCTGAAAATACTAGGTGCAAGTTTGTCAGCGACCCAGAATGTGTGTGCAAATTAGCAGTTCTGAATTCACCTGGATCTCTTTTTATCCACATGAGTGACTTAAATACAATGAAGACAGAGAAAGCCAGATAACTAGTATTTTTAGAGAAAGGACAGTCTTCAGATTAAGCTATATAAAAAATGTACAGTGGTATGGCTATCACTTTAAACTTGAACTCCAACCAACAAACATCTGGTTTCGGAGTTGCATAAGGAGGCACAAACAGCATAAAAAACAGCTCTTCAAGTAGAGTGGACAAGTGTCCCTGTCATGATTTTATTGCCATCAGCACCCCAACAGAGAAAATTACCTTCACTTCCTGTCCTGGTGACATCAGGGTTTGACAGGTAAATTCGTCAGTACACATCCATTTGACAATAATACAGAATAAAGTAACATCATTATGATCAACATTTTTGATCCACTTGTGTTAGCAAAGGTATAGGCAGCACCTGGATAAGCAGACAAGCTTAGGTCTCTGGCTATAAATGTAAGCTTATTCTGTGTAAATCTAAGGCAGTCTCTCAACATGTTTACCATGGAGGAAACCTTGAAATCATTTGCAGGTCTCAGGAAACCTTTAACTAAAATGTTTATATCTGCAGCTTGTTTAGAAAAGACTGCTTACATTGGTGACTGCGGATATCATTGCAGGCAGGAGATCAGTCTTCCCTGCTCTCTCCTCAAGGAATGTTTAGCAACCTCTGGAGGAACCCTGGTTGGCATAGGCTGCTCTAGAGCAAATGATTATGCCTTTTAAGAGATTTAATCAACTTCATTCCAACTGGTCATGCCTAAAAGGTGGTATATTCACACCTGGGTATGTGGAATGCTAAAAGTGCTCCGTCCGATTGACTGTAATAAAACATTAAAAAAAACAATCCATGGCAAATATAAGGTAGGGAATCAATAATAAAATTGTAAACACTGTGCTACATGCTTCTAGTAAATCAGTTTCCATTTTATTGAACCCATAGACAATATTTAATATGAGAATTTACACTGCCATAGAAATAAAGTCAAGGGCAACCAGCAATAAAGCCAAAGTAAAAACTGTTAATAAAACACTATGGTTTATCTCATTGTATTAAGTTGTGGATTTAGTAAGCGGCGTTAAAGTTAGCATATACATATGATGAATGTCACCCAGTGATCCATTTTCGATGATGATGATCCTCACATTTACAGCCACCTTCAAACCCGAGAAACCCAGCTGACAGATTTCAGGGGGGAAAAAGACATCAGCCGTGTTGGATAATTTGAGACTATTAATATTGTTTTCCCCAGTGCTGGAGCTATCTGTGTATGTTATTCATGCAGTCTCAAAAGACATCAATACAGGCTCAGGTGATCCCAGATTTGAATACAATTGTCTGTGGAAAAAAAACTAATCTGTATGACCAGATTGCTTCAACTGAAAATCAGTGAAGTGCCAATGAAGCGGTCAACCAGAAATCAAATCTTCTGCCCACAAGGAACCCCTCACAAGGGTTAGCAAGCTTGATACGTCATGCTATTAGCATTTAACATATACAGCAATAGGAGCCGAGGAATTTATAGATTTCCTTTTTCATGTTTAGAAATGGCAGTGAAACGTCTTCCTATCAGCAGTAGTAAATGCCTGTAGAGATTAGAGTTTATTCACTCCATGTTTTCTATGTGCCCAGTTCACACAATACACATGTAGTGGTGTGCAGAAAATTGCAGCTTAACTGACATGGCGTTAACAAGCGCTGCTAGGTACAGATTCCACATATGAAAACGAGAACAGTCAGAGCAAGAAAATCATACGTGTGCCCTATAATGTGCATCATAAAATGGCACAGGGTAAAAATTGCATACAAATACAAAAATACTAATAATTATTGGAAGAAATGGTTTGAGGGCAAATTCATAAAACACAGTAAACCAATTAAAGGAATCTGAAATTTGTAATACTTTGCCAAAACACTTAAAGCTGAACTCCAGGCAGTTTTACCTGCCAAAGGATTTGCATCTCTGTCTACCCAGTCCTGAGATTTACACAGCTCTTCCCCACAGCACAGCCCTGTCTAGCAGGGATGGAGCCCTGATCTTTCTTTTCTTTCACTTACAGGAGCCCTCCCTACTCCCATTCTGTGACTAGACAATGAAAAGAGTAGCAGCAGACTGATAGCAGAAGGACAGAGAGACGAGCCTATCTTCTCCTATCAGCATGCTTCCTGTAGTGCAGCATGTCCGATTGGCTCCTTGTGCTGCTTCTCCCTTCCCCTTTCTGAGCTAGGCTGTACTGGAATAGGCTGATAACAATTCAAATTCAAGTACTTACACGCTTGAATTTAAAAAAATAATAATATTGTATTAATCATTACAGGGCTGCATTATTTTTGTATATCTGCCTGGAGTTGAGTTATAATTTAAAAGTTGGATCTGAAAGAATTTGAGTGTTGCACATGGCAAGCAATCCCAATCACTGGTGATCTCTGATTCACCGATTCAGCAATGTAGTACCCCTCCCCTCTTTCTGGTTAAATGATGCCCAGGGTCATTCAACCCACTTCCAGTAAATCCAGGGTGTCAAGCCTCCGCCCCCCACCCTGGAGTCAAAGGAGAATGCTGCAGAGAGCAGCGCCACATCATTACATAGCACCGCTCTATGTACAATTTAGGATCCATACACCACTGGAGAAAGAGGGTGATAAAAGACATGTGACATCACCAGACAGGACCCAAGACCGCTATAAAAAAAAACAGTATGTCCGATGAGAACACCTTAGTAAATAGCAAGTGCACCTAATAGCTTCTGCCTTAGGGAAGACCTTTACAGTTTAAAATGGCTGTCAGGTCTAACTCAACTGTTGTGCTATTTGCAGATTACTGGTAGCGACATCTGTACCTGGTAACACTGTGAAGTGGTAGGACAGCCTAGTCAATATAAGGTTGCTTTAGAGACCAACAAGTATTAAATGTTATATTCAGAGAGTTAGGCAGGTTAAATTCTGGGAAAGGATAATAATTGACGCTATCTACATTGAATACACTAGAAAGATTAGCATGCATGCATGTTAGAGGCACAGTCTTTGGATTAGTCATCAAACCAAAGATATACAATACGTGAAAATATATTTTTCATTTTACAGGAAACAATAGTCTGGTTAGGCAGTGAAATAGAGGAATATTTGTGAAATAGCACATCCAAAAATTAATGTTATTCCCTCTCATTTTGCAAACAAAAAATTAAAATGGAACTTAAATAACTGGCTTATATCAGTACTTAAATGTGCAGACATATAGCACTTGTTGGTGAAAAATATATCACATCTACAGAGAATATAGTATGTGTGCAATTTATTTGTGCATTAAGCTGGACCTTTGCGGCTGGAAATTAACATTTAACATACAGTAATTTGAAAATTTAAGATCGATAATGTACAACTGTATAAAAATGCTGCTCTGCCCCCTGTCACGCCAACACACCAGAAATTAGGCTGAACAGAAGCAGTTTTAATCAAAAGGCAAAAATGCAATGCATGAAGAGTTGTAACCCAGAGCAACCATGAAAGCCGAGACCAAATGCAGAAGAAACTCAAAATATCCTCATATGTACATTTTTGTATGTTTCCACATCAGGTTGCATGCAGTTGATTTTAAAAACCCAGTTTGGGCCAGCATACATAAAAAATATAGGCATGAGAACAAGACTATTTGCAATAATAAAATTTACTGCACTTTGCTGTTTGCATGCATTAAAAAGCATATAAACAGTAGAAAAGGTGCAAAGGTATATACAACAAAGCAGACTGTCCAGTGGTTTACATACAGAAAGTGCCAGCCATTTTACTAAGCAAAGTACAGGTGACTCTCCAGTGAGTTAGTGGACACTTTATGATACAGGTAGGCTGGATGGCTCCCTTTTGAACAGCCCTCATCCAAACTGATTGGACAGAAGGAATGATCTGGAGCATAAGCTAAATTTTTATATATTTTGTTTTTTAGAAAAACAACAACTGCATAAGATGGGTGTTTATCACTTTCAAGTTCTTTCCTAGAAGATGAAAGGACTGCATTAGGATGGAGTCTTCAATGCTTCTCTCCCCACTTTGTGCTTAAAAAGTAGTAGTAAAAGTGAGGACGGAATTTCCAAGAATGGTCTTTTACTTGATAATTACTCAAACGCTCAACGCACGCATAAAGGAATCAATAGCAGGTTTTAAATAAATAGTTATGTATAAAGCTGCACAAGTCCAATGGATCAATAAAAATATAATAAAAGTCAGCTAGTCAGTATTTACAATATATACACCTATTTTCTCTGAAACAGAGTGTCCACCAATGGAAAATGTTCTTTAAATGGAGTAATGATCCTTCCCTGCAAATTTAATCTGGACATTAGCAATTACAGTAATTTGCACAGCGATCCCTTTACCTTCTGCCAACCAGAGATTATGTAAACAGCACACTGGTAATGTGGTATATTACAGACCCTATTAGTTAGTTCTGTATGCACGTGGATATGAAACTAGGTAATAGCTTCTTTGACAAACATCATTTTTACTGATGAAAATTTAGAGCTTAGAAAAGAGTGGCAGGCCCTCATACATATCTCCTTTTAATTTAACCCAGTCACAAATATACTGAAATGTTGTTCTTTCTTGTTTCAGCACCTTGGCAGCTTTTTTAAGTTTCTCTTCATTTCGCTCTAGATAACTTTGGCCGTCTAACTGTAGTTGTTTAAGCTTTTCCTTGCGGTTTTCGTCCAGTGGTACATCTTCATTCATGACCGGATTGAAACGGAAGTAGGTGTCTGGTGGCAGCAGGGCATCCAGCATATTGTGAACTTCTGTATTTATATAGAGAAGCAAAACATTAATGTCAGCATCAATTCCAACACTTATCATCTACATTGACATAACTTGGAAATAGGCAAGATTCATGAAAACTGTACAGTGAAGACGTGGAGACAATCCTACAACTCATAGGCACCAGCTATCAGTTTTCTCCCAGAGGTCAGAAGATACAAGCAAACAACCTGTGGGTCACCATTAGGGAAGAGATTCGAGTTCATAACTAACATGGGTTTGAAGCGAACCTAGCCCAGCACGTTTCAGGAACCCGGCGAACTTATGTACAATTTTGCAGTCATAGCAACCAACTATCAATAATGCGCTTCCTGGTCTTTGAACTTGGGTCAGATGGGGTGTTTGGACAAGCCTGCCACTATACGATGTTGGATTTCCAGCAATAATATTGAAAATGTACTTAGCTGTGATGGGGAAAGCATAGGAAGTGCAACTGAACAAATTAGTGTAGTGCTTATTGTCAGTAGTTCCAAAGAAGATGTAAACCCTAAATAAAATTACATGTAGGTAACAAAATGCTGTCTATCGTGTGGAATTTGGGGGTGGGGGAGGGAATGATTTTTACATCAGAATGCTGCCTAGCATGCTGTCCATATGCTTACAGTCCTAATAGGCTCTAGTTCCTAAGTTTTGCTGGCTGCAGTTGATTTTTTAGTCTGTCCCTGTCCACATGCATTAAACTGATAACAGGGTACATGTGTTTTTTCACAGGGAATATTTCCCAATTGTTGTCTGCAACTGATTTTTTTTTGACAATCTCTTTACATCCTGTCCCTGTGCACAAGAACTACAGTGATAACAGGCTGCATGCTTAGTTTGTGAGAGAAATGGGCAGAGCATTGTCCAATCATAACACAAATGTGGCCAAATGAGGTCCTTAGTATCACTAAATGTTTAATCTTATATTACATTTTAGTGGTTGGATTTACATCTACTTTAACAAACTATGCTTACGTTCTGTGAATTGCAATGCTAGGGAGTGTTTTTTTTATGCGCTCTGCCTGTGTGGTCAGATCTGTACACACAAAACTCCTTTTAAAGGACCAATATCTGTCTAAAGCAAATTACTGGTATTTAGCTCTTCAACTGTCAACACCTTAGCTTTTTTGTAATTAGTTGGGGTTTTCCCATTGCATTGTTTAAAATAAAAATAAATAGTGCAAGAACAGTGTGTACTAAATCCACCTCACATTGTATCATTATTATACAAATTACTGCACCCCCATATAGCCATAGATAAAAAGAAATGTAGGCAGACACAGGTTATCGCTGAATAATGGGCTCCTGTTTCCCATTTGTACACTACTCGTGTAGTAAAGGCCCAGCCTGTGCTCTTTGCCTTTAGTAAATTGGACCTAGTCTTTTAAAATTGTCCTGCTGCTGGCCAAAAAATTAAAAACAAACATAGTTATGGCAGGCAGGAAAATGGCTGGATCTGGACCAGCATTTGGCTCTCACTGCTCTTAAACGACAGGTTTCTGCCCTTTCTATCTTGTTTCAGAGACCTTTGGTCTCTCACTCTTTACTTAAGACCTAAGTTGGTTCACTTTGCACTTCAGAAACAAGCCTTTTCCCACCCATTAGAGCTGTTCTCTGTGTACTCTCAGTTATATGGTGGTATGCCTTGTAACCATCACCTAGTAGTAGTAGGTTTTTTTTTATTTTTTCTTGTAAACAGTATTTTTAGAATTATATTTTTCCTTGGAAGGTTGTCCCAAGGAGGAAGCCTTAGGCCTCAACATCATCACCTTTTTTTTAGAAAGAAAGGTTTTTTTTTAAAGAAAAGGCCAACAGCTCAGACTCTTTTCTTTCCGTCACGGGGAGCTTTCAGCTGGATTTATAAGTTCCACCCCATTCCCATCAACTCAACACTAGCCATTTGATTAGTCTACTTTTGGCTCAGCCCACGTTTCAATGCATCAATCATTATTATAGTTCTGTTTACACTCTTCAATGCATAAAACATGTGCTTTATTGAATCTATAAGTTCCCTTGGTGCTATGGTGTTTACAGGACAGACACTGATGAAAAAACACTTATTAAAAGCCAAAGTGCAGAGTCCTGAATCAGCTCTGCAATGCACAATGCATACTGGAGTAAGGTTTCAGCCGAATTAAATATTGGCCATGCTCAGAAATGCAATCCACTCAACTTCTGAATATGCTGAGCCGGCAGGACAGGACTACATCAGCAGATTAAAAATAGCTTCGACATCACTCTTATTGTTAGCCTGAAACACTGAAACAGTCACAATGGAATCCACTGAAAAAATAAAATAAAAATACTATGCCTGGATATTAACATGCTCATTATATGACATCATTTAAATGTCAGTGATTTTCTATACAAATCCCATTTTTCTATGTGATAGTTACACTGATATTACTATGATTAATACAATTTTCGTAGCAATATTAAAGTTGCATTTCCTTATGAACATATTACATTTGACTGGGCCAGGGTTTGTCATAAATAGCACAAACATCGTTATTAACCATAAAATGCATATGGACAACTTCTTCATTCCTGTGCACTTTTTTCACCAAAAAAAAAATGACTTCCCAATAAAGGCCCAAAACGGTAAAGGAGGACATCAATTTTTTTTCATCTAGTGGTTGCCGTTAACATTAAACGTCCAAAGCATTACATGGTATACAACCCCGAATCCAAAAAACTTGGGGTGCTGTGAACAATCTACATAAAAACAGAATGCAATAATTTGCAAATATCATAAACCCATATTTTACTCACAATAGAAAATAGAAAACATATCCAATGTTTAAACTGAGAAAATGTACCATTTTAAGAAAAAAATAAGGTCATTTTAAAATTGATGGCAGCAAAACGTCTCAGAAAAATTGGGGCACAATAACAAAAAGCGGGCTAAGCAAGTGGTACTAACAAGGAAAAGCTGGAAGAACATTTTGCAACTATAATAAACTCCCAGTTATCTGGCACCCACGGGGATCAGTAGATGCTGGATAACTGTAGTTTCTGGTTGCTTGGGAGTTAACAGCAACTCTCAAACAACCCCCCGTGGCACCCCCCTTCTCCCATGGCCCCATTTATCTGCTGGCTAGATTTCACAGCCGGCAGGTGAATGTAAATAGCGGACAGTGGGCGGGAGCAATAGTCAGACATATTGGCTATATCAAAATTACCTTTCTTATTTCTTAAAATTATCAATTTTCTCAGTTTAAACATTGAATTGTGAATAAAATATGGGTCTATGAGATTTGCAAATCATTGCTTTCTGTTTTTATGTAGATTTTACACAGCGTCCCAACTTTTTGGGAATTGGGGAGGAACAGAAACAACAGCTCTCTTCCACATGCTCATGTGTTAGGGGTATATCTATACAAGATTTGGCTATATCAACCAACATTCACCCACAAATTCTCAGAAACATCCATTCTATTCATAATGCAAAATTAGCGAATATGAACCCTACATTCTTCCACTCAAAATTACTTTTCCTGATATTCGTCAAAATCAGCTAACAGCATAAGTTTTGTAAAAAACAAACAAAAAAACCCCCCAAAGGGTTAATGTTATCCTACCTGCACAATCACCTGACATTCTCTGAATGTATATGAAAAAAATTTATCTGGATGGGCTTTCAAATCACTGATTTAAAAAAATAAAAAAAAACAAAAAAAAACAGCATGCTTACTACACCCTGCCAAAGCCAATCAACTGGAACATTAGGCATAGTATCTCCATAGCAAAGTGGCAATGAGCAAGCTGCCTACCTGCTAATACTAGCCTACATGCCCTTCAGCAATTGGTGAGCCGGTGAGCTGAGACGGGTTTACCCAAACAATAAAGCCCGTGACACACTGCATGCGAAGCCGTACAGAGCAAAGTAAAGCTGTCAGGCACGGAGATCGGCATGAAGTGTACGAGCTGAGCGCGACCAGATAAATGACTGCATCTTCAGCTAATCGGGTTGCTCGTAACAACCGAATGGACTTTGTATCGTGACGCGGGGGTTTATACCCGCGAGCCGATTAGCTGAAGGTGATATTTTTAATCTCGGCACGGTCAGCTATGCGATCTCTCGCAAACGGACATGCCGGAGTGAAAAAGCATGACTTACTGCACGCGAAGGCCCATGCAGGTCGTGTGCAGTGTATCACAGCCTTTAAGGTGCTCATCCCAAAGCACCAGTACCCTGATAATGACTTTATGGAAGGTGCCTAAGTGTTATTTTTTTGTTCATTCACATTTCCTACCTGCACACAGGGTAAACTGGTTAGAGGTCCAAAGCGTTCCTAAAAACAGTTCTCCAAGAAAGCAGCAACCACCAAATCCAGGTTCCGGTAGCTGGCATATAAACCCACCTTCTCTTGTTGGCACACCCTCTGGGGCACCGTGGGTGTAGATGCAGGTATGATTATTTTTGGAAGAGCTTACCCGAGACCAGAAAATTATTTCAAGAGTACACCCTAAGTAAAGAGGTTGAGAAGGGCTGTTCTATTGCTTAAGTGACACTAAACATCTTAAAATCTTAAAAATGCATTCAAGTACCTTTACTATTAACAGAAATGTATCTTATTTGTGTATCACTCAGCTGTAGAACCTCAAATCATCTCTGAATTCTTCAATAACTTAATTTAAAATGAGTCAACTAAACATGAGATTATAGTCCATCACAGAAATGAGCTTGCAGCACACACTTTACAAACACATAGGTACCATGGAGAACAAAAAGTCGGCACCCTCCATAAGGAAGGACAATGTCAGCACCAATTTAGAGATGATTTGAGGATCTACAGCTGAGTGATACACAAATAAGATACATTTGTGTTAATAGTTAGGGTACTTGAATTTTTAGGTTTTAACTCCTTGTTTAGTGTCACTAACGTGGAGGTCATCTATCTGAGATGCACCAATATGTCTTATGTCAACAAATATCTGGCAAACTAACGTTTTATTCCAGGAAGTGTACAAATGGAAAGGAAATATTTCTATTACATATGGAAAGGAAATATTTCTATTGATTAAATAAAGAATTTCTATAGAGTAGTGTTAATTTCATCAACTAATAGTTTCGTAAAGAAAACATTTTTCAGTGACTAAAAATAGACTAAAACTAAATAAAAACTAAGTTATGACTAAAAATATAACGAAAATATATTGACATTTTAGTCGACTAACTAAAACTAGACTAAAATATTAGGGAGAGAAGATTTGGGAAGAGATCTAAAATCAGAATTAAACTCTTTGGACTTCCAGTTCCGGTTCCATCTTGAATGGACGGCTAATAAATAATATGGGCAATGGCATTACAGACAATAAAGTTTTTCATTTTAATATTTTAGAGTTGCACTTCTGCTTGAAAGAATGAAGAATGTCAGATACAAGTTGTTATAATTAATGGATATCTAATTACTGGTCCTTTGTTTGTTACAAATACTCAGTATTATTGTTATCTTCATAAGACTTGGAATAATCTAATTCTAAGATAAAGACATGCTATATATCACAACAGTTACATCTGAGTCTGTATTGCATGTTCAAACTTAACACCATAAGTAATAACAGGTTAACAGATGTTTGTTCCAGTAGAATAAAATGAGATGGGGAATTCTAGAGAAATTCTTAAATTACTCTTTAACTAAACCCACCAGATTTTAGTAGACTAAATTTACAGTAGATTTAGTCGACTAAATTCTTATGATATTTAGTTGACTAAAACAAACAATTCAGATGACTAAAACTGAATGGTATTAACAGGGTTATTCACAAAAGGGTGAAGAGTTTGGAGAAGGCAGGAGAAGTGAACAATCTAGGACAAAAAATAGCCGATTTGGAAAAATTCTCCAATTCAGCTCACTTTCCAGTTTAGCTATGTTGTCCTAGATTGTTCACTTCTCCTGCCTTCTCCAAACTCTTCGCCATTTTCTGAATAATAACCCTGTAAGACTAAAACTATATTGAATTTGCTGTCAAAATTAACACTGGTAAGAGTGAAATGCTCAGTCACAAGTCAGTGGCAGAAAAAGTATGGGTGCTTTTATTACAGCCCCTGTATCCACAGTTATTTTTAACAATGTATAGTATACTAATTTAATTTTGATAAAAATTGATGAAAGTGAATTGATAATTAATAAATAGACAGAAGTCTTTTCTCAACTTAAGTGAAAAGATACAGTCATTCTCACAGTGATTTGTTCACCCTGTGCAGCAGGCAGCTGAAACAAGATACAACGTATAAAGTCAGAGAGAATAAAAGAAAATACCGGAGAATAAATGCTCACCTTCTGTATCAGTGGCACTGCTGATCACATTGGTCAGTTTGGCTTTAAGACTTGTGTGTGTTGCTGTGGTGCTTCCCACACCTTCATACCGTCCTGTCCCAAGAGAGATCACACACTGAAGTGGCACGTCTGGCCACAAACACTTACTCTCATGAAGGGCCAGTGCACATGGATTGTTAATCAGTAATCCTCCATCCTGTAACACAATAATAGGAAACACATTAAAAAACAAACAAACACATATCATCCCATTGCAACTAATTGCACGTGTTGAAATCGTCAAGTTTTGTCCACTTAACTCCGGCCTACCCCTGTAAAAGGCTGAAAAAGCAATGCTTAAAAGGAAACCTGTACTGAAACAAGTAGGGTACCTTTGCTGACCACCCCCTCTGACAATGCTAGCTACTTAGATCCAGTGCTTTAGTCATTTCTAAGCTACTGACCAAGAATAAGTGTACATAGCAGGAGTTCTGACTTCACTGCATACTTGTGCCAGGTTAGTGAACCAGAAAGTACTATAGTCACGACTGCCAGGCAACTAGCATTTATAAGCTGAAGTCAGCAATAAAATAATAATTCTATGAGATCCAGCTAGTGGTCCACACGCATGAGGAGTACGTGATTTAATTGGTACTACTACCAGTAATGTACATTTCTGCATTTGTTATGTGAGCAAATTATTCTTTTTGCTTTACAATTTTGTTTGAAATCTATATTTCTACTGCTGGCAATACGCAATGTATTTCCACTGTTGGCTGCTTCTCTACTGTTCATTGCTTTTTCCGCAGATTACATCTAATCTATAGCGAATTTCCCAACATGCCCTAAATAATGGAGGTCGATGTAAGATGAGAAAATGTTATTCAACGTTTATGACTATTGGGAACAAACAAGTTTCCATGGTGTATGACCAGCCTATACTTCAGAACTCCAGCAGATACAAAATAAGTGGCAATATGGGTACTTAAATGGCAAATATAATGTAAACTTTAAATATAAAAATATGCAAGAAAAAAGCGCCAAATGGGACTGCTCCACCAGAATTAAAAGTATGCAATTGAGTGCAAAGTCTGTTTAAAAGAGATGGATGTAATACAAAAATCTGCAGGACGCTGCCCCAAACCAGCCAGGGGGACTGCAAAATCTGGGGGAAAAACACAAACTCAAACTTTTTTAGTTCTATGCTTTTGCCATTCATGTTGGGATGCATTACACTGCTCTGCAGCATACTGTGCTGAATATTCTGAACCACTGAACTGACCAAATGCCCTTGGGGGTTTAGGAAATCATTTTTTTCCCTGTGTAGCAAAATTGGTAACAAGCCTTGCTCTGTATAACTGAAAGGGTTGTGAAAGCTAAATGATGGGCATCAGTCTTTTTTAACCTTATTATTTATTTATTAATAACTTATTATTATTTAACTGATGTTAAGTATGTATTTATCAAGTTAAGTATTTATTAAGTATATTTTCAATTGCAACTGATGAAAAGTACCTAAATTTGTGTTCATGTTCTTTAAATCTGCGAGTGTGGTAATCCCTAGAATAGCAGAGTTGTTTCCCATAGTCAACAGTCAAGTTTCATCAATCATTTACTAAGAAAAATGAGACAAGGGATCTGACAAGTTACACTAGCCAACTGCTCCACATCTCCTTTCTCAAGTACTTACACGTCAGACTAGAAGTCATTGGTTGTAATAAGCCTTTTTCTTTCTAATTAGAGAAATGCAACTATTTTTTTTACAAGGACACATTTCTATGATTATTTTAATGCAACTGGTACTTTTTCCTCCTTGTTGAATACCATTACTCGTCTAGACTAATTTGTTAGATTTCACACTGCTCAAATCATATGTGACAATGAGCATTCTCCGCGCCTGAATATGGTCTTTTTCGATCCTCACCCATATCCAGGCCCCCCCGCCCCCCTTTTTATTCCTTTTGAAGAGAACCTTGAGAGAGCATCATAAATTATTAACCAGCGATTCATGCTGAGAAGTATCATTTCACCCCAGCATTGATGGATACATTAGGGATGTTAAATTGGGCCAAGGAAAAAAAAAAAAAAAGAAGAAGAAGAAGAAGAAGAAGATCTTTAGCAAGTTTTTCCCTGTTTATCAGGGTACCTGGAAACTAGAGAGATTCTGAAAATTCAATTATTGTTAATGACTGGAATAAATAGGCCAACATTTATGTAACAAGCCCTATTTACACAAAACATGATGGCTTCTGTTCCCAATTTACCAAGCATCTAATGTTTTGAATCTAACAGCATGAGGTGTCTGAACGAAATACAGAAATATGATGGGAGAATTAGATTTGTGGAAGCAGTGAATGTTAAATAAGTCACAGCTGTTAATGTGTTTGCATTCTGAATTTAAAACACATTACGTTAATAATCTCTCATTGTCACCAGCAAGCTATAATCATGCTGAAAGCTGCGTTTATTCCTAAAAGATGGCAGCCTCTCAGTGGACACTTCTTTCATCACATGGGAGAGAGGCTTTTCAGCACAGCATGTATTTGTACGCCCACAGTGAATATTTTGACTTGGACGATACTGAGCAATCAATAATAAAAGTGGGAAAGTGACTGGAATGGTTTGTTTGTACATTAACCTGCCAAATAACTAAAAAGCTTTTCCAATAAATTGTATGCTTGTAAATGGACAGTCGACAGACTATAGAAGTCTCAAGGAAATGTCTGCTAACTTTCCTGCATCAGCAAAGAGAGTTCATTAGTGACAGATAATGACCATTCTATGTCCATTTTCTAAGGAAGTAATATTATATGAGGCACACTTGGTGATAGTCATGTAAAGTAACTGCTTTCCATATACAACAAATAGAATGATTTAATAATTACCCAATATCCCAAAGCTGGTAATCACCCCGTAACAGGTGTATGTGACAAATGGGTTATCTTTTGATATAAAAGGTGTTTTTTAATTGTGGAACATTTGTGAACTAAAATTGTATTCATAGTGTTTCCTATGTTCACCCATGCTTTAATGTTTCAGAGGTAATTTTTTTTAATTGTCCATACTTGGCAAGATTATCTCAAACTATGCTCGTCTATTTTTTTCAAAGAGCATGTTGCACAAAGTCATTGGTATGGTATATTTACAGGAGAAATATTGAGTATGTAAAATATTTCTTCTCAATACCTAGAGCTGATGTGGGACTCTGCCGCTGTCAGACGCCAGCTCTATACCAAGAGCTGAGCCATCATGTAACCACTGATTGCTCAGTTTGACAGTCTCCTAGCTGTAGAGGAGCAGTGACTGTCTCATCCTTCCCTGTAGGCACTCCCTCAGAGAGGGGAGGGGGCGGGCACAGCTGGCTCGAGAGATGCAGTGTCAGCTGTCAATCAGACAGATGGGTGGATCCTGACAATATTGTTATGATCCTTCCCGACTGCAGCGCGGCTCTGCACTGTCCACAAATAGTGGGCAGTAGCCTGCTACCGTGTGGAAAATAATTATTTGATCCCCTGCAGATTTTGCCCACTTACAAAGAAATTAAAAGGTCTATAATTTTTATCATTGGCGTATTTTAAATGATAGAGACTCAAAATCCACCACAAATACAGAAAAAAGATGATACAAATGTTATAAATTGAGTTGCAGTTGAGTAAAATAAGTATTTGATCCCTAAGCAGAACATGACTTAGTACTTGGTGGAGAAACCCTTGTTGGCAAGCACAGAGGTAAGACGTTTCTTGTAGTTGGTTACCAGGTTTGCACACATCTCAGGAGGGATTTTGGTCCACTCTTCCTTACAGATCTTCTCTAAATCCTTAAGGTTTCTTGGCTGTCACTTGGCAACTCAAAGTTTCAGCTCCCTCCATACATTTTCTATAGGCTAGGCCACTTCATTACCTTAATGTGCTTCTTCTTGAGCCACTGCTTTGTTGCCTTGGTGGTATGTTTTGGGTCATTGTCATGCTGAAAGACCCATCCACGACCCATCTTCAGTGTTCTGGCTGAGGGAAGGAGGTTCTCATCTAAGATTTTACAATACATGGCCCCGTCCATTGGCCCTTCAATGCGGCAAAGTTAGCAGAGAAACAGCCCGAACGTATAATGTTTCCACCTCCGTGCTTGACTGTAGGGATGGTGTTCTTAGAGTCATAGTCAGCATTTGTCTTCCTCCAAACGCGGCGAGTCGAGTTAATGCCAAAGAGCTCAATTTTGGTCTCATCTGACTGCAGCACCCTCTTCCAATCCTTCTCTGAATCATTTAGATTTTCACTGGCAAATTTCAGACGGGCCTGCACATGTGCCTTATTGAGGAGAGGCACCTTGCTGGTGCTGCAGGATCTCAATCCATGGCGGTGTATTGTGCTACTAATGGTTTGTTTGGTGGCTGTGGTCCCAACTGCTTTGAGATCATTCACAAGCTCCTCCCGTGTAGTTCTGGGCTGATCCCTCACTTTTCTCATGATCATTCTCACCCCTTGAGACGAAATCTTGCATGGATCTCCAGACCGAGGGCGATTGACGATTTTTTTGTATTCCTTCCATTTGCGAATAATTATTCGCAAATGGATAGCTTAATCGTTCTAACAGTTGTTTCCTTCTCACCAAGCTTCTTGCTGATAGTCTTGCAGCCCATTCCAGCCTTGTGCAGGTCTACAACCTTGTCCCCAACGTCCTTTGACAGCTCTTTGGTCTTGCCCATGGTGGTGAGGTTTGAATGGAAGAAAGAGATTCTGTGGACAGGTGTCTTTTATATACATAACGAGTTGTCGTTAGGAGCACCTTCTTAAATTGACAGGACTAATCTGTTTACCACATGGCCAGTCTGTGGGAGCCAGAATTATTGTTGGTTGGTAGGGGATCAAATACTTATTTTACTCACTGTACTGCAACTCCATTTATAACATTTGTATCATGTATATGTAATTTTTTTTTACAGATATACCATGACCTGGATGAATGAAAACCTTCACCTATGATACAAATGATACCCTTCACCTATGATACAAATTATAGACCTTTAATTTCTTGTGGGCATACTTATAGTTTTACAACTCTTAACTTTTTTCACTCAGCACCTTTTCTTTTAAAGATCAGTAACACTAACTTTCTTGCGTGTTTTATTTTTGAAAATGTCTTTTCCTTAACCAGTTGACATCCGCGGTGTTAAACCCCCTTCCCATCCAGGCCATTTTTCAGTATTCAGCGCTGCGGTACTTTAACTGACATTTATTCTGCCAGGATTGTTTAAAATTTAGCCTTGCAGTGCGGCTACCCCCGCACTGCAAGGGTTAAGTGCATGCTTGGGTTTGGGTGCTAAAAAAACCAAAACATTATACTCACCAGAAGCTCTGAGCCGGCCAACTGTCACAGTGCTCCCTCCAGCCTCTCTCCCCCTCCCTACAGCATTGGAATCTTCTCTAGTGTCTTCACATTTATACACTGTGTATAGACGTGATGATTTACGGGGACCTTAGACCACTGCAGGAGAAGGGGAAAGACGTCGGAAGGACCAGTCTACGAAGCCGGCTTGGAGCTTCTGGTGAGTCTAACCTTTTACACAAAATTGTTAAACATTGTAATTTGTTTTGTTTTTTTGCAGGCTAGCCAGTAAGTGTGCCGGGGACTTTTTGTGTTTGTACTGTGGAAAGCCCTTGCATGTGAACTTCACTTTAAAAGCTAGTTATAAATCGATTTGTCTGGTTGCCATTATAGCTTAATGAAAAAATGAATGCATGCAATGAGTTTTAAATACAGCAAGGATAAATATCACAAATTGGTCTTTACATTAGTCATCTGTAATACCTGGTATTGTAGGACATGGAGGACCACTTTGCACTGCACAGTGCAGTTTATCTAACACTTTAAATATGCTTGAAGGAAAGCAAAGCACAGAGATGACCTCATCAGTGAGCTGCTTCTTTTTATCCAAATCTGCAACGCTGAAGGCTAAGAGAAGTTAAGCAATGTTGCTCTATCTTTAATATAGAACATATTTTGGCAGGTACTACACAGTTTTCATGCATGTATTCTAACTGTATACTGAGCTTTAAATTTAGAAAATGGGTCCTTACTTTGAGAAAGTATCTGGCAGTTAACCTTAAACAGCAGGTTAACTGCCAGATACGTTTCCTTTAATTTTCCTTTTTTTTTGTGGGTAACAACTTATTTTGCAGATGTAATTTGGAAGCCAAAAATGTCAAAGTAAATTTTGGCTATGTCATAAAACCCCTCTGTATAGAAACAGATTGTACAAAATATATCAACAGTAAAATGTGCTGTTTTACATGTATCATTGCACTGTGCTTTTGTTCTCCTCAGACTAGGATGATACAGTTAAACACAATATAATGAGTAGCAGAATGCAATATGCATTGAGAGATATATGACTTGGCATATACAGCTGTAATATTTGGAAGCAAGGTCCTCTGACTCCATAGTAACCATTTCACATCAATGCCTGGAAAGACATGCTTTGCATTGCTAGTTACCTTCGCTGCTACTTCCTTTGTTAAAAATAGGAAAATGAAAGAAATTGAAAATAATTTCCTTACAGTAAACATTTGAATGAATTA
Source organism: Nanorana parkeri (assembly GCF_000935625.1). Lineage (NCBI taxonomy): Eukaryota > Metazoa > Chordata > Amphibia > Anura > Dicroglossidae > Nanorana > Nanorana parkeri. The sequence goes on along the minus strand of NW_017306359.1, from coordinate 889,579 downwards.
CAATATTTATGTATAGCTGAAATTCCAAACACCCTTTCACAAAAATGTCTCACCAAACTGAGATATCAAAATCAATCAATTTTTTTTTACTGTACTAAAAGTAAAGGGGTGGCAATGGAATTGGAATGGGATGGCTGACATCCACTAGGTAAAGGTGCAGAAGATGTGAGCTCCTGTTTCATCATTCCATCCTGCAGCCTGTCCTGTGGTCTTTCAACACTGTGCATTGCTCCAGCCAATGTAGAAGTACTTCTGAGCCCTGGAAGCAGCTTAAATATGTAATGCTCACTCTGGGGACTTTCCAGAGGGAATGGAGTGAAATTTAATGTTAAAGGAGAACTATAGGGTTAGGGCTTTTCCCCATAGTTCTCCTAAGGGTAACTAGAGGACACAAACTAGCATCCTCCCGTCACCCAAAGCTCAGTATACCGTGAGCTAGAAATAAGGGATGGTTGGAGGTCAGATAGGTAGATTAATACAGCCTATAGAGATGCATGCTCTTCTAATCTACTCATTCAATACCTTTGGTATTACATGGAGCGAAACAGAATGACTAATGGCTACAGTGAATAAGAGGGGCAAGAGAGGACAACCCTGTCAGGTACCTTGTGACATTAAAAAAATCTACATACACGATTTTACATGACACATTTACATGACACACACTATACTGAGACGCAGCAGCCGGAACGGATCCCGACAATTCTGTCTGGATCCACCCAGCTGTGTGAGTGAAAGCTGGCTCTGCCTATCTGGATGCAGAGCCAGCTGCACCCGCCCTCTCCCCCGTCCGTTCCGCCAGTCAGCGCTGGAGGATCGGACGGGGGAGGAAGGAATCCCTGCAGGGAGTCGTGAGTGACAGTCAAGGCTCTCTGCACGGATAGATCGAGAAGTGAGCGAGCGCCGTTATGTGTTCGCTCACTTCCCGATCTACTGAGCCGGCCTGTGACAGTTTCATTGTCACAGGTCGGCTCAGATTATGAGGCTGAGTGAAAATCCCTTGCCTCATAATTCTCCTTTAAAAGGCACCTGCTGGTTTACCTACTGTTCACATGCACCTGGACCCCCTTGATGCCAGAATCCTAAACTACATAGAGAGTTGCTATCCTGCAAGCCACCGGGAATATAGAGAAGACTTTCAATAACTGTATCTCTATCTACCAGAATTATTTAACAGAAGACCAAACATGAAGGTAAACCTTTCTAGAAATAACAAGACACCTGGGTGTTAGGTATAGTATGCAATAAGGAGAAAAGTTTGAGATGGTATCAGAGTCAGCTAAACAACATTCACCTTTTTTCTTTTCCCATTGTGAGGCATTAGAAGCACCTTTTGCTAATGAGGAAATACTTCTTGTGAGTAGATTAAAACCCATGGTCATGACAGCTATCCGATAAGCTAAGTAATACAGCAAATTTTATGATTTGCTAACTCCCCGGACTGAAATCTTTATATACCCACTCACTTGACTCCCATGCCTAACCCAATTCTAGTATTGCCATGTTGTCCTACTTTGGATGGCATACGGGTAGGTTCATCACTCTCCAAAACAGACACTAAAATTCTACTGAAATATTGGTCCTGTATATTTAAAGATAATATTGAACGTTTTGTTTGCATCAACCAATAAGACTTTATAACCAAATGTTCCACATAAATAAGTATCAGATGCCTGTTTTTGAATTTGCAGATGTGTCATGTAAAGTCGTGTATGTAGATTTTTTAAATGTCACAAGGTACCTGACAGGGTTGTCCTCTCTTGCCCCTCTTATTCACTGTAGCCATTAGTCATTCTGTTTCGCTCCATGTAATACCAAAGGTATTGAATGAGTAGATTAGAAGAGCATGCATCTCTATAGGCTGTATTAATCTACCTATCTGACCTCCAACCATCCATTGTTTCTATCATCAACACATTCAGTCCATTATTCCCCCTCTGCCTTATCTCCATTATACATTCAATAATGTCATGATATCACATTCCATGTCTTAGTATTTAGGGCTGGTTCACATCAGAACTGAGTGCGTCTTCACAGCTGCAATGCACTTTGCCGCCAATGAGGGAGGTTTTTTTTTTGTTAAAATTGGAATTTCAGGTGCGTTGAAGTGCGTTTGCATGCGTTTTGTTGTGATCTGATGCAGCTAAAAAATAGGGCAAGCACTATTTCTTCTGACTGCATAGGAAGGGACTGCACTGGTGTGAATAGAGCACCAGAAATCCCAATTGGAAATCATTGTGATGGCATAAGGTGGACATCTGTGACATACAAATATAAGTTTATTTATATTGATAAATTATCAATATCATATTACGTAAAATATGCCACACTTACATCAATATTCTCAACAAATGTCTTAATATGGATAAAATCAATTCATTGTTGAATGTGATATTATGACATTATTGAATGTATGAAAGGGATGAGACTTAGGTGACATAATGGACAATGTGTATACGCACTGATATTTTGATATAGTTAATAAAATGTTCTTTAAAAGACATTGATGATAGTTGAGAGTGTCTAAAAAAGTCCCATAAAAACACTGTACATGTTTTTACTAGAAAATGGGGATGTGGCATCCTTGACTGTTCTCTACATTCACTAGAGTTTGGATAAAGAAAGTTAGTCTATACAATTGTCAATTTTAAGGATGCCTGGTTTCCCACTCACCTTTGCCCAAGTGCCATCTGCCAAGCATCAGTGATCAGTAACCTGCTTCTCCCTCTTTACAAGAAGTGCCTAATACACAATCAAAGTCAGGGGGCAGGTTTATAATACTCCCTCTTGCCTTTTAGCATCACAGGGAGTCAGCACCTGTCTCTGCACATGTGTCAGAAAAGTAAACCTTCCATAGTTAGGATGTTTTTTTTCCCTCTCTATACATGTCTATAACACCATACCTATATTTTCACATCTTTTTATTTGTACTCTTAATTTCTTTCTTTCTATTGCTCATGTTCATTTATTTTCATTTTCATACTTATATTGTGGCTTGCCTGTCCCTTTTACAGATCACCATTACAGTAGGCTGTAGCAGGATTCCACTGTGCATGCACAGAGGAGAAGCCCCCCAATGTAGCAAAACCACAGAGATTTCACCTTACTCTTTCAAATGACACTGTTTGACTTCCCAGTGACCCACTTGCAGAGGACAGCATGTTGAGGGATGGGCCAGTACTATTTACTGGTTGGTATTTTTGTATTCTACCAGCCAGACCAATTCAATTCCTGGAATTTTTTTACTCTACGCTAGACATCCTAGTCCCCAATCATCATGGTGACGTGGTAACTGGGAGTTGATTAGCCAGGTTTCAAGAGGTAGGGAAAGAAGACCAGAGAATGTAGTCTGTAGTTTTCAACAAGGTTGATAGTAAATTGCTTTGCATATCTGGCCTAGACTATTGTGGGGGCTAACTGGTTAAACAGGATCTCCATATGTTTGGCATTGGACTTTAAACACTCCATAATGGGGTTATTTGCACATTAGACTTATCTCCCTCCCATCCGATTAGTATAGATGCCCAACTTTAGATGGACACTTAAGTTAAATGAATACTATTGTAATATGTTGTATTATGCTTCAAATATATGTTAGGTTAGGGAAAGAGTCTAAATCCATTTAGAAAAATTAAAATGCTCTCAAGTTAGGGTTGGAAGACTTTGGTTTGTCAGTACCTATACATAAAAAGGACTTGCAGACTTCTTTCAGAATCTTTACTTGGCTCAAGAAACATTTATACCTGTTAAGAGGTATATTCACGAAGAGTTTAAGCGGTAATTGGCAGAACCACAAGGTTAAGCGATATAATAGTGTAGAAAGAATGCACACTATTGGCTTGAAACTTGTATTTGTATGTCACATGTCATACACAAAATGGTTTGAGCCCAGCCCTTAGTTAGGCAATAAATCATGAAGGGGATGTCCTGAAACATGTAGTGTAGGTCAAAAAAAATAAAGAATTTCACTAGATCCAGCAGTGAAACGTCACAGGTGACAAGCAACATGCCAAAATACCAGTAAATTGCAGTACATTAATGGTCTGTCAGGACAGCTTTAAACTTTGCAATCTGTTCAGAAATTTGCATATAGGTCTAAAGGTGGCCATACACTCTACAACCATGGTTGTAAAGGGATTAAAAAAACGTACGATCTGCCTATCTTGGACAGGCAGATCGCACTCTCGATCATCGCAAGCCCGCCCCCCTGAGGGGCGGGCTTCCGATGACCGCAATGCTGAACGGGCAGTGTGCGCGTGCGCACACCGGCCCGTTCAGCATTTGTCTTCCGCGCACCGTTCTAACCAGCCGAGAATCGTACGATTCCCGGCTGGTTTTCGAACATGCTGGTTCGACAGAAGACATGCGACCGTACAGTAGAAACGGTCGCACGTCTCCGTTCACACTGCTCGATTATCGTACGAAAACCCGATCGCATACGATTATCGTACGATAATCGTGCAGTGTATGGGCACCTTAAAGCTGGCCATACACCTTACAACCATCGCGCGACTTTCAACAGGACTGCATCTTGGAAAGCATGTCACAGAATGAAGTGTAGTTAACCCGATGCACTTGCCTCCCACAGTCCTTTCCATGAAGGCCTGCTTCACACTGAGCGTTTTGTAGCACCTTTTCTGCCCTAAAAAAAAACGGCAGTCTACGGCCGTATCACACTGAAAGCATACGATCTCGTCTAAAAAAAACGCAAAGAAAAATATGCTCCCATATGTTCACATCTGAGCATTTTGTTGCAAAAAGGAAAACGCCTGTCGCTGGAAAAAGTACATGAGCTTTTTTTTGGCATATTGCAGTTCAGTTTGGCCCCATAGACCTAATAGAAAACGCTGTAAAACACGCGTTTGCTCATTCACATCAACGAGCTACAATCGGCTCACAAAAATGGTCAATCTGATTTATGCGCATAAAAACGTGCAAAAAACGCACATAAACGTGCAACAAAAACATGCGTAGAAACGTACAAAAATTCTGTCGCCTAGGGCTGACCCCAGCCTAAAAGGAGTTCTAAAATAACAGCATACTGTATACTATCTTGTTACATCAGCATTGTAATAGGAATTCATTCTACAGTTGTTTTTGACAAGGCAAATCAAAGCCAACTTGAAAAAATCCCTTCCATATGCTGCCTTCCATATGCCCATCACTTTCCTCAACCTCCTGGATTCCCAGTGTGCTTTGCATCTCTTCCCTTGCTGCTTGGCATGATGCAATCTTGATTTCTCAAGACTACATAATCCATCATGCATTGCTTCCAGCAAGCAATGATAATGTTACACTGTTCAGACATTAAATTGTAGTGCATAAGGCAAACTGTGTGAGAGTTGCAACACCAAAAAGTGCGATACCACAGGGCTGAGTGAAATTGTGTCAGTGCATTAAGGAAGTACATAATATGGGCATCTTCAATAAGCAAGTTTATAGAACGTATGGAAATACATATATTTGTTCTTAGTTTTTGACCATAAGTACCTGTTAAGACTCCATGGAGTTATTTTATAGAATAACAAAACGGTGGCTGGGAGTCATGTCGTACAAATGATTTACAGCATGGGGACCAACATTGGTAGGCCTCCCTCCGCACCTTCAATAGTTTGTCATCAGCCAAGAGTTCTGCTTAAAAGTGAGTTACTGTTGTGTCTAACTATTCTTATGTAGATCTACTAGAGAACTTAGAGTATAGCGTATGATTGACAGGAGTATCTGGGCTCAGCTGAGATGTCAGCAGGAAAAAAAACCCCACTATCGAACATAACAAAAATACTAAATGGGACAAGCAAGGAAAAATCGAATCTGAAATAGAAGATACTGTGGTACAAATGACTTCCAGGACTCCGATGGAAAAAAACCCCACAATAAATAAGAATGTTCTCATGGATAATAAAGATTGGGATGAACTGAACAGAACCAGACCTTGCTCTGTGAAGCGTTAACACAGCTCTATTTTGTTTCGGAAGCTGAGCAAGTGAAGCCACAGGGCACAATATTCTGTTCCTCGGTAATACTTTTTATTAGTGTCAGAGCTGTTAAATGGCAGCCATATTATTCCAGTTCAGATTTTCTCTTTTGTTTTATTGGATTGGGTCAATCACAGACTTGAGAGAAATAATGATGTAAAGTCAGGGCTGTGTCTGACATGATTATCAAACAGCCTACGGCACACAGGGGAAAGAACATCTTATGGTCTTGTATGGTTTACAAACAAAAAACAAGAAATAACCTGGAGGGAAGTCGCACTTACCTGATGCAGATCATTTCCAAGGACATACTCCTGGAAGTACCCAGGTGCCGCTGAAGATGCTCTAATAGCCTGCCACAGATTATACTGACATCCTCCCATGTAATGTGATTTAACACCCGGAAAATGGTTGTAATTCCTGAACACAAAAGCTTTTATTCCTCTATTAACGATGGTGCTCACAGCTGCAACCTATAAACACAGAAACACAACATGTATGATGACATTGGAATGTATTTAATATCAGGGATTGGCAAACTTTGCTGGTGAAACTACAAATCTCTTCATGCATCTGACTCTGGGTGTCATGCCTGTGGCTGCAAGTCTTACAATGCCTCATAGGACATGTAGTTCCAAAACAGCTGGGGGGGGGGGGCTGGAGTTTGCCTACCCTGTGCTATACAGAAGCTATATGTGTCTTGTATAGAACAAGTCTGATAGCATGTTTGCCATTTATGTCACAAATTAACTAAATGGTAAAGATGTTGGAGAAACAATTTTGCCAGCAGCTTGTAAATCAATGATGGCTCAAAGTTTGACGAAAATCCCCAAGGAAATATATAGGAAGAGATATTTCTAAAATGGACTGTGCCACTGTCAGTTTACATTATTATGAGGGACTGTAACATTTGTTTAAAGCTGAATTCTAGGCAGATATAAAAGACACAAATTAAAGCAGTTCTGTAATAATTAATATATCATTGCAATAACTAAATTTGCCCTGGTATCAGCCTCTTACAGTCCCTGTACAGCAGAGTCGGAGTTTGAGAGAAACAAGCGGTACAGAGAGCCAATCAGTTTGAGTGCGGTCAAGAAGCATGCTGAAAGAGAAGAGGGCAGAGTGACTGAGGGATGAGTTCATCACTGTGCTTGCTGCTTCTCCTTTCACTATCTACCGTATTTTGCGGTCCATAAGACGCACCGGACCATAGGACGCAGGGAGGTCCGGCGCGCCTTATGGAGCACTCGAGACTGTAGCTTCTGTCACAGCTTCTATGACAGAAGCTGTGACAGAAGCTGCAGTTAGTGACCGCTGAGACAGGTGGCGCTGTGATTACAGCGCCACGGTCTCAGTGATGACACAGAGCAGGCGAAGAACATCTATTCGTCTGCTCTATGGTTATCTCGATCGTCGCCGCTGCTCCGTTTTAATACGAGTGATCTCATTAGATCACTCGTATTAAACGCTTAGTGGCTCCTGCTGCTGAACTCGATCGCCGCCGCTCGGCTTTAATACGAGTGATCTCATTAGATCACTCGTATTAAACGAGCAGTGGCTCCTACTACTCGCCCGGCGCCCGAAACTGCATGTCTCGGGCGTCGGGATTCGCTCCATAAGACGCAGGCACTTCTTCCCCCTCCTTTTTGGGGGAAAAAAGTGCGTCTTATGGAGCGAAAAATACGGTAGTTACAGGCTGGGGTGGGTCCAGGGCGACCTGGGTTTACAGGAAGTGGGTTGAATGATACAAAAATTAATATTGCAGCAAAATCTAGTACTGTTATGGTGTCTTTTAGGGCCCCATGCGTGCACTATTTTTAAAATCGCATCACAACATATTTGCGGTACCGCATGTCGTAGCGTGGCCGATCGCACAGCGGGCGGAAGGTGGATTTGGTGTGTCATTCACATGGATGCCACACAACACACCTCCTGCACTGTAATCGCACGGTCGGTGCATTGTGCGCTACCAAGTGTTAATTGCATGGGACCATGCAATAAACACAAGAAGATGGTGTGAATGGGCCCTCTATGGGCTATTTATTTTGAGCTTGCTATTTTTCTCTGGAGTTGCAGGCTTTTATATATTTATATAGAATTGTATTTTTTTTATCCAACTTGGTTTGGTTATTTTAAATAAAAGATTCGTTATTTTATTACATTGGCTTGGAGTTTTTCAATTCAGACATTTTAAATCCATGAAACTAATTAAAATGTCTAATATAATACATACAATTATTTATAAATTATAAAAAAGGTAAAAAAAATAAGTCAATTTTCAGTTTCAGCCAGACAAATTCTGCTGCAGGAGTGTTGCGGTGCCATTCATTTCAATGGTACCCCAAACATGCCTCCCACCCACAGTGTGATCACCTGCATTGGTACGCACGGTACCACAATGCCCTGGGTTCCAGTGCAGTGTGATTGCAAAAAATTGTGCATGCAGTTTTATTCTGAAGTAAAATTTATTTTTGTAACACTCCATAAAAATCTGATTAAATTGGAAAAATAAGTCGGCTAACTATTCGATTATGAAAATAATCGTTAGCTGCTGCTTTAGAGTTTTTCTCAACAAAAGTGAAGTTACTCTTTAAGGAGACATTAGTGTTTTAGAAAGTATGTTTTCATGTACAGATTGTATTTATGCATGTATATGGGGACAGCCATAATTGTTCCTTTTATATGCAGGCTCTTCTACCTGGTTATGCCTTGCTTTTACCTCAATAGACTCTCAGCAGTCTCTAATAGGACAATGGCACTGAACACTCACAATGCTCCTTGACAACCAAAGCCCACATGATCTTTATTCCTAGGCTTATATACATAAAAGGAGAAGCATTTTTTATTAATAGCAATTTTCTACTAAAATAATAATGTGATTTAAAAATGCTGACTTGTGCCTTTTTGAATCCTTTGAAGGCTAAACTGTAATGATAGGTCAACTTTAAGTAAATAAATAGGTTGTTCACACAGCTGGCCATATGCACTAACAGCGCACAAAGCCTCAAAAAGAGGAATTCACATAACAATCCAGCATTTCCTGTTGGAAAGCTTCACCCAATATGGGATCTTTTGGAACACAGAAGCAAGACTCATCAAGAACTTTTTTTTCCAGTGGTAAACACAGTGTGGCTGACATTCAGGAAAACAGTATGTCTGGTGCCTCCGTCAATCGAATTACTATTTTGCAATGCAACATTTTATAAAGTGGCCTTTGTATGTTCCAGAATCCTAGCAGCATTACATCAGCACTTGATAAAGCAGAGCATAGCAGTGGATAAACTCCCCAGCCCACAGTTGTATTATGCTAACTGAATAATTGATCCACTTAAGGGTAAGTGATGCTTTTCAAAGCAACAAAACAACCTTCTCTCACAAAAAAAGCCTTTTCTGAAGAAACTGTACGCAGAAATATTCATTCTTTGTGTATCCTTATACATTTCTAGAAAGAATAAAATCCTAGACATGATTCTGAACTTGTGTGTTCTGGCAAGAAATGTAACATATTCATTATATTTACCAAGGCAATTTTGTATTCAAGACCTAGCATGAGTAGCTATGCACTAAAGTAATCATGCTCATCAATAAATAGAAGAACCCTGTGCCTTTCATAACTCACCTTACAAAACGGAATATTGACTGAATTTAGCAGACATATCAATTATTCACCAGTATTTAATTGGTTAGTTATTAGCCTACATTAACAAATGAACACATTTTTGATGCCTAGTAATGCTGGCCACACAGTGTTTTTTCTTGCTTAGCACTGTGAGATGAACTAGAAAAAAAGATGGATTCCCCCATCTACACTAATTGGAGAGGATGGATGAATCTCACCTGCTGGCTATTGTATCTTGACAGCCGACACCCGCTGCTGTCAGAATACATAAACAGCTGCTTTATCTGGCCTGGATCCTTTGACAAAAGTCGACTGAACAAAAATCAATGAAGCAGCAACACACTGCTCCAGGTCTTGCTGGCTGAAATAAGTGTATGGCCAGCTTTACCCTCTTTCACTGCCATTGACATATGTCATACGTCAGCAGCAGCGGGCCCCTGTAAACAGACTCCTGCTGGCTGTAGTAAAAAACTGTGGCTAACTCTAAAACTGATGACTGGGCTTTATTTATATAATGTGTGTGTGTGCGCGGTGTGTGCGGTGTGTGTATTTTTCTGTCCAATTTCGCTGTTATTTTAAAATTATTATATTGGCTTGGTGTTCTACAATTCCAATTATTTGAAATCCATGAAACCAATTGGAATTTTTTTAAAAAATATATATAAAAAATGTAAGCATTTTTTGTTTCGGCCTGACAAATTCTGCTGTGGTATGTGCGTTGTGGTGCCATTCATTTCAATGGCACCCCAAACACGCCTCCCGTGTGATTGCCCATACAGGAACGCACGGTACTGCAATGCCATGCATTCCAGTGCAGTGCAATTGCAAAAAAGGTGCATGGAGTTTTATTCTGAAGTAAACTTTATATTTGTAACACTCCATTTGTGTATTTCATTGTAAATAACACACGGTATTTACGTTTTTTAAGCGAATAAAATCGACAAAATAATCGTCCAACTAATCGACTATGAAAATAAATCGTTAGTTGCAGCCCTTTACACATGCCATAATTGAAAGGTTAAAAATTCCCTCTCTGCTTAAAACTGCATCCGCTATTTCTAAAACTGCCAAAAAAAAATAAAAATCAATGCAACATGGCAGCTTGGCGGCATTCTGTACATAGTTGATGTACAGAACACTGCCAGAAATATAATTTCTTACTTCTGCAATTGGCCGGCTGATTTTGACAGTCTGCACTAAGATGCAAGTATAATTTTTGGGAGCCCATCCCTTGGCAATAGTGAAACAACTCCCTAAGGGTTAATTACTAGTAAAGGGATGCAGACACTCTTAGAAATATGTTTTTTGTTCTTTTTAGTTTTAGGCTGAGTTAGACAATTGTGCCTGGAAAGGATCTAATTCTGCTGTACAGTTTCTTTAGCTAACCCATAGTGCTTTGGAAATACTTAAAAAAAAAAAAGGAAAAGGAGGCACAACCATCTAGTGCAATAAAGTACTTTATTGAAAAGAAAGGAATAAAATGGTAGGCAAAAGTAGGCCAAGCGCTTGTACACATGCAAAACTGCTGGCACTGAGGCCAGCGGTGCTGCAGGGATGACAACCCAATCCTCCTCTACCACCTCCAGATGAACTGACAAACCGGGGAAATGCTGGTAAAACTCCCACGTCTATAATTTGTTCCACACTGGAGCTCACTTCCTGTCAGCAGCAGTTTTCCAGCAGGCCTGTGTACACACCGGCTTCCTCTTCCACTTTGTGAGTGGTTAACATAGCAACGCGTCACCTATGATGATTGTAAAACCTACTGCCTGTAAAGCCTTACTTTTGGCATTTTTATTGCCATACTTTTATTTTAGATCTAGAACTATCCTGATCTTGAAGGGTTATTACCTACAGAGGGTCATATACTTTTGTATTCTTTTAGGAGCTCCTAAACTTTTATTGTGGTACCTTTGATTTTGGCTTTAAGTGATTCTGTGCCCCAACCAGTGTTTATTGTATATATCTCATATCTTTTTAAAGCTAATCTTGTTCCTTGTGTGATTCATATTTATGCATTGCCTTTAAACCCCTCCCCCCAAAGAAACCGTTCTAATGTAAATGTTTTTAAAATGTCTAATGTGTGGTTAAACCCTCAAAACATATTTTCACGATAGAAGTTGCCCTTGCAAAAGGTATAAAAAGCTCCAACTTAGTGCTGGTTTAGGCTTGAGAAAAGAGGAACCACCTCCGAAATGCATTACCTTGGTAACCACTCACACAGACAGAGGAAGTCGGTGTGTACACAGCCCTTCTGGAAAACGGCTGTTGACAGGAAATGAGCTCCAGCGTGGAACCTTACCATGCTACAGATGCAGAAGTTTGCCAGCCTTTCCTCAGTCTGATAGTTCATCTGGAGGTGATAGAGGTGGATTGGGCTGTTATCCCTGCAGCACTGCTGGCCCCGATGTTCGCAAACTTGCACCGTGTGTGGCCATATACAAGAGCTTTACCTGCTACATTCATTTCTCACTTTATTCATTGCTTTTTAATAAAGTGTTTTATTACGCTAGATTCTTGCATCTCTTTTCCCTTTTATCTTTCAAAGTTCAAAAGCATCCCTTGTGCATTTGAGGAGAGTTGCAAATGGATCTGGACTCAGGGAGCAGGCACTCATTTTTTTTCTAACCACGACTACACCCTGCCTGTTAAAGGACCTATGAAGCGTGGATCTGATTCCTTTTTTTAGCTGCCTTTGGCAATACTTTAGCAAGTCAAATATTTGTTCTCTGCGAAACAAGGAGTGTATACATATTGTAATAAACAGATATTATCTGTTTATTCTGTAAAAATATAATAGTTTAAAAGGTCAATTACATTTTTTAAATTAATTATGGGTTTTAAAATTGATGTTTTATGTTTGCTTTTGCTATCCTTTTTACTATCCCTACTCAAAATGAATGGGTATCCATCCAAAGTGCGTGTGTTACTGAACCAGAAGAGTGTAAACCTGGCCTAAGGGTTAGCACATTCATTTACATTCAGCATGCATATTATCAGGGTAAATTCTATAGGATTATGAAATGGAGTTTGAGCATCAATATTCATGTGTATAATATGAGACATACATTAGATAGCAGTGAACTTGGGATTCATAGATTGATACAATATCAAAATAACAACATCATAACCTGTGCATCAGTTCTATGCAGAGGATTATCAATGGTCTGTAGGACTGCAACCAACGAATCGATAATAATCCATAACGCAAAAAGTTGTCAACTATTCTGGATTATCGATTAGTTGGATGGATCCCCTAGCTCTCTCCTCCATGCTGGAAGGAGGGCACAGCAAGTAGTGGGTGGGTGCAATAGCTAGCCTGCTATTGCAATTTGAAATGGCCCTAGCAGGCTGGCTATTGCACCAGCCTACTACCTGCTGTATTTACATTCAGCTGCCATCTGTGGATTCCTGCCACTGGCAGCTATCATTCCCTGGCAGAAACTATTTAAGTGCCATGTGCTTACAATACAACTATTAAAAATAAATATATATTATAAGAATTTGGGGAAAAAGTCCTTTTTAGTTTCAGCCCCACAAATCCTGCTGCGGGAGGTGCGTTGCAGTGCTATTAATTTCAATGGCACCCCAAACACGCCTAACACCCACCCACCCACATTGGGATTGCCTGCACTGGAACGCACGGTACCGCAATGCTGTGCGTTCCAGTGCAGTGCGATTGCAAAAAATTGTGCAAGCAGTTTTATTCTGAAGTAAACTGTATGTTTGTAACACTCCATTTGTGCATTTTATTTTAAAATAAGGATGGTATTTATTTACATTTTGTTTTAATCTGATTAATCGGTTAATTGAAAAAAAAAAAAAAGAAAAAAAATCAGCCAACTAATTGATTATGAACATAATCATTAGTTGAAGCCCTAGTGGTCTGTACAACTCGTGGGGGCATTGCTAGGGATTTTTTGCTGTAGGATACTATTTGTCAGATAAGGACCCTCTATAGAATTATTTAGTCTATAAATTCTATGACCTAATTTTTTAAAGAGCAAGAAATCAGAACTATCTGCGATATTCAAAGCAACCAATTACATTGTCTTTAATTTCCCATGCTGCACTGGAGATATGAGAAGGAGAATACCGTTGCTGTGACAACACAAGACACTGTGATAAATCGGGCTGTGGCATCAAAGGTGATGAACCTCTTTAATCAAAACTTTCCACCAACAGTTGCACACACATATTTTTTTAGCACAGAATGAAATCAAATAATGTTTTAAATTATAGCAGAACAAAAAGCTATGTTCTATTTTTCAGACATGAGTATTTACAATACAAAATAAAACAGGAACAACGTACGGATGAACACATCAATTGAACTGAGATGAAAACATCGGCAACATAAAATACATACCTTGGGACACTGAGGATTTCTTGCTGTTTCAATCATTAGGTCTGAACCCATTCTTTCCCTTTCAAAGTAAGATGAAAACATATATATCATTTAAAATGTATAAAACAATGTTGACTTAGGAACAATACATTAAGTTGAGAAAGTCTGGAAACACAGCCTTAATAGTCAACTTGAAATTAACCAATAATACAACCCTTAGGCTTAACCTAACCCTTAATATAAGCATCTTATAAAATCTGAAGCAGCTAAACCTAAATCTGCTGAAGCCATGATCTTGGTATAACTGTTTAGATTTAGCCATTTAAATGCAAGCATTCAGGCGGCTATAGACCCGCCTGATCACTTGTATGGTGCGTAAGAGTGTGCGGCCCCCCTCAGCTGCCACTGCCGGCTATCCCTGGCTCCACTGTCCCCCGTGCAGGCTCGGGACTGGCATGGCGGGCCTGTTCACTTTGAGCGCATGCACTGAATGCGGAACTGATGTGTATTACATTGCTTCCGGTTTTATGCTGTCATTACTCCAGCTGCTGTAGAAAACAACGATTGCGACACACGTTACATATCACCACGAACATCGGAGCGCGAGTGATAATTCTAGGGCAATCAATCACTTTTAACACCAAACTGATGAGTGGTAAAAGCCTTTAAGGTGTCGCCTATGGGCAATTTTGAGTATGGTAGTTTTTTTCCAATTTAACGGGCGCACGCAATTTTAAGGCTTGACATGTTTACTATCTATTTACCCGGCGTGACCCTGTGTGTTACCAAAAAAAATGGTATTATATTCTGTTTCTGTGCACTGAAATACATTTTAGTGTATTGTACCCTAAAAATACTGGTTTAATAAACATTTGCGCAAATAACGTGCAATATAAAATATTTTGACTAGCATTTTATATACTACAGGGCCTCTGCTTTCAGAAAATATATAATTGTTTGGGGGGTTTTAAGCTGTTTTCTAGCCAAAAATTCGGATTTTATCATGTGTGCAAAAATTTTACAAATTGCTGTGGACGGCAAATGGTTAAACTAACCCATAACCCCTTAAATTGACCTGAACCCTAAACCTAATCTGAAAATCTATGAAATTAACCTTAGCCTAAGCCTTAAAGTGAGTGCAACATATGAGCATAATCTAACATGATTATGATAAAGATTACTTAGTGAGCATAATACAACCAATGTAACATAGAAACTACATTTGCGTCAAAAGCTTTGGTTGGAAATTTCAAGTACCAGAACAATTGATCTCTGATTATTCCTTTTATACAAATATACTATGATATACGTGTTGTTCCATAGGCCAGTGTCCCAGTAAAGGGAAATATAGCTCTTCAAAAAGGTATTTAAAAAAGCATTAGAAAAAAAGGTAAACAAACAATCTTTCACTACAATCTAGTGAAGTAGAATGTAGGAGAAGCTCTGGTAAACTTCTGGTAGCGAGGACTTTCAGTGTTCACTCATCTCCTATGCTGGCTACTAAGGAGATACTCTTTAATATGTACTTCTCGGGTATTAATGTTCCTTTGTTTTCCTACTCCTATGACTCAATTTTATATGTGTGTCACAACAGATCATTCCATATAATCCTCCCACCAGGTGCCAGGTCATGAGATGACTCATGCGCTGTGCCCACAGTGATAGCCTACAGTGAATTTATATCTTCATGGACTGTGGGGCTTTTCAACAATAGCTGTTCACTGTACTGACTGGTCAAGCAATAAATGTATATTTGTTTAGTTCACTAATTACGTTGAAATAAAGTTTCAATCATTAAAATTGTTTAAATACTAGTGCAATGCTACAGTATATTCATTAGTATATTGCATTACCCAATACAATCGAAGTAATGTACACAACTGACAAAATATTAAAACCACACAAGTTCCTTTACACATGATGTATTTGCATGGCTCCCTTTGATCAAGGATCCAAAAAATAGGAGATTTATTCCTCATTTTAGGATAGTGGGCAGAGCTGTGCAAATCATTTATTTATGTCTCTGTGGCCAAATGTACATCAAGACCCCCTGGTTTATAGTACAGATGCAGCCTAATCTTAAAGAACCATTTATTCTAAACTGTATACACTCTTTTTTTTTTGACCCGCAATGGGTGCACCAAAACAAACACCAAAGTGAACCAAAAAAATGCATGTGAACACACACAAAACAAAAAGGTGCAGACTAGAGCTGCAGCTAACGATTATTTTCAAAATCGATTAGTTAGCCGATTTCTTGAGGGTAGCCCCGAAGATCCACACCCTTGATCCTTGCAGAGTAAAAAAAACATACAGGCGAATAATTAGAATATCGCGCAAAAGTTCATTTATTTCACTAATGCAACTTAAAAGGTGAAACTAATATATGAGATAGACTGATTACATGCAAAGCAAGATAATTCAAGCCTTGATTTGTCATAATGTGAAGTGCGCAGATGGGAGAAGAAAAATAAATAAGGCTAGTTGGCCATCATCAGTGCAATAGGGGGATACCATGGCTTCTATGGAGTAGGGCTTGTGGACCGACACAACCACACAAAAGACCGGTTATGGTGAGATGAGCTAAAAAGGTAGCAAAGTGAAATGAATCTGTGTTTACTTCAAACATTGAATTGTGTGCAGAGATAGCTCCCACATAACAAACAGTGTCCAGAATTGACCACTTTACTAACATCTAAGATTTTACAGCTCTTCTGGATGTACTGGGGAAGCTACATTAATGAAATAGGACTGCAGGGTCAGCATTAGTCCACTCTGTATCTAGCTTTTTTATTTTTAACACAATGAAATGCTAAGTAAAGCTAATGCTTCGTGCCTGTCTGTGATGAGTCAACTGACTCAAAGACCCTTTTCCCCTTATGTGCAAGTCCTGAGGTAAGTGATCTACATACTTACTTCAGCATTTTTTCCCATATTTCGCTGTCATAATAGGCATGGCTCCAGCCCATCTTCACCGTTCCCAGAATAACGTTCTGTTTGAAGACGTCATTTCCCAGTTTACGGTACATTTCTTCGCACTCATCCAGTGGGATGTGAAATAGACCCAACATAAAGGCCAGTATAGCTCCTAGGAAGAAAGAAACTACTGTCAAAACATGCCTGATAAATATGTATGCTTCATCTAAAGAAATATCACTTACATTCAAATTCACCCAAGCTACAGCACAGACATACAACCACCCCAGATAATCTGCCTTTTAAGCAAAAGCTTTCTTTATGTACACAAATGCTGCTCTGCCCATTGCATGCTACACCGTAGCTAAGTACATTATATTCCAGACGCCACCAGTGACTCTCTTCTAGGCATTCTCAAAGCTAAAGTAATCATTATAGTATAGAGATTAGAGAGAGGCACATGAGATTAATGAATTAAATCCCATGAAAAGGGATTTTGGCTATCACAATATACATTAAATAGGGTCCTTCTGCAAAATACTCATGAGAATACATTTCAGGGCTTTTTTCACACTACAGCCGCATACATAAAGTATATAACTATTACTAAAACAGGTTTGTAGGTGGTTAGCAATATTTTGGTCATTATATTTTTTTGCAAATTTAATGAACAGCTCACTGTTAATAAACTGCAAATGTGTTTTTCAACATTTCATAATATTGTTATGATTACCTCCAAAGGGCACGTCAAAAGCATTGGTCATACTCTTGTACAAAATCCTTTAACTAAATCCAGTATATACCCGGGCTGAGAAGTATTCTACACATATGTACTACTACTGCCATCTAGCGGGTGAGTCTTAGAAGTCACCCAGGCCCAGTAGAGAACGCATGTTTCAGCCTCCTACTAAATCGGGAAGACTTTTAGTGGTACATTTATATTTCAATAAAGCATATCTATTATTTATCAAAGGCCTCCAGCCCTGTAAAAATGAAGGAGCTTTTCTTTTTTTTTTTTTAATGACGAGCTGTGCATATAAGCCATTAATGTTCTATCTATTTCCTCTGTGAGCAGTAGATGCTCTTACGTTTACTTCTGTGCTTGATGTGCTGTGCGATGAGAGGAGAAGAGTGACCAGTGTTTATCTTTTAGAGCAGGGTAGTGAGTTAAAATACATGGCGGTCCGGTGAGTATAAATATTCGAGCAGCAGTCCGAATCGCAGCCTGGACAGAATAGTCACTCAGTCCGTGTCCGTAAAGTGGTCCGCCATTTATGTTGCATTCACACCAGCAGCTGCACTACAAACAAACAGCTGCTGGTATATGCTCCCAGGCACAATGCTGATGCGCCGATCTCGGCACATCACACTTTTCTTTTTTCTTCCCCCAGTTTAAATACACTTGCATGCCTTACATGCACGTGGTCATTCAAATCAGAGGGCTGGGGTGGCAGGGTTGGTTTTAAATGTAATACTTTTTTTTACTCATCACCTCTTTTTTATTTTATTTATTAAATCACCTTTATTATTTTATATTTTTTTATTTTATTACTTTAATTTTTTTTTTAATCATCTTTTTTTTTACTGAACGTTTGCCATCACAGAGCAAGTCTAAAAAGCACCTATGTGACAGAATTTGGAGGGGACAGGTTCTCTTTGTGGAAACATCAGGGGTCTATAAGGCCTGGTTCACACTGAGTGTTTTGTAGTGCTTTTTCTGCCCCCCAATAAATCCCATTCATTTCTATGGCCCAGTTCACATCTGAGTGTTTTGTCGCAATAAGGAAAACGCCTGTCGCTGCAAAAGGTACACAAGTTTTTTTTGTTGCATATTACAGCTCATTTTGGCGCCACTCAATAGGAAACGCTTGAAAATGCGCGTTTGCTGTGTTTTTGCACGCGTTTGCTCATTCATGTGTATGAGCTATAATCTGCTCACAAAAAAAAAAAAATCTGATTTATGCGCATAAAACGTGCAAAAAGCGTGCAACAAAAACGTGTGTAGAAACAAGCAAAAACGCTGCCGCCTAGGTGTGAACCCAGCCTTAGGGTCTGTACCTCCAAATGATGAATGTGCTAAAGGGGTATGGTCTTCACCCGGCATTTTAGCTGGCACCTGGCAGTTCAGATGCAGGAAGCTTCATTCTTCAGTGATCACAAAGCAAATCAGGGAACAGATGTTCCCCGGCCTGCTCTCGCTCTCCATCTTGATACTGTGTGCAGTGGTCCCAGACCCCCAGAGAAGCGAGGGACCCAAAAACCATGGCTGGGGGTGCGGCACAACAGCCACTAGTACAAGTGATCTGGGTGGCTCTACAGCTGCCCAGATCACTTGGAGTTGAGGAGCTGGCCCTGCCTGACATGATTGGTTGCTAGGAAGCCAGTGGTCCGAGCAACCAATGACTGAAGCAGAGGGAGGGCCTGCGTTGGGTTATGGCTGGCAGTGGAAACGCTGGCCCCAAAGGCAGGTGTATCCACTGTTAGCAGCCATAATCCAGTGCAGGTTGTCTATCACGGTCCAGACAGAACCGTCACTTGGTCTGTGTCCGGACCGCAGTCCGCCATTTAGAATGTCACATGAAACACATGTTGCCACCGTTTCACGGTCTCGCAGGGTCCCTTTCTTAAGGCAATACAATGAGGAATAAACACACGTTCTTCTGTGATCTTTAAATGAGTGATTCTTCTTCTGTCATCATACTTCTGTGTACCAGACACCAATATAAAGGATGTGCTTGTGATTATTATTGCTTCATTGCTCATGTAAGAGAGGAGCAATGACATTATTATTGTACTATAGCAGTGGTAGGCAAACTTAGCACTTCCAACTGCGTGAAAACTATAAAGCCCATCATACCTCCAGGAGTCATGTCTATGGCTGTCAGAGTTTTGCAATCCCTCATGGGACTTATAGTTCCACAACAGCTTGAGGGATGAGGTTGCCTGCCCCTGTACTATGGGATCAGCGCTTTTTTTTCTGGGAATGAAGTTTCATATTTATCCGTATCCTGTACTATTTATATTTAACCTCCCTGGCGGTAATCCCGAGCGTAACTCAGGGTTAATTTTCTCTGCCAGGAGCGGTAACCCCGAGTCACGCTCGGGGTAACATTGCAGAGTTGTCAGAGGAGTCTCCTTACCTTCTCCTGGCGATCCAGCGATGTCCTCCGCTAAAGTGACACACACATAAAAGAGGTGATACATTGTACACGCATCCTGCGCCTAAACTAAGAAAAATCTGGGAGGTATGCCAAATTATTGTGATCAATTTCCAGCGGACCTACTAAAGGGTAAGATGATGGCAATGCGATGGCGAGACAAGAAGGACGTGTGTCTTATGAGTACTGTGCACAATACCTCCACTGCCATGGTCCACACAAAAGGTGGGAAAGATGTGCTGAAGCCGCAAGTCGTGATAGACTATAATAACACCATGGGAGGTGTCGACAGAGCCGATCAGGCAATGACATTTTATCCGGCTATGCGCAAACAGCAAAAAAAAAATATTATAAGAAGATCTTCAGGCATCTTCTGGAACAATGCCTTTGGAATGCATATATCCTGCACAGAGCAAAGATTGACAAGCCTCTTGTTCATTCTGAGTTTATCTGGAAGGTGGCTGAGCGGATTTTTCTCAACCACCAGACGCCATCAGTAGCTGGGAACAGACCTGGATGTCGTGCTGTTGACGTTGTCAAGCCAGAACGCCTGACTGGTCGTCACTTTATGGACTACATCCCGCCAACCGCAAAAAAGGCAGCACCTACCAGGATGTGCGTAGTTTGCTGCTCAAAGAGAGATGGCAATGGAAAGAAAGTCCGAAAAGAAACCAGGTTCCATTGTCCTGATTGTGACGTTGGACTTTGTGCAGTCCCAGGTTTCAAAATTTATCACACTCAGGATGTTTATTGAATTTTCTTTGTTTGACAAATTTCATTTTTTTATTACATTAATTAATAAAATTATATTATTTATTAGATTATAATTCATGATTTTGTGTTTCAAACTTTATCACTTGTGGGATGTCTACTAGACTCTTGCTTGGTCAGGTTTAAGTAAGTAATTACTAAGAATTGCAGGCCTACAATAGATAACACCAAATTTCCATGCAAAAAATTGTAATGCTTTTGGTACAAAATTCCTGACATAATCATACCGCCAGGGAGGTTAAAAACTCATAACAGAATGACACTATATGGCTTTTTGGATTAAAAATACCGCTTAGTGGCACGTTTATTTCCATGCAAATATACTAGTTACTCCACACTGCCCTCATTTGGAATGAAATCCCTCTTTCCTCCTCAGGTTGTCCTTGTTCTGATGTATTGAACTTGGGATACACACACTAGAACACTCCATTGGTGGGAACTTTGTGCGATTCAAAACATCATCGGTGGATTTTCACTTTTTCTGAGCACATTATTTTGGGACACTTGAAATTATGTTATTATGGACTTTAGTTGTATAAAATAGTGTCAAAAAATTCTGGTCACTGGAGATGAGCGAATTCATCCATCAATTGGGCAAATCTGTTTCCCTATCCATCGTTTTTTGCTTGTCCTGAATATACAGACAGATTCAGCTTTTTCACTAAGAAACATGTATAAAACCCATCCTGAAAAAGCAGAAATGACTTCTGGATAAATGCTAGAAGCCCAGAAGCTGAAAAAACATTGATCACCAAGCTGGTATTTAGGTTAATTTAAAGGAAAGTATTCATTTTCCCATTTTTTTTTCTTTTTGTACATAACGTGTAAAATAGCTGGATGTAAGTTGTACAGATACATGTACAAAGGGCAGCTATATTTGCTCATTACACAAGCAGGCTCTGCTTCCCGCTTTGCAGTATTACATAATAAATCTACTTTACTACTTCCACCTACAAAACAAATTCTGTGAGTTGGCTGAATGAAAGTGGACCCAAGTGCAAAAAGTAAAGAATATTTAGTAGTATTCAATGTGGCAGCAGTGCCCTGATATAGAAAAATATTTAGATCTATACTTGTCAGCTGCAACAGGGGTAACAATATTTGCATACACAGTATTTTAAAAAAAAGCAATTGTCTAGATTTCTGAAGGAAACGCTCCTTAAAAAAGTCACAAAGAAAGACAGCGTTCTTCATACCGCTATCTCTACTAGACAAATGGTTTGGGGAATTATATGGCGGTTTTATCAATTTTTCCTATTTTTTATGGCCAAACAAAACATTTACAAATCATTTTGCTTTTTTTTAAATCAGGTAAATATGAAATATTGAATTGCAGTACTAAGTATAGTATTCTATCCAGCCAGCAAGGGGCACTTTAGCTTTAGACTCCTTTTCATTTCTCTATTTACAACCCCTTTCTAAAGTCTTTTGTTTTCAGAGGTTAGTAGCTGTTGCTAACATTTTTAAAATTCCTCGCTCATACCTGTGAGATTTATTTCGCATTAGATAACCCACGACAAGAGGATTACATTTATTTTCTAATGGGCCTATTCACACCTGTGGTTTGTGCTGCCGTGCATCTGGGAAAAATAGTACAGGTGGTTGTTTAGTGCATTTTTGGCTCAATAGACTTAAATGGCGGCATAGGAAAAACGCATTAAAAACCATGCATCAAGAAAGCTCCAAAAACAAAGCAAAATGCAGATAAAACAGAATGACCTTTACGGACAACTTTTTAATCACACAGAACAGAGGCTGCTTCTGATGTGTTGTCCTTTTAGCTAATCCATGGTGCTCTTTGTCGTGCATTTAGCCTCCTGTGCACAATCCCATCTCTCCTTCATTCACATGCTTAGCCCCACCCTCCTGTGCACAATCCCATCTCTCCTTCATTCACATGCTTAGCCCCACCCTCCTGTGCACAATCCCATCTCTTCTTCATTCACATGCTTAGCCCCACCCTCCTGTGCACAATCCCATCTCTTCTTCATTCACATGCTTAGCCCCACCCCTCCTGTGCACAATCCCCTCTCTCCTTAATTCACACACTCAGACCCACGCTTCTTGTGCACAATCCCCTCTGTCCTTTATTCCCATGCTTAGCCTTGCATCTCCTGTGTACAATCCCCTCTCTCCTTCATTTCAATGCTTAGCCTTGCACCTCCTGTGCACCATTCCCCCACCCCTCCTGTGCACAATCCCCTCTGTCCTTCATTCACATGCTTAGCCCCACTCCTTCTGTACACAATCCCTTTTCTCCTTCATTCACACACTTAGCCCTGCTCCTCCTAACTCGTATATCGTTTCTAAACAGCTTCTGGCTCACAGATTTTGAAGGTATCACTCAAATGGAGTATGGTAGAATGGAGGGGTAGGCAATCTTTTAAACAATATGACTTTGCACATTTTGTTCTGCATTGTTAGTTGGTGTAATTGCAGTAGGGGTTTTGTTTTTAACTGTCAAAAGGTGGACTAACCATGTGTAAAGCATTTATTCTAGCTACCATTATACATCAGTATCAAGATGTATAAAAAAACAACTACAATAAAACTGACTCAAAATTGAAAAAAGTAAATAGTGGTAGTATGTTCAACCATACTGGATAACAGATCGTATGGTCCTATTCCTGTACACTATATGGCTTCAGTTCACATATATCTTGGGATGTCTTGTAACAGCATGTTTCAGACAACAGACTTTCAATGGGACAGAGGACAGGACTCTGTGTCATGTTGCATGACCCAACGTCTTGTGAAATTTAGGTCAGAGAGAGATGCACTGATATTCTGTTGTAGAATATTCTGATTAAACTCCAGTAACTGCAAGCCATCCAGGCTCAGAGGCAGCAAAGTAGCACCACACAGTTAGTATAACATCTTGGTTTTGTGCTACCCTGCTCATGTATTGGCTAGCCACTAGGGGGTTGAAGAGTAGAGAAATGCAACTCCCCTAAACAGAATGTTAAAGCTCAACTCCAAAGAAATTAACAGTTTAACACTGCATTGGGGTTGTACTTGCATGGCAGGGGGCAAGTGCTTGTTTAAGCTTAGGGAACAGAAATACTGTTTTACTTACCTGATCCCCGCTCCCTCATCGTTCGGCGCTCTCCTTTGCTCCCCTCTGCCCTAGCTGTCCACTGTGCCTTGGCATCCTCATGTCTAATGCAGGTCTACGGAACCTACATTTGACGTGAAGACGTCAGCGCCTTAAGACTACCGGAGGGAAGGGAAGTAAAGGCTGTGGGGACTGGTCTAGCAGCCCAGAGGGAATCAGCTGGAGCGGAGATAAGGTAATTAGACATTTCTGTGAATGTTCTATGATTGTGTAACTATAAATGTATGTTTAGTTTTAGCTGCCATTAAAATAAATTTAAAATATACCCGTCATGAGACACGTAGGATGCATCTTGCTGATCTTTCCTGCTAATGCCTTGGATGTCATACTGACTATCTTGCTTCAGTACTTCAGGAAGTCTGTAGATATGACTTTTGTGACATTTGTTCTGCCTACATGTTTCAGATACTGAAGCTGATGCATCATCATACCAGTTAGGCAACTAGTATTGCCAGAAAATAAATGCCCCTGATTTCTCATGACAAGTTTACTTACCAAAAGTACTAGACAAACTATAAAACAATTCAACTGAAATGTTGACATATTAGACACATTCAAAGTCTGCTTGTTGCCATGCAGGGCCGGTGGACTGTTACTTCTGTGTGTCAGTCCTATCTATAAGTGAATATTGGAATACAGATATTACTGTACATATGACAAAAAACATAAGAGAAAAATGAGCCATTACCTGTACTGACACCACAAATGTAATCAAAGAGAAGATGAATCGGTTTCCCTGTAAGTTCTTCTAACTTGCGGAGAGTTTGTAGAGCTACTATTCCTCTGCAGAGATAAAAAATAAAGTAAAAAGGTGTCAAAGAACTTAAGCTGCAAATAAAAAAAATCATATCTACAGAACTATTTACTATGTGATATTTCAAGTAAAGCTTTAACCAACCTGGCTGATTCAAACTCAGCGTATCCACCAACAGGGGTCGCACTGCCCAAGTGAGCTAGCTAGGGAATTTAAAGTGTATGTCTACCCAAATCTTTATTTTCAATTTTGGATAGAGTAGAAAAGGATTTCAACCCCCTGTAGTCCATATATGTTAATCTTATGTTGATACCAAGTATTTGGATGAGTACTCGTACTCCCCCTAATGCTCCCGATACTGGAACTTCCGGAAATCAGGAAGCCAGGCGGCGAGTCATTACACACCGACCAGTTTCCTGATTGGCCAGGAAGCCTGCTCCATGCTCCCTTGTCACCAGGGAGCATTGAGATGGCTTCCT
>NW_017306359.1:859056-864428 GCF_000935625.1 Nanorana parkeri | reverse complement strand
CCTGATTGGCCAGAAATCCGGCTAATCAGGAAGCCAGGTGGGTAGTTATTACACGCTGCCCAACTTCCTTAATGGGGCTTCCGGTGTCGGTACATGCCTATTATACAAAGTAAATATCCAAATTTCTCTAACTTTACATTATACTAGTAAGAGCCAATTAAAACCTGTGCAGTGCATTCGATTTATGGATTTCAATTTCATCATTTTATCAATAAAATTGATATAAGCAGAGCAGCAATATTGGGGATTGTTTGTGTTTGGTACACTGTCAAACTAAGCATATTTTATGTTTTTCTAAACATTATATTTGACATGGTTTGTGACATTAAATACAAATGTAACATCATTTTTACCTAGTACCTCCACCATCGATGGTGAGTACTCGAATTCCTCTGCCTTTAACAGGGTCGTTATAACCAATCAAAGCTAAGGCTTCTCTTACAGCTGCCTGGAGGGTTTCATCGTGTGCTTGCCGTAGCCGCAATAAATAAGGAATGGCTTTTTCCTGCAATTAAGAAAACATTTCCATTGCTGACAATAGAGGGGCATTTTTAATCAAGCTGTACATTCATAAACAAATCTGCTATGCATGCTGGCATAATCCAAGAAATATGTAGCATTATAACCATGAAAGTGCACACAGTCATATATACTACAACCTTCACTGTGAGTAGTAGGTTGGAGTGAATTTATCATATGGTATACAAGCATTGGATATCTGCCATTTGTACCAGCTGTCATGAGCAGAATAACATTGTGTCGGCCAGGAGAAATCATTATTATAATAATAATAGTAATAATAATAATACAGGATTTATATAGTGCCAACAGTTTGTGCACGGCCAAATGCTCCGATACTTATTCCTACACTGGAACTTCTGGTCAGAGGGAGATTTCCTCCGACCGACGTGCCGTGAGGGAACATGGGTAATGACTTGCGGCCCGGCTTCCTGATCGGACGTGAAACCGGCTCCATGCTGATTGGCCAGGAAGCCAGCTTCCAAGCCAATCAGCATAGTGCCGGCCAAACAGCATGGAGTCGGTTTCCGAGCCAATCAGGAAGCTGGGCCACAGGTAATGGCCCGCCTCACTGATTTCCCGGGAAGCCCACTCCATGCTGACAGGCTGGGAAGCCGGTTTCCCGGCCAATCAGCTTTGAGCTGGCCAAACAGCATGGAGCTGGCTTCCCGGCTAATCAGAAAGCCAGGCAGTGGGTAATGACCCGCCTCTATGCTGATTAGCTGGGAAGCCAGCTTCCCGGCCAATCAGCATGGAGCCAGTCAAACAGCATGGAGCCTGCTTCCCGGGCAATCAAGAAGCCAGGCAGCAGGTAATGACTTGCTGCCCGGCTTTCTGATTGCCCGGGAAGCCGGTTACATGCTACCATAAGTACCGGTATCGGCGAGTACTGAAATATAAATATTGATACTCGATACAGGTGCATCCCTGGTGTAGTTAATGAATAACTAAAAGCAACTGTTGCGACCGGACTGGCAGTGCCTAATGGTGAAGCTGAGAGACCACAGCCCCATCAGGTCCACCTTCCTTGTGATTGAGGGCTGATGGAGAACTGGTTTCTCAACTTCATCATCAGGTACCCACCCAACAGCAAAACTCCTCAGCCGCCGCACCTGCGTGTGCGACAGGCAGAATAGCAGAGAAGGGAGCGCAGTAATGCTGAGCTTGTGATTTTGTCAGGCTCAGTGTTACTGAGCTGCGCTGAGCACAGAGTATCTGACCTTACTGCCAGCCTACTTTTGACAAATTCATGTGCCTATTTCTATTTGGCACAAGCAGTACCTGTCCGGCTACACCTTTTCTGGTTCATGTGTGAATAATTGTGATGATGCCGTGAAGGGTGTGCAATGATTTCAGCTGTGAAGTTCATGGATCATCACACCCATATGAGAACAGCTTCACAAATCAAAATGAACTGCAACAGGAAAATGCTTCCTCTCTATGTTTAGTCACTTTAACGTACATTTACAGGTCCGCATGAATACATTCCTGACATGTTACAAAGTACAGTAAAAATAAAATTTTAGGAAAACGTGCTTTTTATAAATGAAAAACCAGGGCATGAGCTCCATTGTTTATACCTGAGGAAAGCAGTTGTCCTTCCCCTCCCCCACTGGTACTGCTAAAACTTTCTCAAAGAGTAAGGGGTAAGAGGGGGCTGATCTGTGCAAGACAATAGGTATACACACAGCCAAACATATAAAGAATTCCGAGCAGGCATCAGGACTTACAAAACAGCATAATGCCTGAGTCAGGATTTTAGTCCAGGACATAGATGCTGACCCTGGATGATGCCTGAACAATGATGGCTTTGTCCTTCTGGAGAGTGAACTAAAGAAGCCACTGAAGATGAGAAACATCCCATTCATCTCAATGAGAGAACGCTTGAGCCTGGCACCCGAGCAGTGCATTTTGGGGAGACATGGTCAAGTGTCATATGTTGCCCCTATTCTCAGAAGTACTGGGTATTTCTTGGGGCTCCAGCAGTAGAAAGTGGTACCAGAAGAGTGCCTACTTTAAAGAAGAACCGCAGAGAGAAATGTTTAACACTTGCAGTGGGAATATCCCCACACTTCAAGGGTTAACTGCTCGTTTTTGTTATACTCACCCAAACTGCCTGCTTCTCCAGTCAATGAAGCGTGTCTCTTCCTCTGCTGCACAGATGGACTGTTCCTCAGCGACCTCACGTCTATACACTTGTATACAGCGTGATGGCACCAGGATTCTTAGACCGCTGCAGGAGGAGAGAGGCTCCAGGGACCAGTCTAAGAACAAGCCGGCTCCTATGATCAGGTGACTAACTTTTTTTTTTTTAGCACCTAGACACAAACAAGCAGTTAACCCTTGCAGTGCGAGGGAAGCCCCACTGGAAGGGTTAATAAAAATTTCCCCAGAGTTCTTCTTTAAAGCAAAGGTTTGCGTTTAGTAAAGTGTTCAAAGCACTGCACTATATATATTCTACTTATATGTCTCCAAGACCAAATGGAACAATGTTTCAAACATATAGTTAGTGCTAAGCTACACAGCCAAATATTCGTTTCCTGCTACTGAGCATTTTAACTAGTTGCTTGCAATCTGCAGCATTAGCAGCACATTGATTTCAATTTGCTGCTAATAATTATACATGTAATTAAATAAAAAAGCGCTTGGCATTTTTTTTTTAAGCAAGTTTGGTATTAGTTGAGATTTTTGAGAAATGTTCAGAAGTGCCAGTTTCCATCAGGGGTGTATCTATAGTAACTAGAACCAATGACAAGAACTGTAATTGCGCCCCTGTCGTCCAAACATTCTATCACCCTTAGCTGCTGGGCCTGAATGGGGTACTTACACTAAGGAAAATAAAATGAGGCAGTGCAGAATAGGGAACGCACAAGACTGGTATATGGTAGTAGGCAGCCAAGAATAGGGAAGGTCAAACATGGCATATGGAATTGGTTGGTGTAGAAGAGGGAACATGCATGGCATATAAAATGAGCCGTGGCAGAAGAGGGAACGTACAGCATGGCATATAAAATGAGCCGCAGCAGTAGAGGGAACATACAGCATGGCATATGGAATGAGCCAGAGCAGTAGAGGGAACATACAGCATGGCATATGACATGGGCCAGAGCAGTAGAGGGAACATACAGCATGGCATATGGAATGAGCCGGAGCAGTAGAGGGAACATACAGTATGGCATATGGAATGAGCCGGAGCAGTAGAGGGAACATACATTATTGCATATGGAATGAGCCAGAGCAGTAGAGGTAACATACAGCATGGCATATGACATGGGCCAGAGCAGTAGAGAGAACATACAGCATGGCATATGGAATGAGCCGGAGCAGTAGAGGGAACATACAGTATGGCATATGACATGGGCCAGAGCAGTAGAGGGAACATACAGCATGGCATATGGAATGAGCCGGAGCAGTAGAGGGAACATACAGTATGGCATATGGAATGAGCCGGAGCAGTAGAGGGAACATACATTATTGCATATGGAATGAGCCAGAGCAGTAGAGGTAACATACAGCATGGCATATGACATGGGCCAGAGCAGTAGAGAGAACATACAGCATGGCATATGGAATGAGCCGGAGCAGTAGAGGGAACATACATTATTGCATATGGAATGAGCCAGAGCAGTAGAGGTAACATACAGCATGGCATATGGAATGAGCCGGAGCAGTAGAGGGAACATACAGTATGGTATATGGAATGAGCAAGAGCAGAAGAAGGAACGTACAGCATGGCATATTAAATGAGCCGGAGCAGAAAAGGGAACATATAGCATGACATATGCAGTGTACCAGCAGAGATATGTGTATACCTTAATAGAATGATCCTGGCCTCATTCACACCTCCATCACTGTGGCCCAAGATTGACTGCAATGTGACAGCTTAGCTGATTTGGTGCCCAGGTTGGGGCCCACAAGGATGAGGAGATGCCTTTTTTAGTTATAGTGTGCCCCATTAAGACCTCCATCAGTGCGGACTGCATTGATGGTAGTGACACCCAAACCGTTTGGTCCCCCAGTTTAAGGAAAGGGGAGAGGTAGTAGCCTTTTCAGATAAGCTGTGCCCCTTTCCGACCTCCCATCAGTGTGGACACACAGCGATTGCTGTTGTCGCTTGTAAAGAAACATATGGGGCAGAGGAATTCTTACACTACTTCTGTTGGGCTCTACATTATATGTCATCAGTCAGAAACCAGCAAAGGAAGCCAGTATTGTAACTTCCTCTGCCTTGTTTACATGTGACAGCAGCGATCAATTGCATTGTCTGCCCCTGCCGGTCAGACCTGATGGGAGCAATGGAGCACATCTTAATTAAAAGGACAAAACACCACCACTGCTCATGAGCAGCGCAACACCGCATCAAGTGGCGCGTGCCCGGTCTACCAAACCCTAAATGTGCCACTGGTTACTAAGATTTTAGCCACTTTCACTTCATATTTGGACTACCATTGGCATATTGAGGAAACACTACTGTAGAGCTTGACTTACCTTCACTGCAACACCTCTTGTTTCAGGAAATTCCAGCAGGTGGCAGCTGAGCTCTTCAACACGATTAATGCACAGTCTCCGATCGGTGGCTCTTTGCAATGACTGGACCAATGATCTTGTTCTGTTATCCACACTCACCCGGGCAATAATCTGTTTAACCAAAAATACGTCATAAAAAAAAAAAGTACATGAATTTCATCAAATGTGGGGCGCCTTCTGTCTTTGTTAGGGGTTCCCTTCAAATTGTTTGCAAAAGGTGGTGGCTCTGATGGAAAGGGGGCACCTGATGCGAAGGGGGGCACTCCGATGTATAGGAGGCACCTGATGCGAAAGGGAGGGGGGGGGGGTTTTGTTTGTGAAAGGGG
>NW_017306359.1:839981-858874 GCF_000935625.1 Nanorana parkeri | reverse complement strand
GGGACTCCTGAGTGGAAAGGGGGGGGGGGGGGGTTTCTGATGTGAAAGGAGGGGACTCTGATGTTAAGGGGAAGCTCCATGTTGTCTTTTTTCATTTATTTATTTTGGAGAGAGGGACCACATGTTTCTACATTTTAGACGGGTGTGTCTCGAGATTTTGCATACTTTTAAAAAGGTGCCATGACTAAACAAATGTTGAGAAATGCTGATCTAAGGGCTTGTTCTTCCTGTTTATCTCAGATGTGATATGTTGATGATTTTTTGTCAGGAGCTTAAGGCATGTAGGCTAGTTACCTCCTGTAGGGCTTATGGAGCTTGGTTATTGAGTTGCTTATGGAGATAAAGGAGAACTATGGGGTCAGGGCTTTCCCCAATAGTTCTCCTAAGGGTAACGGGAGGACACAAACTAGCGTCCTCCCGTCACCTAAAGCTCAGTATACCGCGAGCTACAGCTCGCGGTATACTGAGACGCCGCAGCCGGGACGGATCCTGACGTTACTGTCTGGATCCACCCAGCTGCGTGAGTGACAGATGGCTCTGCCTATCTAGAGGCAGAGCCAGCTGTACCCGCCCCCTCCCCCGTCCGTGCTGGGAGTATCGGACAGGGGAGGGTGAATCCCTGCAGGGAGCCTTGAGCGACAGTCACGGCTCTCTGCAGGGATAGATCAAGAAGTGAGCAAGCGACGGTATGTGTTCGCTCACTTCCCGATCTATTGCGCCGACCTGTGACAGTTTCTTTGTCACACGTCGGCTCGAACTATGAGGCTGAGTGATTTTCCCTCACCTCATAGTTCTCCTTTAATGTGTTTAAAGAGGAGAGGCCATTCACTTATGAAAGTGAATTTAAACTTTGCAAAGTTCATTTTACTTAGCCTAGCATATAAAGCAACACTTGCTTTAAATACCTAATCAACTGCAAGGAAAATAATCTTGATTCCTAAAAATAAAAAAAGATAAAAGTATGGCACTTTAGTGTAATAGGCACAGGTAGTAGTTTTATAGCTAAGATTTGCCCACCTTGCTTTTTCTAGTGAACAGAGTCTAAAACGTAATAAAAAATAAGGCACATCTCTACCAAAGTGCGCATGTCATTAGCAGCCACCATGTTTTTGGAGGTCTATCTAAGCAGCAATCATATTTGGCAAGATAGATGGCTAACCACATGAGTAAATACTCTCAGATCTGCAAACCCTGGTTCAGAGGTTAAGCAAAAGCACAGATATTTCTAAAACTATCGAATCCTGTCAGTTTGAAAGGGGTTTATGTGTTTGGTGGAAATCCAAGAGGAATGAAATGTCATTTCTGAATAAAGGGGAACTCTGAAATGAGCTACGACTCACTTCCAGGGTTTCATCTTTAAGAGATGGCAGACTCACCTTTTCCCTCTGAAGAGATAGTCTCTTTGCTTTATCATCTACAGTCTTCTCTTTAGTTAGTTCTTGTTCATTTTTGCTCTGTGCATCCTCTGGTTCTTGTTCCTTGCCTTTGTTCTCTATCATGTTCTGTTCTGCTTTCAGTTTTGGCACAAAGCCTCCAAGATAGTTTCCCACAAAGGCATGGACATTGTTGGACTGATTAGACAGAAAGTTTGAAATGCTCTTTTTGGTGGTAACCGCGGTGTCTTCTGTTGCGGATGAGACATCTTTTTCGTCACCGTCTATTTCCACATTTTGGTTTTTGGCATCTAGTGAACTTTTATTTTTCTCCATTCTGGTGTCAAACGCAAAGTAGGAATTTATATGATTAGCCAGGAAATTGTAAGTTTCTCCAAAGTTAGTAGTGAGGTTGCTAGGATGGAACAGGCTTGCCCTGGAGTCAGTGCCTTCATATGGAGAGTCCACAGGGCTGGTTTGAATGAGATGAGAGGTAGTTTTGGTAGGAGTTACGAGTGGCTCTTTACCGCTGTCCACAGTTTTACCTTTCAGAACGTCGCCCTTTGTGGCGCTGACTTCAGCTATCTGGACATGGTCCTCTTTACCAGCACTAGTCCCATTTGGCTTTGGGCGTACAATTCGTGAAATGAAATCACTGTGGGTGCTTGATACAGCTTTAGTGACAGAGTCTAAAGTATTCTTGATTCGTGACATAGACTTCTTTGCTATATATAATGCCTTTGAAGTGCAGAGTCTAAAATGTTTTGAGTATGCACTTGTTTGGTTATTAGTATGAATGAATCTCCTTTGTTCAGCTCTTCTGTATAGCAGCTTGCATTGCTTTGTCTTAACACTACGATAGCAATTTCGTGGACAGCAGTAGTATACGAGTTCTACATTCGCTTTTCTCCAGACTCCTCTTCTGGAAGTCAGAAAATACATATAGGTATCCAAAAACAACACGGACATTACTTAGAGGTACATTTGTTTTGGTGTAGCGGGTTTACAATCATCTGAAATGAGAAATCAAGACATGACGTCACTCTAAATTATTACCTTAAAAATGTACCAGATATTATTAGACAGGTATTGTTCCCCTTAATAACAATTTTTTTTCATAATTTTTCTAGTAGTCATTTGGTGGCTATTGCGCAACAAAACCTGTTCTTTCAAAAACTTGGACAAACGTGATTCCATACTATATACGGAATATAATGTGTCAAACAGGTTTTTTTCTAAACAAACTGCAAAATGTCTCCAGTAGAGACAAAAAGACTGATGCAGTGTTGTCTCATATACATAGTATTTGAGGTTGAATAAAGACACATGTACATCAAGTCCAACCTATTTGTGTATGTGTGTATGGTCCTATTGGTGTGTAGTATGTATAGGTCCCTCGTGTGTTTTCAATTTTAAGAGTACTTGTACCCCTGTGTATTACGGTCCCTGAAGAAATCGTCCAATCGCCTCTTGAACGATTCCACACTCTCAGCCGAAATCACAGCATGTGGCAGCGAGTTCCAGACCTTGACCGATCTAACTCAGAAGAAACCCCTTCGCCCCTTGTGCTGACATTTTTTCTCCACCAATTTTAAGTGGTGGCCTCTCATCCTTGTCATCGAGTTAATTGTAAAAAGTTTGCTGCTAATGTGTGTTTCTTTATAGTTTTTAGGTATTATTGTTTTACAAGCTTATAAAATAGGCATCCTTAAAAGGCCTCATTCAGCTTTTACAAAAAATAATACCTGCACACACAAAGAAAACAAAAAGTGTGTTTATTTGATTTTTTGCATTTGAGCCTGCAAAGCATTGCAAACACTGTCAGAGGTTTATGGTTGCAATGCTCTGGCACCTGCAGAATCCTCCTCCTAGCCACTGTACATACAGTACCTCGGTAGGTAGACTTTCAACTGAGAGTATGTTCACACCATATGCAGTGCGTTCTGGCTCGATTCCGGCCGGAAAGCACTGCATCGCGGCCGGCTCACTATTTTGTGGGGCTGGAATGGCAACGTAGCCACGCCCTCCGACCGCAATGCGATTGCCCGCACGGGATCGCAGGGCACATTGTGCCTGCCGTCTGGTCAGTTGCGGTCAAAATGCTGCTAGCACTTAATGGCCCGCCACGCCCCCTCCTGCCCCACTAAAAAGTGAGCCGGCCGCAATGCGAGGCAATGCGTTCTGGCCAGAATTGGACCGGAACGCACTGCAACTGGTGTGAACGGGCCCTGAGGGATGAAAGGAAGCACTAATGGGCTACAAGTGTGGTCACATCACTGCACTTGTACTCCACTTAGAACTAGGAGTCCACCTGCTGCAGTGGCAGGCAAGACTTGTAGTCTCTCCATGCACATATCCTGTGAATGGATATGTAATTGGATGAGATGACTGTATTGACGGAGCCATGCACTACTGTGCCAAATTCAAAAAGATGACCAAGAACCCCACGATTCAGGAAAGTGTGTGTGTGTGTGTGTGTGTGTGTGTGGGGGGGGCAGTTTAGGGATCTGAGCATGTTTCATGTTACACCCCAAATACAGGTGTAATATCAAACATGGTCGGAAAAGGTAAACTTAGCTTTCAAACGATAGCAAATTCTTAGTTTTGTTTTTCTCGATCCTGAATTGTGCATTTATCTGCATATCAAATATATCTCCATAAAGGTGGCCATACACTTTACAACCATCGCAAGATGGTTGTAAAGTAATTTAAAAAACGTACAATCTGCCTATCTTGGACAGGCAGATCGTACTCTCGATCATCGCAAGCCCGCCCCCCTGAGGTGCGGGCTTTCCGATGACCGCAATGCTGAAGGGCAGTGTGCGCGTGCGCACACCAGCCCGTTTGGCATTTGTCTCCCGAGCACCGTTCAAACCAGCCAAAAATCGTACGATTTTCGGCTGGTTTTCTAGCGTGCTCCTTAGACAAAAGACGTGCAACCGTACAGTAGAAACGGTCGCACGTCTTCGTTCACACTGCTCGATTCTCGTACGATCGCGGGATTTCCCGCGATTCTCATATGAGAATCGAGCAGTGTATGGGCACCTTTAAAGTGACATTAAAGCCAAAAAAAATGTCCCCTCCCCCCATGTAAATGTTAGCACTTACCTCAAATGATGTCTCTTATTCTGATCTTCCTCTTCTTTCCCCACGTTTTCATGTGTCCCTCCAGCGGTGTGACGTCACTCCGATCCAGCGCTGACTGCTCTGTCTCTCCGATCCAGCGGTGTCTGCAGGCGGGTGCACGCGTCCATAGACTTACCTTGCGTCTCTGCTCGTCTCCCGGCCGAGAATCGGAACTGCGCATGCGCCCGCCCCAAGATCCTTTGCGGCCGTACGATCACTTCCTGATTCTCGGCGCGGGATCGAGCAGCGATAACGAGGTAAGTTTAAAACCAGTTCAAGCATTTTTGTTTTTTTTTAAACTTCTTGCCTATATCTACTGCATGCTAGCAGTAGATATAGGCAAAAAAAAACCGGAGGGTTTAGAACCCCTTTAAAGTAGTCAGAAATCTGTGATTTAACAATACTACTGATTACATTTAGGTGAAACAAAAATGTGTAATTCACTTGTTGACTGACTGACTGATTGACAATGTGTGAATCGAATTGCTCATCCCTACTACACAGCCCGTAAGTGCTTTGTGGTTTTTAAAGTCCTAGAAAACACCGTCCTGTGTTTAGAGTCACTCCAGAGAAAGAAAGATTAGAAACAATCAATATAATGAAGTACCTGGATACGAACAGAGGTGAGTGGAATAGGTGTCCTGAAAATAACACAAAGATAGTGGAGAGTTCATGTTTTCAAACTGTTCCTCTCAGGCATTTAAAAATGGCATTTTGACAGCGGCTGCCTTTCCTAGATTACAATGTACTGCAAGCACAGCGTGCTCTAAATGAGCAGCCTCATGTACTAAGAATTGTTTTTCACTGGTCAGGTTTCCTATCTATGAAAGGACACTCCTTTTATGTTCCACCAATCATCACTCAGGACAAAGTGAACACCTCTCAGTGTCTTCAGTACAAGATCAGAGACGTGTTCAACTAGCACTTGCTGGATCATTCAATTCCCCAATGCAGAGCACCAGTGATGACAGATTCCTAAGATGAGGTCATATAAGAACGGAAGGATCGTACCTGCCAGCACACATAACATTCTTCATTTAAATCCAGAGCATAAGTCAACAACATGAAGCACGTTGCTGATAACAAGATCACATGCAAGGTTTTATTACAGTAAAAATGTTGTGCTGAGTAATACACATAGCTGACAAATGATTACTAACCCCTTCATGATAGAAGGTAAAACAAACTTTGTATTCATCTCTTAAAGTGTATAGCCCAAACCTTTTTTTAGTATTGGATAGAGTAGGGTTTTTGGGGGTTTCTTTGCGGTCTGTGTACCATTGGAGGAATCTCTCTTCACTTCCTGTCTTAGAGATTAAACAGGAAGTTAAAGAAAATATCCAAAAGTGAGGATAATTCCCCTCTTAGACAGTTGTCCCTGGGACAGGTGTCCGCATTTGATGATTTCCCTTCACCTCATCTTCTGGATTTACATTTCCCCTTACTTTCTTTCTAGGGGACAATGGTAAGTAGTAGAGATGAGCCTGGGCTTGGTGTGAACCCAATTCTCCTGAGTTCACCCAGGCCTGCTCAAAACTGTGACCATCACCCCTCCTCTTGACCCAATCAGGACCAGTGGTGACATTTGCAGTGAGGGAATTCCCCACCCCATAGCTATACATGCCTCTCTGCAACTGATTGGGTCTGGACGAGGGGGTTTTAGTCACAGTTTTGAGCGGGCTTGGGCAAACTAAGTTCACACCAAGCTTATCACTAGTACAAGCGGAGTGTTGAATCCCTTTTACTAAAGGTCTTACGCTGTGCTAGGCAACCTCAACACTCCAGCTGTGCTGAGCGAACAAATCCAATCATGCCCCTGGGAGTCATACATGTGGCTGTCAACCATGCAATGCTTCATGGGACTTGTAGTTCCCCAACAGCTGGTGTGCCAAGGTTACCTACTTCTGGAACATTTCCCCATTTCATCCAAATATAAGATATGCAACGTTGGCCTGTTTAGAGGAAGCACCTGAACCATCATTCAGTACTGAATATAGTTTAATCCACACTGATGGCCATTACTCCACAGCAATTGGATTGGATATCTTCTCAGTGTAAAGTAGCTGAAACAATTCATGGTGACATCACTAGTTACTAATGGTAACTATACTAATTAAACCAAATCCTTCCATTCCAGTGTGATGAGACCTCTGACAATGTATCTATCATCCTCCCTGTAAACAATCAGTGGAGGAAATGACATGAATCACACCAACTATCATTCCCATCATAAACTGCATGTCCTCGTGTCCCCTGTGCTGCTTTGTTTTTTAAGGCAAATTACAATCTCCAAATAGAAATGGGCCTTCTGATTCCATAGCTGCTGCTTTATGTCACCCCCACTCCCCACCTCCCTCCCCAGCAGCAGTCTTGTCAGTCACTGTGATGTTATGTCATAGTTCTATTGTTTTCCATACATTCTGCCCCTTACAGAAGCCTCAGCCTGAGGCAGATAGATACTGGCTGGGAGAGCCATAGAGTGTGTTAGTAGAGGAGAAGAAGAGATACTCACATAGTCCCGGAGGAGGACAGCTAATAGAGAGGACGCAGATCACTCACACATAGACAACCACAAGTGGGTGGAGCCACCAGCCGGGCTGTCACTCGGTACGATCAGCTGGGTGGCCTGACTCTCAACAGCCGTCCTCCTCTGTCATGTGACTCAATGTCAGACTACGGCAAGCCGGCTGGGACAGACTATCCACAGCGCGTTTATACTGTTTTCAGGCTTATGTTCAAGCTGCAAAGCTATGGGAACAGCATAATACTAAATATTATTGCTGTTGTCCAATATTTTTTACACTTATGTCTCAAAGCTTTACACTCTACTAATATTTACGATAATGATAATTATTATGTTATTTTTGTAAAGGAATATCTCTCTGATAAAGTGAAGGATAACATAGGACAGCTATCTTTGACTGGGATTGGACTGGTTTGAATTTCCAGAAGCACTCAGTGACCAGAAATCTAAAGTAGATCTAAACCCAATCAATGAAAACGCAGGGAAGCTTCAAAGTAGAACCAAAGCTAAAAATGGATAGAGTAAGGGAGCGTTATAACCAGACCTGGGAACTTGTACAAATTCCAATTCCTGAGGTGGTGGGAGGAGCTGTGGTAACTAAATAGTGTTTTTAAAACGTGGGAGGGGCTTAAGGTCCCATTCACATGAATGTGCTACAAAAGTGCATGCTTCGATGCCTTTTCACACTCAATGGGTACATGCGCCAAACACGGCAAACAAAGTCCCGCAAATGTGCATAACCACAACGCTCATTCCCGCTATGCCCTACTATGTAAACGGGGCCTAAATGATAGGTCTAGACTGGTGGATAGGTCAGATCCAGGTGCATTCCAGTGACGCTGATAGCGCACCTGACTCCCACCTAGCCACCATTCCAGTGGCAATGATAGCGCACCTGACTCCTACCTATCCACCATTCCAGTGAAACTGATAGCGCACCTGACTCCCGCCTATCCACCATTCCAGTGTCACTGATAGCGCACTTGACTCCCACCTATCCACCATTCCAGTGACACTAATAGCACACCTGACTCCCACCTAGCCACCATTCCAGTGACACTCACACATGTCTGTGTCACTGGAATGGTGGATAAGTGGGAGCCAGGTACACTTTTAGTGTCACTGGAATGGTGGATAGGTGGGAGCCAGGTACACTGTCAGTGTCACTGGAATGGTGGATAGGTGGGAGCCAGGTGCAATGTCAGTTTCACTTGAATGGTGGATAGGTGGGATGCAAGGCTAACCCCCCTAATCCCCCTCACTCTATCCAAAATTTAAAAAAAAGTACAGGTTCAATCTGAACTTTTGGAACATTTGGTGGGAATTGCCCAGCCAAACATCCCACAATGCATTGCAAAAAAAACTGTGTTGGTCAAAGTCTTGCCCATTACGCCTGGTCTGGTGCAAGACTTTGGCCAGTGATGGTTGCTGGCCAAAGCTCCAGCAACCACACAATAAAAAACTTCTCTCCAAATAGCCCTTTGTCAGTGTGATGGAGCTTAAGGTGCCATACACCTACTGAAATTCAGTGAGTTACTATTGCTAACGAACCATTATCAAAACGACATTGGTCTGTGCTTGATGGGCTATTTGAGCTAGAATCAAAAGAGGGGTCTTGGCAGCAATGAATATTCCTGAACGAAAATCGTTGTTTCTTTTTTAATTTTTTTTTATTGAGGGTGCATTTACATAATTCTTTTTTTGTTTATTGATTAAACAAATGAGTGGGTTTTTGCTTTTAGCATTTTAGGGTTGGTGTTAGCGGTTCATCTATTCGTTTTTTTCATTTTTTGGGGTCCATTTTATTTGTGTTCAGTTTTGTTAGGGTTTTTGCATGTTTTTATTTATTTTACAGGGTCAGCAGGGTGAACTTGTTTTTGACACTGCACTGTTGGTGACCCCTTGTTCCTCATACAGTTCTAGCTGGTGGCACCACACTCCTCATACAGTTCTAGCTATAGCTGTTAATAAAACTAGGGATAGCCCCTACAATAACATAATGTCTGGGAGCCCTAAAGGGAGTTGCAGAGGTTGTTCCCATGCAGCAAGCAGTTTCTGTATCCAAAGGCCAACGTGGTGGTTGGGCACACGTTTGAGAGGCAGGGGACGTCTGCCTTCTTTTCTGGCAATGGGTGTGCTGTACAGTCAGAGCACAAGGAAAAAATGGTTGATTGGCTAATCAAAGCCTTCATCATCCTACTCTGTCTTCCAGGCGCAGAGTCGTGTGAAGTCATGGTCAGCTACAAAAGCGTGCTGCTCTTCCTCCTTATCCACAGCTACTCCTGCCCTTGCCCTGCAAAATGGCACAGAGGAGTCTGCTGGATTTTTTTGAGTACAGTGTCACTTGCGGCAACAGGGCCCCATTCCACCTCTCCCTCCACTATACAGGATTTCTTATCAGTAGTGATGGGCTCGGGCGGGTTCGCAGCTCCACGTGCCGAGCCTGCCAGGGAGCTGACAGCGCAGCAGCGCCAATCACAGGTACTGAGACATTTTCCCGGTCTGCAGCTGCAGAGATCGACAAATGTCTCCGTGCCTGTGGTTGGTGCTGTCCGCCTCCTGGCGTGCTCGGCACGTGGAGCTGCGAACACGCCCGAGCCCATCACTACTTATCAGTAGCCTCAAGTGATAGCAATGAGAGTATTTTAAGGGGTGTCAGAGGTTTATCTTACAGCACTTCAATTGGGGAAGAGGGTAAGCATGGCGCCAAGCAGATTAGGGGTAAATCATTCTCAAATTTCAAACCAAAGTACAGTGTGGTCCCTTACACCTTTCTGAACCTGTGAGTGGAATATTCTGATTGCTATGAGCAACTTTTCACACATGGATTGTCCACCACAGAGTCCAGACCTTAACCCCATTCAGAATCTTTGGGATGTGCTGGAGAAGACTGAACTTGTAAGTGGAACAATCCAATGTTTTTTTTCTGCCTAGGTTTGATTTCAAAGTGAACAAGATTCTGGTTGCTGTGGACAACTTGTTCCGGTTTTCTATCCTCCCTGGCATAAAATCCCCACAATGTTCTTACTACTTGATTTAGTAACTCAGGTAATTGTGTTCTCTACTGTTAAATGCCAGAAAGTGTATTAGCAATTTAAGGTATAATTATTACCTCCTCCATTTTGTTGTTGCTGTGATGAGAAGATGAAATTGAAGTGCACTTTCTAGTACATGGTACAGCAATGTTCTCATATCTGTGGTTTAATAACAATCCATAGTCTGGATGCTTGGCAGGGAAACATTTTTGTGACACAAAGTGTAGCAAGCCTTAAAGCTATTTAGTACTTCATATAATTTAGAGAAGTGGTATGATGTGCTTTCTGCGATATTATTGCGGAGGATATAGTGGTTTCCTGGAAAGCAATTTGTTTGTTATGTCTTTGAATGGACAAGGAGAAATCCAGACAGTGAATGCATGTTGTAAAATTTTATATATATAAAATATATAATATAATTGTATGGGATGAGGCAGCGGGGATCTGAATTCAAATGGCCAGCGGGGGGGTGAGGCGGAGTGATCACTATGATCGAGCTGCATGAGAGAGCGGCAGGCGGGGAGGAGAGCGGAGCCGGTCATCCTGTCAGCTTCAAGATGACAGCGGCTGTGTCCGTGTGCAGCACAAACACTAGAGTGATCATCTGATCACTCCAATGTTTGTAAATAACTGGGGACACATAGTACTATGTGTCCCCAGTTATGAATAAACATGATGTGATTTACATCACTTCCTGTTCATTCACGATTTTCTCAATGTGGAGTAGCACTCAGTACCGAGGCTTTTCCCCATTCAGAAACTGGTGATAGTAAATATTTGTCATGGCCTGCAGCGATCCAGTATGAACCACAACTGCGGAGGATTGGGTGGTAGTAGTTGAAGTGGTGTATTACTCTAAAAATGGCACTCATACTAATAAAACAAAAAAGCATAAACCCCCCCTCCCCGCACATAACATACACGTGCACCATATCAAGGTGTATGCCATGCACATGTGCTGCAGTGCGTTTTTAGAATGCATCCTTCAGCAAAATAACATTTGCAAAGAGTCACCGACTTCAGGTTGTCCCCTTAACAAAATCTCTTCCACATAGGCTGTATCCAACAGATTCACCACAGTCTGGTTCCAGGATGGAGTCCTCCTGACTCCTGGACAGACAACTCCTCTGTCCCAGGTGGAACCCCATTCCCAGGTGGAACCCCGAACATTAGCCAGAAACCTTTCCATATGGGTTCTGTACAGGTGAACACTCATTAGGTGCTGGTCACTACTAAAGCATGGACCCTGGAATGGAGATTTCATCCCTCCCAATTCTCTTTGAAATCTCCCGGTTCCAGGATCCCAACTATTATCCAACTATTATCCCTTTTTCTTTGATATTATCCAAAAAACCCAGAAAGAAATGAAAAGCCAGATATTTCCTAGTAAAAGTAAAAGTCTCTGCCTGAGAGTCCTGGGTGAGTATGATGCAACATTATACCCTGTTATTACCATGCAATACCTACTTTTCATCTTGGTGTAAAGCAAATTTTCTATACACCAAAATTTCCCCCTTTCTCAAGTTCTAATGTTAGGAGGTATGGATGACAATGCTCTGTCCCAGTCTGCCCACTGTGCTCCTATTTTGTTACCCTGTCACACAGGCTTCCAATGGAGACTACAGCGTCCATTTCAACACAGATTATGCAGACAGACAGTGCATGCAAAGAGTCTGCAGAACCTCTGGACCATTGAGGTGCAAATAGGGATTAGAAAAGGTGAACACAAGTATTTTATTTATAACATGAACC
The DNA here is from genome assembly GCF_000935625.1 of Nanorana parkeri. Lineage (NCBI taxonomy): Eukaryota > Metazoa > Chordata > Amphibia > Anura > Dicroglossidae > Nanorana > Nanorana parkeri. The sequence goes on along the minus strand of NW_017306359.1, from coordinate 847,064 downwards.
TGTTTATGATACACAGAGCTTTAGAAAAGTAAATTATTAAGTTAGTGTTTACAGCTACTTCAAAAGCCTGTTCGCCTTATGTGGGTGTATGTGTATATAAATATATATATGTAATGTAAATGACAGCCTCAGTTAGTTCTTGGAATTGGTCAAGGAGGTGAGCAAGCAGCACTGAATGCTCAGTCATAGCAGCCTGCTAAGCGTCTTTTCCAGCAAAGCTTTCTTATGAACCAATGCCTTTAAGCCCTCGTTTACACCTGAATGTTTTGTAGCGCGTTCTACGCACGACGAACACACTACAAAACGCTCAAAAATATAAATCTCATTGTATTCAATGGTCTCATTCCCACCTTGGCGTATTTTCGCCCGTCCCTAACGCGCTACAAAACGGCCCACGCCTGAAAAGGTAAATGTACTACTTTGGGCCGTTTTGTTGCGCGTTTCCATTGGGATACAGCCAAGTAGCCTTCGGAAACGCGCGTTTGTCACGCGACTTTTTTACCGCGAATTGCGGTAAAAAAAACGCGCGACAGATGCGCATATGCAATACGCCTAGGTGTGAACGAGACCTAACTTTCTTCTAAAATCAACATTAAAAAGATTTAGAGGGTCTTATATCTTCACAAAAGCACAATTTCGATGATGAAGAACCTTTCTTTTAATTTGAAAGAAACCTTCCATCCTACAGATAATGTTTTCCATAACTGTGAAATAAACACAAGCAATCAGTCAAAAGTAGCTGGCTGGACTGAGAGAGACACACACTTGGCTTACGCTGAAATATTTGTGCTTAGGATCATTTTTATGGCAGCCATGGTCGGAAATGTAATGCTGATTGTGATTTTGTGGAACAGGAGGAAGATGTTTATGCTTCACTTGAGCTTGGCTGACTTAGTGGTGGCATTTTTTCAAGTTCTTCGACAACTTATTTGGTATATTACAGATGTCTTTATTGGACTGGACCCACTGTGTCGTATCATTAAGCTTTTAAAATTGGTTGGAATGTTTGCCTCCACGTACATGATAGTGGCAATGACTGTGGATAGGTTTCAAGCCATATGCTACCCCATGGTCACATATCAAAAGATAAGTGCTCTATGGAACACTGCAATCTGTTTACGCTGGACAATTGCTTTCATTTTCAGTATTCCCCAGGCTTTTATTTTCTCCAAGACAGAGATTGCTCCAAGCATCTTGGAAAGCTGGGCACTGTTCACTGAGGCTGCCTTAGGGATTAAAAGCATACGTGACCTGGAATTCTATAGCCATTTTCTTCATTCCAGTTGCCATTCTTATTACATGCCAAATTAAAATTTGCAGGACTATAACAAACAATGTCTGCATGAAGCAACAGAAAGGATTTGTAGCTTCACATCCACTGAAAGCTGTAATGAACCAGACAAATAACATTGGCAATATATCAAAAGCCATACTAAGACGGTGAGAATGACTGTAGTCACTGTTCTTTCCTATATAATGTGCTGGGCACCATTCTTCATTGTTCAGATGTGGGCTGCATGGTCTAGAGATACTCCAGAAGGTAAGGTACCAATTATGTTGCTGTTGTTTAGGAGATATTCTGAGTTTTAGATGTTATTTGGTGTTTTCATATTTTAGGCTCATAAACAACTGAGCATGCGTATTTGAAAAAAATAAATAACAAAAAGTTGGGTTAAGGAAGTCATATTTTAGTTATGCCAATTTCTAACCAACCACATTGATGTATTTGCTTACAGTAACAAAGAGATATTGCGTCTATCACTGCTGACCTTTTTGTGAAAATGCCAGTTACCTGGCTGTGTCTGGCTTCAATACTGCTACATCACAGACCTGGAAAAGGCATGCAGCCAATGAGTTCTACTTACGAGGTGCACTGCGCTAAACATGAGTATAAAAAAAAATCATAAATCAATAAATAATCTAGTGCATCATAATATATACCAATAAACAGATGAATAAATGAATGATAAAATCATAATACATAGTCTCAAATGTCCATTGTGTAAAGTCACAATGTGATGATCTTCCTTCAGTGATATATATATTACCTCCACCAATTATGTAAATTAGGGATGCACCGATACCGATACTAGTATCGGTATCGGTGCCGATACTGAGTATATGGGTGAGTACTCGTACTCGCCCAAATGCTCCGATGCCTAGCACGAGTACTTCCTGTATCAGGAAGCCGGGTGGCGCATCATTACACGCTGCCCGGTTTCCTGATTGGCCAGGAAACGGCTCTGTGCTCTCTCGTCACTTGTGATGAGAGAGCATGGAGCCGACTTCCCGGGCAATAAGGAAGCCGGTTAGCGTGCAATGACGCGCAGCCCGGCTTCCCGATTGGTCAGGAAGCTAGCAAATCCGGAAGCCGCGAGCGCCGTGTAATGACGCAGCGCCCGGCATTCTGATTGGCCGGGAAGCCGGTGTCATGCTCCCTCGTCATCTCATGAATCGTAATATTAAGAAAGTGACCTTAAAGCATTAGTTTGTATTGCTTTAGAAAAAATGTGACCTGTCCCTTTAAGAAAAAGTATCGGTAATTGGTATCTGCGAGTACTCGATCTAAAGTATCGGTACTCGTACTCGGTCTTAAAAAAGTGGTATCGGTGCATCCCTAATGTAAATGCAATCATGTTCATCTTAAGTGAAAAATAACCAGTAATAATCCTCTTTCTGTGAAGATCTATTCACATGTGTGCCGTGCAAACGTGCCAATCCCTCTGTGCTCTCCTCAAAGCACTCACCGGATTTCACTGATACTCTGTTTCCAGAGGGTCAAACAGCGTTTAAAAACTCCATTGAAACACGATCCCATCCAGCAGGTAAACTTCACAGCCAATAACTGTCCTGCACTTCTCCATCCATCCTCTCTCAATACATCAATAACTGAACCGTCGCCACCATGAAGAAACATAGAGCACTCATAGCCAGGGCCGGATTTGCTCTCCCTGCCGCCCCAAGGCCAGGTTCCGCAATGCTGCAATCACTTGTAAATGAACGGCCGGATTCCCCACTTACCGCCCGGCGCCCGGAACATGGCGCTGCCGCCCCTCTGCTACCTGCCGCCCCGAGGTCGGGCCTCGGTGGACTTGTGGGGAATCCGGGCCTGCTCATAGCGTAGTAAATCAAAGCAACAGTTTATTCAAATATGCACTTCCAGAAACGTTTTAAAAAGTCGGCATCTGTGTAGATGAAGAGACAGGTCACCAGCACTCAATGATTTAAATAAATATGTCCTTTTTAATGGACAAAGATGTCACAATGATCAACAAAGCCGACGTTTCGGGGCCGCGCAGGGTTTATAGAATAAAATGTTGTCAGTTGCAATATTTTATATTGCATAATATTAGCGCAACTCCTTATCAAACCCCACAATTTAGTGAAATATGCACTTAAATGCCCCAAAACACAGTAAAATCCGTTCGTGAAACTGCAACAAAATTCAGTACCCCAAAAAGTCCATAGAAGATGCTTTTAAAGGCCCCCATATGTCATCAGTTTAGAGATACGCATACATTTTGGCCCTAGAGTTATTGCTCTCACTCTGGCGTGAAGCCCCCCTTGTGATATTAGATTAGTAGTGACAGGTCCTCTCTAAGGTGATACTGGGGGCCCAAAAGACCCCCAGTATCACCTTTACACTTGAAATAAGCTACTGAAGTGCAGATCGCACTTCAGTAGCTTATTGCTGGGCTTCAGGAGCCCAGCAATGACAGCTATGAGGCCGGAAGTGATGTAATCTGCATCACTCCCAGTCCCATAGTACGGGGAGGAGAACGGAGGTTCGCTCAGCAGCTGAGCCGCCATAGTCACTTCTACTGTAAAGCCGACAGTCGGCTTTACAAATATAAACAGAGCTTTTGCCGCCGGGAGTCTGTTTACATGGGCCCGATGCCAGTGACGTACACTGTAGGTCACTGGTCATGAAGGAGTTAAAGGACTTGTCAAAAATCCTTTGTTGTGTTTTTATTTCACTTAAAGGATTTTTTCATTAAAGTCTGGTCTTTTAATTTAACTTTTATTTACCCCTTACTGATTCACAAGGGGGGGGGGGGCATCTAGGTGCCACTTTATTAAAGGGGTATCCTAATGCGAATAAGCCCCCCTGCCCGCACCCCCACAACCAACACCCCAGGGCTTGTGGGGAAGAGGCCCTTGTCCCCATCGGTACAGGAGCAAGGTGCTTTTCCAGGGGGGGACCCTGGAAAAGCACCCTCTCAGTGACAAGGGCATGTGGCCTGGCATGGCAGGTGGGGGGGGGGCCTCGTTCGTACCCCCCTTTCCTCCCCTGCTGGACCTGTGCTCAGATCAAGGGTCTGGTAGAATTTTAGAGGGGCCAGGTTAATGACTAGGTGATAGTGGAGCATCTGTAAGTGGCAGTACGCATGTAATTGTGTCTATCCTGGGTCCGGGGACAGTGATCTATTCCAAACTGCATGTAATCATATCCAATACAATTACATACGGATTGCCACTCACAGATGTGGCCACTGTCACCCAGCCATTAACTTGAACGGGTGACAGTTGCCCCATCTAAATGGGAGATTTGGGATTCCTGCCGCAGGAAACCCATATCACATATTGTGGATGAGGCTTTAGACTTTTTTTCTCAGCAGAAGTGAGCAAACAGTATCCAACCTCCTAGGACAGTAGCAAAAAACTGTGGCAGGATGGTTAAAGGGTGGGTAATACAGAGGTTGACCTAACTCTTTGTGTTTGCCAGTGTCCCAACCTCTTGTAGGTGTTACATAGTTACATAGTTAGTCAGGTTGAAAAAAGACACATGCCCATTGAGTTCAACCTATAGAGATATGGAAAAATAAAAAATAAAAGCTTAAACAGAACACTATGCCCACAATTACACACTGTTGATCCAGAAGAAGGCAAAAAAAACCCTTTAAAGCATGGTTCAATTTGCTCCAACAGGGGGAAAAAAATTCCTTTCTGATCCCATAAGGCAATCGGATATTCCCTGGCTCAACAATCTCTGGTGCTTAATATACCTATAAGAACTCAATATCCAGTAATATTCTGTGCATTTAGGAATACATCCAGATTTTTTTTATTTTAAATTAACTGAGCTAACTAGAACTAGCTCCTGGGGGAGTCTATTCCACATCTTCACAGCTCTAACTGTGAAGAATCCTTTCTGTATGTAAAGGTTAAACCTATTTTCCACCAGACGCAAAGAGTGCCCCCTTGTCCTTTGCAGTGACCTTAAAGTGAATAACTTGGCCCCAAGCTCACTATATGGACCATTTATGTATTTATACATGATGATCATGTCCCCCCTTAATCACCTCTTCTCCAGAGAGAACAAATTCATGCCTCTAATGAGTTAAGTCGCCCTTCACTGCACTTTCTCCAGTTACACAACATCCTTTTTGTGAACTGGTGCCCAAAACTGAACTGCATATTCCAGATGAGGTCATACTAATGCTTTGTACAGGGGCAGGATTAGGTCTCTCTCTCTGGAGTCTATACCCAGCAGTTTTAGAATACCAAACATTTCTGTGTCCCTCAATAGACAATAAAGAAGAGACTTTTACTTTAGGAAATGTTTTTGTGTGCTCATTATAGCTTTAGAACTTCTGCTGTTTTGAACATTCTAAATTCTATTGGATCACAATTTTTAAGAAATAGTTTTAAGAAATATTTGGTACTCTTTTGGAAGATCCAGCTCTAGTTCATTTTTAGAAAACACTTAGATCTAAGGAGTCTTACAGCATCGAAAAAATCTATACCTTACCTATCACTTATAGGGCCTTGAGTGTTAAGGATGTGTTCCGGAGTCAATGTGGTACTTCTAGATGAGGGGTAAAAACTATGGTACCTCTAATTACATTAAAAGAACAGCTGCAGCTCGCGGTATACACAGACGCCGCAGCTGAAGTGGATCCCGACAATTATGTCTGGATCCACCCAGCTGCGTGAGTGACAGCTGGCTCTGCCTATCTAGAGGCAGAGCAGGCTGTACCCGCTACCCGCCCTCTCCCCCGTCCGCTCCGCCAGTCAGCGCTGGAGGATCGGACAGGGGAGGGGGAATCCAGTCCCTCCCCTGTCACGGCAGAGAGCCGTGACAGGATCGAGAGGTGAGCGAACGCCGGTATGTGTTCGCTCACGCTCACTTCCCGATCTACTGAGCCGACCTGTGACAGTCTCATTGTCACAGGTCGGCTAGAACTATGAGGTGAGTGAAAAGCACTCACCTCATAGTTCTCCTTTAAGGTGCACTGTCAAGTGTCAAAATTAAATAGTCTGTCTTAGTGCAGCTCTCCCTAACCTGCGATTACACATGTGCATTAACAAGCACATGTACAAGCACAGATGTAATCAAAGTCTGAATTGCAGTCTGAAAGCACATAGTCTGAACGGGCCTTACGTTTCTGTGCTTTTTAATGCATGCAAAAGGAACGATTTGTTGCCAAACCATTGTGACTGGAATTAAATAAAGATCTCATCTGTGACCAATATTTCTGTATTATATTTCAGGTGCTGTATTCACAATTCTAATGTTTCTGAGAAACCTGAGTAGCTGTGTCAATCCATGGATTTATATGTATTTTTGTGGGCACATTTAAGCTTGTAACAAACTAAAATATATCTCAAAGTATACCTTGGCTCGTGGAGAACGTGCCATCACAGGCTGCTTCAGTCTAGGACAGTGGTTCTCAACCTGTGTAACCTCGGGACCCACATGTTTCCTTGGTCATTAAGGCGTGACCCAAAAATGATTTCATTTATGAAACATTTTAATTTATTACACAAAACAACTTGTGCAGTATTCAGCAATATATATTTTGCTGAAAGTGAGACAAGGACTTTGAAGGTCAGGCTACTAATGTGTAGAAATGGCATTTTATACAAGCAAGTTACAATTTAGTCTCTACAATTTTTTTCCTAGAACCAACAGGATTCAAAAGGTGATGGAGAGATTTGTCAGAAGGAGGTGCTGCAGACGAAATGAAAACGGGACTCAAATAGAACTGTTTTTTATACCAACTATTTCTTTAATTACTTTGCCAAAATGAAAAATGTCTGCTACATCCATTCATGTGTTGTCTCGCCCAGACCACCCCC
>NW_017306359.1:838905-839958 GCF_000935625.1 Nanorana parkeri | reverse complement strand
TGTGTGTAGCTTTGTTTCTGTTTTCCTTCAAAATGGTGAAGCACATCAGATCTCCTAAAGGTGGCACTATAAGCCAATGGTAGAGATTCAAGATCTCTGGTGTGTCATTCAATGAATCAAAGAGAGAATGACTAGTAAAAATTGTTAAACTTTTCTCAATAGGGAAACAATGTTCATCCACCTAGCACCCAAACAAATAACTGAAGCATGCTGGGAGTGAGAGGGGTCATACCAACCTGGTCAATTTTGTTTTTTAGCCAGTGTCCAAATCCTCTAGTAGGTAGTATAACCGAACTGTCTATGAATCCTGGGTCCATTCATGAACAAAAAATAATAGCAGTTTGCTATGGATGGGAGAGCAGATAAAAGTGACTGCTGCCCTCAGATTAACAGCCCCCAACAATAAAAACAAACAACCCAAAAAAACAGCAGCAGGGGTGATTGCCAAACAACCAGCAATCAGAATGAAAGCACAATTTTCTAACGGACTCTAATCTTACAATATGCAGTTTGTCATCTTTTCCTAATCTTTTTCTACAGCGGCTTCAATATTCCAACAATATAAATGCTTTGTGCCCCCATTTTTTAGTGAGGGAGCTAGCTTCTTCAAACACCCCCTTATTGGCCCTTCTAAACCTCCTGGCGTGGTTCAAAGGTCATGTAGTTCATCATGGCTAAAAAGAAAATTGCCTGGGCAAATTCAGAAATACCTTTTCCCAAAAACGTGAATTTCAAATCTGCAAGAATAAGTACAAACTCACAGGAGCAGTGATTACAAACATCATCCCTATAATGTGGACATGTGAGGATCTTTATTATTGTAGTAGAGGTAGAAGCCTGGAATCTCCTTTGGAAGCAGGGACTGATGTTAAAGTTTCAAGATCCCTCCAAACTGAAAACAATTTCAGTGCTGCATAAATTTGCCTTTCCCATTAAAAATAAGCAGTTTCAATTTCAGTAGTACTAGAGCTCCATCTGCTGTTAAACATAGATAACTGCAAGCTAGGTCACAATAGAAACCCTATTAAAAATTGGAAACTTTATTATAATATA
>NW_017306359.1:814986-838681 GCF_000935625.1 Nanorana parkeri | reverse complement strand
CTTTATTATAATATATATATATTTTATAATAAGGCCTTAAACACAGAAACATTGTTTATTGTTACCAATGACTCACAATATACAGTCGTTTAATATCCACTTTCATAATGGACTCTCATGGATTTAGATATAAAGTTTTGCTCCTAGCAACAGACATTTTTAAAACTTAGCTTTTATTTCTCCATTACAAAAAGCCATAGAGCTGTGGTATCTTAGCTTGTAAATGTTAGTAGAGGCATTACATTCAGCAGCTTTCTGAATGCCCTTAACTCTAAATTTACAGGGTTATTCACAAAAGGGTGAAGAGTTTGGAGAAGGCAGGAGAAGTGAATGATAGGACAACATAGCTCAACTGGAAAATTGTTCCTAATACACTATTTTGGCCTAGATTGTTCACTTCACCTGTCTTCTCCATACTCTTCACCCTTTTGTGAATAACCCTGTTAGTTTTATAGAGAAAACAAGTTCCTTCTAGGTAAACTAGAAGGGACTTGTAAAATAGGTAAATGTTTTTCAGATCTGCTCTGTTTCAAAGATACTTTGATTTGCCTCATCCTGTCTTTTCTTAAACTAATTTTTGAATACTGGTTGCATGGCTGGCATGCCAATATAATAACGTCCAATAGCAATCTAATACTTCCTGTTCTACTGAAGTATTAAGCAGATTAAGATTTGGGGCCATTTAACGCTGTCATGTGGAGAGTACATAGTTCTGTGCAACCTATGGCTCTTAAGACCTGCAGCTTAATCAGTTGTTTTCCTTTCACTCCAGACCGCTAAACAACAGGCGATCGTACTCCGGGCGGGGGGCGTGTCATTGCGGTGCCATTAACCTCTCCCACCCCAAAACAAAGTGAGCCGTCTGGGTTGCGTTCCAGTACGTGGTGTGACTGGGCCGTAAGTCCAACCATGTGTGAGCAAAAAAAAGAAGATGTTTGTACTTAGCGTAAAATTATTTGCTTATAGTCCAGAGTGGAACACAGGAATGGTTATTCTTGGATATATGGGTTATATGAAGCTGCCTACAGGAAGTGCACACTGGTAACAGGGAAAAAGGCCTGCTGTTTAGAGACCACCTCAAGCAGCATAATAAACATCTTGATTGAAGAGAAAAAAAGATCTATAAAGTACCAGAAATGTTGATAGAATAGAAAAAAAGAATGTAAAAATATAGGTAGTGTTCCTCCATGGATACTAGCAATAAACTGAAGTAGGGTTATATGGAGGCTGGCCTTCAACATTTTCTTTCCGTTTTGCTACCTACTGTAGGCAACTACATATAATCCATATGTACAAGAGTTACTACATCCTTGTGGCCATCAGTAGACAATAAAGAAATCCTGTTCTACTCCATTAGTAAAACAACCCCCAATGTTACACTGATCGTTGAGGCAGGAGATTTCTACACAAAGATCCGGACCTGGCTTTCAAATGGAGAAAGGGTCCTAGTGGCTGTCCTTGTTGGAGTCAGCCCAGCAGGGGAACCATTGTAGGTTGTACATGGTCATGGACGATGGTGGTGGGTCAGAACACAATACACTGAGTGGCCAGATTATTATGACCACCTGACGTTTGTAGGCAAATTAGCTATAATTAGCTATAATTTCGTGCTGAAGTTGCTAGAGGGCCAGACCATTATAAATAGGGAAGCAGGTTGTTTACCACGACAGTAGAAGTGATTTTTTTCTGAAGATATGGGTAAACAACGTGATTTAACAGCCTTTGAACGTGGGATGATTGTTGGCGCTCGGAGCCATGGAGCGAGTATCAGCAAAACAGCAGAATTCGTTAAATGTTCAAGAGCAGCTGTTGTTAAAGTGTTTAAAAGGAGAACTATGGGATTAAGGCTAGTTCTTACAATTGTCTGCAGATGTTCTGTGGTCAGATGGAAAAGGTGCAACAGATTCCTCCATCTACACCTAACTGTGTGGATGGAGGAATCTCCACCTGGGCCAATCTGTTGCACTTTTTCCATCTGACCACAGAAAATCTGCAGATAATTGTAAGGTGTAAAGGTGTATGGGCACCTTTAGGATCATATCTAGCCCTTCCTAAGGGGGGTAATTTTGTGAGGTAATCAAAGCGGATGGTGTGTGATCAGGAGTCTGCTGCAAGTGGCCATTATTTCAGAGGAAACGTGTGCTTGGGCTATGGGTAATTACAAATCTGGTAAGTTATGGACTCCACATTTATCAGTCCCATGGTAGCTGGTGTGGGTTTTTTATGTTCATCATTTACTGGCTGATAAGCAGCTGTGCGGGATTGAGGTTACTGTCCCTGATCCTGGGGAATGATTAGCTGCATAAGGTAAGAGATTTGTAATGCAGCTGGGATGCCTATTGAGCTAAAAAAAAAAAAAATAGGTCAATTGGTGCTTTTATAGTTTACTCAGGGAGCCTGTGATATACACCAGGAAGCGAGTTACCTTCCCCTTTGTTTAGAAGCAGAGTGATATCCAAAGGGCATCGATCTTTGAATGACAGTAGTCAGGGAAGAACAACATTTAGGACTTCCTTATAAGTTAGTTATGTCACAGGGTTGAGGAATAATGTCTTATAATCCACAGCAATTCAGTAAAATGGGACCCCACTTACTCACTGATCTGAGCAGGGCTTTCCCAGTAAACTACTACACAATCCAAACGAAGCCCTGTAACACTCACTTGCAGTGAATTGGCACGATCTGTGCTGCATCTCAGTTCACAGCATTACTAGTGCCCGCAATTTGAGTATGGCTGGTGTGTTGGCAGCCATTAGGGATGCACGATACCGTTTTTTTGGTATCGAGTGTGGGTACTGATATTTTTTTTCGGTACTCGCAGACGCCGAATACCGATATCAGAAGTCCCATTAAGGAAGCCGGGTGGCGTGTAATGACTCGCCGCCCAGCTTCCTGATTAGCCATGAAGCTGTCTCATTGTTCCCTTGTCACCAGGTGACGAGATAGCAAAGAGCTGGCTTCCTGATTGGCCGGAAGAAAGCTCCATGCTCCCTGGTGACGAGGGAGCATGGAGCCGGCTTCCTCACTAAACAGGCTTCCTGATACTGGAATTCCGGTATTGGGATAAGCATCGGGAGCATTTGGGCGAGTACGAGTACTCCCCAAATATTCAGTATTGGCACCGATACTAGTATTGGTACATCCCTAGCAGCCATAGAGTTATTTTAAACTGGAAAAGTGCATCCAGCAATAGTTTGCCATGTGCGAGCATAGTGCATCAATGGTGTAGGCTCCCTGGGCCATCCAGTTAGGTGAACATTTTATTGCATCCTTCAATGTCTTTAAATTGTAACGAGAAAGCCTAAAAAATGAATTTCTATGTAGGTGAAGGATTTCCCTAGTTTCTTTCAGCCAATCTTGAAAAAGCTATAGTGGTAGCAAACGTTTTTGTAAAAGCAACTTAGTTGAACACAGGAGGTAGGGTAGCCACCTCATGCTATAAAAGCTATGCATACTTATTTTTTTTTACATTTTCCTTAGACTAAACCAACAATTGTTTTAACTTCTCTACTGGTAAGCAAGGAGTTAGAGATACACCATACATGACATAATTTGATGCGTCGATGTTTACTATTTTTGAGACAGTCAATTTTATCTTTGAATTTTTTTTTTAGCTACTGAAGGTTTTGTAATTCTTAGTCTTTCGTTTCACAAACTTTTGCCACAAAACACAAGCAATTAGAATTTCTGAGGGCAGTAGTACCTTCTAAAGCCTATGCTATGTTTGTCCTCTCTCCATTTCCTGCATTACCAAACACATTCAAACTTTCAAGGCAGGTATGATTTATATTGGTGGCTGTAATAAACTTCTTACTACTAACATTTGTATCCGCAATACTTTCTATGTATGACAGGCAATAGGGAAGGTATTCTAGCATGGTCAGTGTGTAGGTTGAAGGATCATTGTAATATAGACAAAAGTGAGTAGGGTGTAATGATGCAATACAGCAATACCAGGATGAAAAAGTGAACTGGCAGGTAGGCTATGCCCCCTGTGTCCATTTCAAAGTGTAATGTTCATTTTTATCTGAAGTGTATCCCTTAAACAGAAGCACAACAATGTTTTAATCATTAAACATTTTACCCCTTTGGTTGTAAAGCTGTTAGAAACACAACAATTCTGAGAAGTGCCATGACTTCATTTGAACAATTTAAGGAAAGCTTAAGAGATAAAGCAAGGTGAAGCACTCGATATTGAGTAGCATGTGTTTACCAGATTCATGACATTTTGTTTTGCATGCTTCTGTTCCCCAGAGATAGAGATGGATGCTAGAAGCTGAGGCAACAATTGCACATGCCAAGTTGAAAAGGAAATTCATAAATATAAACCTGAGTCTGTTTCATGTGTGATTTACTTCTGATGCAAGAAGTGGTTATGCATACTCAAGGGAACACAGGATCCACAAATTGAATTTCTAACATTGCATTTCCCTGAAAAATAGCATTTCCTACTCTCACAATGAAATGCCACAGGCCCTTTTGTATGAAAGTTTCAGGTTCTGTGATCTAGCCTTTCACTTGCAGGTAGGCCCAACATAGACTGAATTAATGAAGCATTTTGCCACTAAATAATGACATAAACTACCTTTCATATATATGACAATTGGATGCTGGTTAAAGGCTCTGACCACTTTTCAAACATGAGTTGCAGCAGATTTTGTCTCATCCCACAACATAAATCTGGGGGTATGAATGCCAATTTCTACATATGCCCCACTCAGAGGGCATCATGCACTCTAATACTGTTGCAATTCCAGGGAAATATTTTGGACATCAGTTCGTAAAAAGATGACCTGGAAATGCAAAGTGTGGGCAACTAAATAAATAAGGGTCATGGGCCCCTTAAGAAGAAACAATTAAAGGGCAATATGATCATAACAATACATGTATGGCCCATAGAGGAAGTTGTTCACGTAACAAATTCACAGGGTTATTCACAAAAGGGTGAAGAGTTTGGAGAAGGCAGGAGAAGTGAACAATCTAGGACAACATAGCTGATTTGGAAAAAAAATCTCCAATTCAGCTCACTTTCCAGTTCAGCTATGCTGTCCTAGATTGTTCACTTCTCCTGCCTTCTCCAAACTCTTCACCCTTTTGTCAATAACCCTGTGAATTTGTTTTCACGTTAAAGCAAATTGGGTCGTGCTAAGGATATTTTGCCTTCTTCTGGACCAAGAAGGACAGTTAAATTGTATTTGTACTTTGTACACACTGGATACAGCAACAGGTTTACTTGACAATAGGGACTTTACAGCAACACTAAACGCAGGAGTTAAATCTCAAAAATACATTCAAGCACCTTAACTATTATCAGAAATGTATCTTATTTGTGTGTCACCCAGTTGTAGATCCTCAAATCATCTATGAATTCATGCTGACGCTGTCATTTCCTCCTGGAGGGTGACTACTTTTGTTCCCCATGGTCTGTATGTGTGTTGCAAAGTAGCCACCCCTCCAAGCTCACTCCTGTGGACTACAATCTCAGGTTTAGTACTGAGATTGTAGTCTATCATGGGAGCGATCTTGGAGGGGTGGCTACTTTACAACACACAGGGACCATGGGGAACAAAAGTAGTCACCCTCCAGGAGGAAATGACAGCGTCAGCATGAATTCATAGATGATTTGAGGATCTACAACTGGGTGACACACAAATAAGATACATGTGTGTTTGAGATTGAACTCCTGAGTTCAGTGTTACTTTAATCATGTTATATACCATCCCCACACCCAGTCCATTACCAGGTCACTCGAAGCCACAGTATTTTTATCACCAAAGGACAGTTCCACATCATTGGGAAGTTAATCATTTTACCACTTGCTCAACTACATTTTTGAAAACTTTATAATCTGCAGCTTTTATCATAAAGGGCTGAAACACTTTCTAAGGTCTCATATGTATTACAAGGTACTAAAAACTGTGTGAACGCATTCAATTTATAGTATCATGCAGACAGTGAAAGCATTATTTTAGTGTGTGTGACATTTGGATAAACACTACTGAAGCATTAGAGTGAATAGCATACTTATGCATAGTTATACACCCAGTCTTTGTCCAGAGGTGAAACTACAGGGAAGGAACAAAGGTTTATTATCTTTGTTACATTATCACCAACAGTTGTCAAGGGATGGCTGCACATAAGTGTAATGTAATCAAGCACTGAATATAACAAGGCAAATTACAGATAGTTTTTATTTAAGGTCTTCAGGTCATATGTATAATGAATACTTGAGTGAATCCCAAGTTTAGCCCGCAAATCTGTCAAACGTCCTAGCATTGTGACGGTCTTTTTTCTTATCAGGAAACTGTAATTAATCCTTAAAGTTACCAAAATGTTTAAACTCTGGGCACAAAAACGTTCATTGAAATAAGATTCCTCAATATCCATAATGGATATAAATCCACTTTGTGTGCACCAAATGCCTTTGCAATCCTAAATATTACCGGTAGTATCTCTGTGCAGAGAGCTGTGGGAGAGAAAAGGCAGGTCCATCTACTACAGGCTGCCTGCAAAAAATTACAGGGGGGCCGGCACAAGGCCAGTCCCTCTGAACAAAGAGAACAAGCAGCACTGACTGGTCCTTATTACAGGAAACTCCTGCACAGAGGTAAAGTGATGGATTAACAAAGGACACTAGGATTTAAGTAAGAATATGCATTGCCTCTTGTATTTATACAATAGCTCTATAGCCTAGTTTCCAGTCTATACTATAGACTGCAACCAGCAGCTCCACTACATTCTGGTGAGACGCACGCTGAAGACCAATTTAGCAAATCATTCAACAATTAAATACAATTTTGACATGATTTATTGCACCATAGCAACATCAAAACTATCCAGACAGCTGTCAATTATTTTTATCTTTTCATCTGACAGCAAATTCTCCTGCCTCAATTGTGCAATGAGAGTTTCCAGTGATCTTAGACGAGAGAGTGTTACATTTTCCTGCACTTCCAGAAGTGCTATTTTAGACTGCAGTTTAGCGATGGTTTGCCAGAGATGATTTCTGTCAAAATCCTGTTTGCAGTATGAATGCTCGGTTTCTAGCAGCTCATCAGCTGTGCTTGATTCCTTGGAAAATGTATTTTCAACATCAAAGATTTCTTCATTAGCGGACTGTCGATCATCCAAAATGACCTGGCTTGTCAGAACAGGCTGCTTTTCTGAAATTCCATCTGGCACAATGATTGTAATAACAGATTCTCCAGCCGAGTCCAGTTGTTCTATTGTTTGCTTAATTGCTGTGAACACAAGTGATTTGTCAGAGGGTTGTGGTTTGTTGCTGAAATTATCTACATGAAATGCATTTAAATCCTCTGTCACAATGGCAGCCTGCTCTGCTAATGGAACTTCAAAACACATCTTGGAGTCTGATATTGTGTTAATAAGCATATTTTCTAGAGAGGCATGATTCAACTCGAAAGTCACAATCTGACAGGCTGACATTTCATATTCTGCCTTTGTCTGTCCACAAAGTAACTCTTTGCAATCTGAAATTGTGATGCCATCCATTTTGATGAGGGAATATTACAAGTCAAGGATCACAGAGATAGCAAACACGTGACTCAATGCAGTATATAACAATTATTAATTAAGCCAGTGATATTTGTCACCACATTGCCACATTCTTTGGATTCTGTAGAGGAAAAAAAAAAAAACAATCAGTCTTCTATGTAACAATATTTCAAGATCACTGCCATCATGAAGCTCACTCATTCATGCTAACAGGTGTTCAAAATGTTATATATATATATATATATTAGGGCTTGAAAAATTTGGCGGTGTCTCTTACAGGGTGGGAGAGAGAGAGGGTATACAGAGAAAAATTCACAGAGAGGATATAATGTAAAAGAAGATGGACAGAGGGAGACTTACTGGGGAAAAAACGTGTGATCTGCTTGCAGCCTCCTTCTCACTGTATAGCAGCTCCACCCACTATTTCCTGCGTCCCGGCCGCATCGGGCAAAGCGGATCTCGGGACCGAACACGGCAGTCACAGATGCTGATACAAGTGATCGAGCGTCTATAGAGACGCTCGATCGCTTGACTGTGTTAAGCTCCCGGCCGGCCCTGTAATTACAACGGCCGGCCGGCCGGGAAGCTGCTCGTCAGGCTCCACTGGCTGCTCGTCACAGACGAGTGGACAAGTGGATTTTTCGAGCCCTGTATATATATACATATACACACACATACACACACACATACACACACACACACACACATATACATACAAGATCCTTTTGGAGTTCAGTTTTTAAAGAACCCCTTTTAACTGAAAAATGTACAATACCCTGCATAAGTATTCACCTCACTTAAGTATGTTGTGATGTTTGGAGATATTAACACATATGGTGAGCACTTTAAGGACACACTCCACTCGCAATGTCTTCTTTTCAAGGGCTTGGTAGTACACTTTTATCCAAATGAAAGTTGACATGTCCACCTAGGACCACCACAAAGAATCTGAAGGTTTTAGAATCATCTAGCCAAAGTTTAGACACCAATTTTACATAACCAAATAAAATGGGAAATATACATAATTCAAAGGTTTAAAGCTGGTGAAGAGATACCCTAACCAACTCACAGCCATGACTACAACCAAAGAATATTTATGCAGCCAACAAATATCTACTTTCATTACACTTGTGCTACAATTAAAAAAAATGTACACTTTGTGTGTATTATTATATTCGATCTAATCTATTTCCAGTTTGCAAAATTTTTTTGTTTAAAAAAACAAATAGGTGGCAATACTTATGCAAGGTACTGTACAGTAAGCGAATCAATGTCAGTGCACTTTTCTACAATATTTGTGGTTAAAGCAAACCTTTCCTAAAAGAAATATGGAGGCTATCACTGCTGACCTTCTAAAAAAATGGTAGTTGCTTGCTGTTTATGCTGAACTCAAAACTTTCTAAGTCAATGACCTGAATAACATAAGATCCGGAAAGTAATAGTAAATAATAACGTTACAATTCCATATTTGCACAATTGTCCTGGTCTGGTAACGTTCTTGAGCTGGCCATACACCTATAGATTATGTGCAGATTTTCTATGGTCAAATGGAAAAAGTGCAACAGATTCCTCCATCTACGCTAAACTGTGTGGGTGGCGTAATCTCCCACTGGGCCAAGCTTCAGCACCTTGCTGGTTGGCCCGCTGGCTCTCAAAACACCTGAACAATCTGATTGGATGCAGGCACTGTTCAGGTATTTTGGCAACCAGAGGGGCCGACTAACAAGATACTGAAGTTTGGCCCAGTGGGAGATTCCTCCAGCCACACCGTTTATTGTAGATGGAGGAATCTGTTGCACTTTTCCATCTGACCATAGAAAATCTGCACATAATCTATAGGTCTGTGACCAGCTTAAATCTGTCAAAAAAAAATTAAAAGCAATATGGCAACCTGGAGGTGTTCTATACACAGCTGGTGATTTGGTATACAGAATGCCTCCAGAAATGTCACCTCCTGCGATTGGCTGGCTGATTTTCTCAGAAGTCTGCACTAAAGGTGGCCATACACTTTACAACCCTGTAAAGTACTTTAAAAAACATACGATCTGCCCATCTTGGACAGGCAGATCGCACTTGCGATCATCGCAAGCCCGCCCCCTGGGGGGCGGCTTACAATGACTGTAATGAGGGGCGGGCTTACGATGACTGCAAACGGCTAACTCGCTGAGAATGGAACGATTCCCGGCGGGTTTTCTAGCCTGCTGGTTCAATGGAAGACGTACAGTAGAAACGGTCACACGCCTTCCATACACTTTGCGATTATCGTACGATCGCGGGATTTCCCGTGATTCTCATACGAGAATCGTGCAGTATATGGGCACCTTTAGATACCCTAACCCTATTACAACACAGGGAGTCCACCAGCTGATTATAATGAACCCAGACCTTCCCATTCAGGGATCAGTTTGGAAAGGACATGATGCAA
The DNA here is from genome assembly GCF_000935625.1 of Nanorana parkeri. NCBI lineage: Eukaryota > Metazoa > Chordata > Amphibia > Anura > Dicroglossidae > Nanorana > Nanorana parkeri. The sequence continues at coordinate 828,741 of NW_017306359.1, read as the reverse complement.
CAAACGGCTATTTCTTCAGAACAGAATCAGGTAGCAAATTGCAAACGTGGGTAAAATCCTTGTAATATACACAGATCACCCAGAAGATTGATTTTTTTTCTCTCAACAAATGTGGAGTTACTCTTTATGGCAAGGGGATCAACATGACAGCCAGGCAACTAGCATTTGCAGAAGAAGATGGCAACCTCCATATTTCTCTAACAAACAGAAGCACTTATACATACTGTTTTTTTTGGATGAAATGCAGTTTCCATGAGAGATGCAAATATGTTTAGTACATAGCACTAGATCACATTACAACTGTGAGTCAAAGTTCGAATACACTTAGACAATGACAGCTCGCTAATACACAAGACTTGCAATGTTCCAGTGATCCATATCCATAGCTTTTCATGTACGCTTGCTTTTATTATTTCACGTTGTTTGTGTAGCACCATGCTTGACAAAATGTAACAATATATAATTGAAAGATTGCACTTAATAATAAAAGGTATGACCTATATTTTCACTTAGAGCGAGATAAACACTCTACTCTCCTCCAGTTTTCATAAATCTGTCCAAAGTCCAATAACACTTTATAGCTGAGCAAACACCAGGACAAAACAACTTCAAACTTTGAGTCTTTTCTAGAAATTTCAGCTGGGTTAGACTGTGTGCCTTCTAGAGCTGCAGCTAACGATTATTTTCAAAATCGATTAGTTAGTCGATTATTAAGTTCGATTAATCGGTTAATCGGATAAACTATAAAATAAAGTTTAAAAAATGGCTCCAGTGATGGGACTACTAGTTTGTTGAAATGTTCAGTAATGACAAACACATACTTCTAGATAATTGCCAGCTTTGTCTATCTCTCCCAGCCTTCTAGCAGTGGCCATGTTAACTGAGGGCAGATTACTAGATCACCTTTTACTTCCTGGAACTCTGGCACATGTGACTAGGACATGTGACCATGTACATCATCTTGGCGGAGAAAAATGCCTTTCCCTGAGATCTTGTGAGATTACAGATGAGATTTTCCAGCTATGCTCTGCTGATGTAACCTTCACAGGATGCAACACTTGGCCATGATTACATCATTTGTACCAGAAGTGGACCAGGAAGTAGATGAACTTATTGGCATGGAGAGCTGCATCCTGCTGTGATTTTTAGTGAAAGGGGGGTAAAGGTCCATTTTAAAAATTAATTTGTTTACCATTGAGTTAGAGTTAAACTGCATATCCATTGATGACACACCAGCAATAATTACATCGGAGTATATATCATATATAATATGCTACCAAAACCAGTATACTCATTAACAAAAAAGTGTGTGAACTTAAAGCAGAACTCCAGGCAAATAAAATAAACCCTTGCAGTGGGTCTACCCCTGCACTGCAAGAGTTATGTGCGTGTTTTTTTTAGGGGGATAAAATAAGAGTTATACTCACCCGATCCCATGATCCCAGCTTGCTCTAACACTGATCCCTTCAGCCTTGAATCCCCTACGCTCCAGGGGTCTAAGGTCCTGTGAGTCATCACGTTCTATACAGTCTATGGGATGTGAGGATGCCATAGGACATTCCATTACTGGAGTGCAAAAGGAGATATGCTGCAGGAAGTGGTCTAGGAGCCAGCCGGGATTGTGGTTCCAGTGAGTATAACTCTGTTATTTTAGCTTCCTAGACAAAACAAGCCTTTAACCCTTACATTGAGGGGGTAGCGCCACTTCAAGGGTTAAGATTGTATTTGTCTGAAGGTTGGCTTTAAAATGTGCTCATGTGTGAGCGGATTATCAGGATCAAGACCATTTTAGACCTAAACCACCCGTAACAGGCCAATATATATGAGGAAAAACCCAATTCCTCTAAGCAATCAACCGATATGTGGATATCACGCGGGCTGGGCAAAAATGCAAGGTGTATAATAACACCATTAGACAATATTCATGGTCCCCACATGCTCACATCTTTGGTGTTGAACATACTGTTCTGTTAAAGATCTGGCTGCCCAGGATGGGTTGGGTCACCAACATTTCAGAATAAATGACCTTTGACCAAACCCTTTCACAGCAAATGCATACAAGGAAATAAAACTAATGTCAACCGATGTGCTTTTACCTTTTCCTTTTGAACATTAGACGCCTACCCATACACTACTAGAGAAGAGTGAATTACACTCATCCTAATAGTTAGAGCCGACCTGTGACACTGAAACTGTCGCACGTCGGCTCTATTGATTGGGAAGTGAGCGGAAAAAATACAGCTGCTCGCTCACTTCTCGATATCTCCCTGCAGAGAGCCATAACTGTCAGTCATGGCTCCCTGCAGGGATTGCCCCCCTCCCCGGGGGGGGGGGCATAGTTGGCTCTGCCTCTAGATAGGCAGAGCCCGCTGTCAATCAGCCAGCTGGGTGGATCTTGACGCTATTGTATCCATCCCGGCTGTGGTGCTCTCAGTATATAGCAGGCAATAGTCCGCTATATCTGAATTTTGGGTCACGGGAAGACGTTAGTATATGTCCTCCCATGACCCTAAAGAGAACTATGAGAAAAAGAAAGGTGACCACATAGTTCTCTTATAAGGCTGAACTCCGATTAGGGACAACCCCCCCTTAGCGAATCGGCCCAGAAAAAAACAAAACTAAATCGGCCCTACTGGAACCACTCAGCTCGACAAAAAGTGATTTTCTGTCAAATATAATGTGGGGGATTGGAGAAAAACCCAGTTCGCCCATGCAAAACTGTGACTGTCATAACCCCCTCATGGCACATTCAATTGCGGCAGGGGAATTCCCTGCTACAACACATCATAAAGGGGTGGAGAATGCCCCTGCCACAACTGATGGAAGTGACTGTAGCCAGTCAGTTATGGGTGCTGGCTGTCCATATACAAATGTTGGCAAGGATGAATTTCCCATCCACACTGTTTAGGGTAGATGGGAGAATCAAGTGACTTCTCTTGTTCAGCCCAAAAAGCATAGTACAGGTGTATGGCTAGCTTAACCTCCCTGGCGGTCTGATTATCTCAGTTTTTTTTCTATTTTTTACTTTTAAATTTCCCGCCGGTTCCGCCCACTTGCGATGCAGGCGCTCGCAAGGGAAGGAACCTGGAAGACGGATGCCGGCATCGGCCAAAGGACACAGCGGGGCTTGTAGGGAAAAGGTAAGTGACACACAGTGTAATCCCGAGTGTGGCTCGCTCGGGGGTTGCCGTTTTTGGTACTGAAAATTAACCCCGAGCCACACTCGGGATTACCGCCAGGAAGGTTAAAGGATTAGTACACATTGAAGACATTTCAAAAAAATGTATATGCATTACAACTATAATTGCACATAAAATGGTGTCCTTTGGTGGAAAAATACAAGAATTTCACACTTGGAAATTCAAATATAAATATTGCATTGATATATTTAGTGAAAAATGTCACATCATGTCATATGGTGCTAACTTTTCGGGTCCGCACAGGGATCCTACATCAGAGCGACACGGTGACGAAAAAAAGATTCTTACTTTTGAAGTTGCTTCTACCGTGGGCTCCCCCTCTAAATTCTGCCTAAATATCAGGACAGACCAACACTTGGTTGCGCGGCCCCAACCCCTCACATACGAGCACTCAGCTGAAAGAGCTCCGCTTGCCTAACCATGCCTGCGTCTGTTGTCTCTCCCAGCAGCAGCTGAGTTTAGCATTCTGTGAGTGAGACAGACTGCGCATATGTGGTTAGGCAAGCCGACTTCTTGCAGCTATCGGTCCGTCCTGATATCTAGGCAGGACAGAGGGGGACCCCATGGTAGAAACCGCTTCAAAAGCGAAAATACTTTTTGGAGGGCTGGTTAACACCAGTGGCCACGTGCGTGTGCCTGTACCTTGCCAATGCACTCAATTGAACTGGATCACATTGTTGTTTTTTTTTGTTAGAACTTTATTCAAATGTCACAAGTGGCATTTTGTTAAAGGAGAATTATGGGGTAAGTGACAAACACTCATTCCCATAATTCAAGCCGACCTGTGACACTGAAGCTGTCACAGGTCGTCTCTATTGAACAGGAATTCAGCAAACACATACTGCTGATCGCTGACTTCCGAACCCTCTCCCTGCAAAGAGCGGTAACTGGCTATACCCGCAGATTGGCCCATAGTTCTCTTTAGGTTCTATGGGCTCACTGCACTGCGATGTGGTTGTACCGCATCTCACTGTGGTATACTTAAAAAAGTACCTTCAGGCCATACTTTAAAAAAAATATTTTTTACACAGGGCCTACTAAAAGGAATGACAGAATGGAATGGCCATAGACTTTGACAGGGGAAGAGAATGCCCATAGACTATAATGAAGCCAAACGGAATGCCCATAGAGTATAATGGGAAGCACAGTTTCAGATATTTTGTAGGCAAATCTGAAAAAGATATCAACTTATCCTTTACCACAGATCTTCCCCGTGTATAGTAACATCTTTTACAATTGAAATAACTTTGGATTTTTCCTGTTTTCTATGGAATGACAAGGGTGAATGACACCAAGAATGACCATAGAGTATAATGGGAAGAAAGATGGGCCATGGTGTCGAGAACCATATGACACTTCAAATAAATCTAAATCTAATAAATTATAGTCTATGGGTATTCTTGGTGTCATTCACACTTGTCATACCATAGAAAATAATGATAATCCCACCTAATCTCAATTTAGAACGTTGCTAATGTGCTTGGAGAGTATGCCTGCTACAGATTTATTTGCTGTGTCATATGGTTCTCGACTCCAAGGCCCATCTTTCTTCCCATTATACTCTATGCGCATTCTTGGTGTAATTCACCCTTGTCATTCCATAGAAAACAGGAAAAATCCAAAGTTATTTCAATTGTAAAAGATGTTACTATACACAGGGAAGATCTGTGGTAAAGGATAAGTTGATATCTTTTTCAGATTTGCCTACAAAATATCTGATACTATGCTTCCCATTGTACTCTATGGGCATTGCGTTTGGCTTCATTATAGTCTATGGGCATTCTCTTCCCCTGTCAAAGTCTATGGGCATTCCATTCTGTCATTCCTTTTAGTAGGCCCCTTTTTACACATGACCGGAAAGCGTCACCGTCCACAAGGCAAATTGTCTTCTGTTCGGGTTGCGCTGGAAAAAACGTCCAGCGCAGCCCAAACACAGATGGTGAGAACAAGCCCTGAAAACGAAGGACACCATTTTATGTGCAATCAAAGCTAACCTATATGGATTTTTAATAAGATGTAATTAAAAGGTGGACTAACCCTTTAAGGAAAGCAGGCAATCACCTTCCCAAGTGAACAGCCACTACTTCATTGCTCAGTGCAATCAGTCAAGCTTTGTTTTCTACAGAAAATAAGCCAGGATATCTGATTCTTTAGCCCATTATAGGAAGGCCCGGTCATTCTTTAACTCGTTTATAAGAAATGTTACAAGGAAATACTTATAGCAGCTGAAATATCAGTCATGGTGTATATGAGCTCTGTCCTTCCCTATAAAGGGTTAACTGCCAAAACGTTTCCAATGTGATGGGGCTTGCCCACACACTGCACTCTGTTATAACAAGGGGCAGCAGGCAGGTGATATGGACTCCATACATACACTTCACTTGGGGCACAGCGCGGACACAGGCTGCTCACTCAGGGCACAGCGAACACGCTAAACACGGGACCACGACACAGCTCTTCCGCATCCGGGCACCTGACGTGGCCCGGGCACTTGCAGCAACTTACCTGGGAGCTGCTGTCACTACAACCTGCCATTGTGCCGCCATTTTTGATACGGGCAATTGTAAAGCCACTTTAAAAACGACATACATTGTGCTAGGCTTACACCACGGCCACGCCGATAACAGCACAGCTCTAGTCAATGTTGTTTAGCACACGTTTATGGAGAGCATTGAGCTACTTTTTTAATAAACCGGGTAGATCACGGTCCGCAAAGAACGGAGCTGCAACAACCACAGCGGCGTCTAACGGCTCACGCTCGTATTTCTACTCATCACCCATTGGCTCCTAAACCCTTAGTCACTTTGACTTCAGTAGCTCTGCCCGCCCCTCCCTTTCAGCTGACTTTCCCGCGCCCGTGACGCACAGAGCTCCTGGTGACTCCACCCTCTCCCAGAGCGAGAGTCTCTGTCAGCGGAAATGACGACCTTTCTAGCTCTCAAGTAACAACAGCCTTCCACGTGCGCCTAAGATCACGTGGTGAGGCAGCGACCAATAGCGGAGTGTGTCGTGTAGCCGAGCAGCTGGTGACAGAGTGGGCGGGTCCGGGTGTCAATGCAGATAAGTCCTGAGCGATCAGGCGGCTGTGGCTTTACTGGAGTTGGGTAAGTAGTTGGGCTGTGCTCGTATGGTGTGTGATTGTTGGGGATTCCGGTATTCGCATGTACAGCTTGTTCTTGGTCACTGTTATTCGTGTAGGGCTTGGTTCCTTATCAGTGCTGGGCTATGGTTTGGTAACACGGTGCCAGTGATCGTCTCGTGTTCACGTCTAAAGTTCTATAATCCATTACTGCACCATTGAGGGATGAGACCTGTACCTCATTGTATATGTATTCTGTAATCAAGAGGCTGGAACTGAAGAGGTTATATAAGATTGTGCATGAGCCATTACTGCACCACTGAGGGAATGAGACATTTACCTTTATTGTATTTGTAGTCTGTAATCGGGAGGCTGTAACTAAAGGGGTCATGCACAGTAATTTATATAATCCATTACTGCACCATTGAGGGATGAGACGTATACCTTCTTCTAGATATATTCTGTAATCAGGAGGCTGCAACTAAATGGGTTATATAAAACTGTGCATGAGCCATTATGGCCATTATTGAGGGATGGGACTTGTACCTTTTATTGTATATGTATTCTGTAATCAGGAGGATGCAATTATAGAACTCCTGCACAATAATACTCTATATGCCCATCTATGCTGCTGGCAGAAAATTATGTGCGTATGTATGTAGAAGAATTCTGGTGGCTAGAGTATTCATTTGTTCTAGCCACTAGAACAGAGGTGGGCAACTCCAGCCCTTTAACTGCCCTTTAACTACAAATCCCAACATGCTTTGGGTAGTCTTGCCTGTACCAATCAGTCCGGCAAATGCCTCATGGCACTTGTAGTTCCACAACAGCTAGAGGGCTGGAGTTGCCCACCCCTGCACTAGAATATGTGCGTACATGTGTGTTTAAGTGTAACTTGTGACTGTAAGCTCCTCTCCAAATGCAGATTTTGGGACATTTTATTCTGAATGCCTGAGTGCTGCTCTAAGACCCCATTCACACTGAGCTACATCCAAAAAAAACGTTTTTCTTTTTTAGCATGATTTTGAGCTGAGTGACATTGAGCTATAGTGCACATTTTGCTGCATGACTTTTGTAGGGACTTTGTAGCTGATACATTGGGCTGTAACCAATCAAAAGTGGTCGTGATGTGACATAATTCCTCGTTTCCTTCTTCTGTTCCTTATTATATTTCTGTGCAAAAGTGACACTTCTGTAATTCGATAATGAGCTACACCATTGAAGTCCATTGGGCCAAATTGCACGAAATCTGCCGAAAAATAGGTCATGTTCAAGAGACAAGCTAAGGTGACATGCTATGAGATGTTTAACAGCTCCATTGAAATGCATTGGACAAGCAACACCGAGCTGATATTTCAGCAATTTTTTTTTTGAGCTGAAATCGCGCTACAAATTGCTCCATTTGAATGGGGTCTTAATATGGATCTAAACCCCACAATGTGTGTGGACACATTGACTGACTAAATTAGAGCTGTAGTTAGAGGCTTTTTTTCTGCCCATGTGCATGAGACCTAAAGGGAACCTGTACTGAAATGGCAGCATCTATATTTCTTCCAGATATGCTTCTGAAAATGTTATTTCTGGAGCTGGTTTTGTTTTCAGTGCTTTTGGATTTTATGATCTGGAACAAGTATGTGGTTGTGGAAGTTGGAACTCCCAATCAGCGTACTTGTGCCAGAAGGTAAGAATGATGGCCAGGCAGCCGGCATTGTTACAAGTGGTCAGCAATAGCTACATATTCTGTCAGCACAGGTTCCCTTCACTCAGATATAGCCCAGCAAGGATACAGATGACGTTCCAGTTCTTTGTCATTGGCAGTGGTTAAAGCAGATCACTGTGTCATCTTGAGTGTCACAATTGAGCGTCGGAGATAATCAATGCTGAAGCATTTTAATCCCTGGGTCCACACGGGCATTTCCCAGTTATCTAAATTCTCTGTCCGTGTATTAAACGCTAATATAGGTGTGGTTAAATGGTGGGGGCAAAAAACAGTCCTTTAAAGAACTCCAGAAAACGAATCCTTGTAGTGTGGCTACCCCCAAACTGTAAGGTTTAACTGCTCATTATGTCTAGGGGCTCAAATTTAAAGCATGCACTCATCAGATCTTCAGCCCTGCGGCCGTGATTGCTTACTTTTCTTCCCCTCCACTCTGGTGGTGAAGTACCCCTGCAGTAGACATTGTGATTTCATGGGTGCTTGGACCACTGTAGTCCAGGGAAGAAGAGGCTGTAGGGACTGGACTAGCAGTGAAAAGAATTGTCAGGACATATTTTTTTATATAAAGTTTGCTTAGAAGATGGCTGATTGGCTGTGCTGTTTTTATCTTGTTTGCAATGGAGATTTGACAACTCCTGGTCTTGTGGGCACAGGACAAGTATCAGGAGCCATATTGTTAGTGACACTAAACTCAGGCGTTAATCTCCTTATGAAGGGTGGCTACTTTTGTTCCTCATGGTCCCTGTGTGTTGTAAAGTAGCAACCACTCCAAGACCACTCCTGTGATGGACTACAGTCTCATATTTAATGTATTAACTTGTATTGAGATTAGTCCACGGGAGTGAGCTTGGAGCGGTGGCTACTTTGCAATGCACACAGAGAACATGGGGAACAAAAGTAGCCACCCTCCAGAAGGAAGGACAGTATGAGCACAAATTCAGAGATGATTTGAGGAATTACAGCTGAGTGATGCACAAATAAGGTCCAGTTTTGTTAATAGTTAAGGTAATTGAATACATTTTGAGATTTAACTCCTGGGTTTAGTATCCCTTTAAGGTACCATTCACACATATTGCAGTGACCCACGCTGTACTGCACCGGATCAATGCAGGTCACAGCAAGGACACATAGAAAATTATTCTCAGGTCCCCTGTCATGCGAGGACCGAAATGGAGTCTACGCATTGTACATGCCACATAAAGTTGAGAAAAAGTCAAATAAAATAAAAAAACCCATGACATCACTGGCAGTGTACAATACAGCGCACACTGCTAGGGCTGCAACAGAGCGATGGCTTTTGTAGTGTGAAGGGGCACTTGGTTATGTCAAAAGTTGCTTCTAGCACCGTCATATTCAATTCATTGAAATCCTACATAAGGGCGATGTTGGTTACCATAACTTGGGGTCTAAAATGTGTCCAGTAACACACAATTGTTCTCTTGGAGAACCAGAGCAAGTGTCATTGAAGCTGAAATCTGTTTTTGTTGCTTCCAGTCCTTTGTGTTCACACTAGAAAGATATGCATGCTTACACAATTGCTTAAAGCAAACCTTTGCACTGGAAAAATCTAATTCTACCAATGCATCCCTCTGTGTATGATGAATAATAACAGACATGTTAGGTGTAAAATGCTGTGATTTCGGAATATTTACACTTGCAGAACATTCACATCCTGCTTTGAAAGGGCAAAGTGCTTTTGTTTGCCAAAGCAATGCACACTGGGATTGCCTTGTCATCAGCAGAGCATTGCAGGGAAATGTCATCCGTAATCTCGGGAGATCTCAGGGAAAGGCAATTTCCTCCCCTAAGATGATGTGCATGGTCACATGTCCTAGTCACATGTGCCAGAAATCCAGCAAGTAATGGGAAAGCTAGTAATCTGCCCTTTGTAAACAGAGCCACTGCCAGCAGACGGCATTTATGTAGAAGTACGTGTATGTGGATCGTCATTACTAAACCATTCTAAAGGTGCATTTGTTGTTTTAAATGTGTGTAAAGGTCCACTTTAAGGTTGACTCCAGCAATCATTGACAGAACTGACAGTGGCTTGCTTGTTTGCAGCCCAACTAAGCTTTCAGTTACATTTGGCTAAATACATTGCATGTGCATCTAAACAAAAGGTGTGCGGAGTCTTACTTTCTTTAGAAACAGTTACAGCCTCAGTAATAAAGTGTTGTCCTCTGCCAGCATGCTGCTGGGAAGCAGTGGTCTCATTCATGGGTCTGCCACTTACCCCCAACCTCCTGTCCTTGCTGAGTCAGAGCTAGAGTGCTCTAATCAGAAGGGAACATGAGCTTTAAGATTTAGTGGATTTACTAGTAGGTGCACCCTGTCAGCAGTTGCAGATGTTTAGCAAATTCTTCCAGAAGTTGTTCTTTCTAGACCAATGACTGCCAGGTGACACAATAGCTTTGTGATTTTCCTTGTACCCGATTATAGACCTTGTTGTTTTCTATTCCAGGGACCTCCGTGATGGCTTCAGCTCAATCTGTGCTCACGTTTGCTGTTTGTATCTTATTAATATCTGAGGTCATATTGGCAAAAAAGACTTACTATGATGTTTTGGGGGTTCCGAAAAGCGCTTCAGAGCGTCAGATCAAGAAAGCTTTCCACAAGCTTGCGATGAAGTATCATCCCGATAAAAATAAAAGCCCTGATGCGGAGGCCAAATTTCGGGAAATAGCTGAAGGTATGTCTAGCATTTGAAAGAATTTTAGTATTTAAAGGGAACCTTTTATAGGATAGAAACATTGATGCTGCCTTGGCTTTGAAGTTGCATCTCTTGGGTCTCCTGTTTTGGTATGAAGTCTGATCTGGAATATGCAATGTAGCCAGTGATGTGTTCAAACGCTTCATGTACACGGAAATATGCAGCTTTAAACAAGAAGCTAGTAATAGCATCTCAAGTTTCATGTCCTGACAGGTTCCTTTTTAACTTCTGAACAGTCTATGAATAACTATAATTCTTTCCATTGAACCTCCTTGGGGGGCCCCATTCATGGTGGTGGTTTGCAGCTATGCAATAGGCCACCTGCTCTCTTCTGCACCGGATTTTGGTGCAGTGTTAGCATATCTTCTGTCGAGCAATAGTACTTCTGGCAAGTGAATGGTTAGACCTTCCTGGCACAGGTAATGACTTGATATTATTTCAGCACCTGCAAGTATTAGCATATGTATCAGTCAAGAAGACATTTTGGGGTTGATTTACTAAAGGCAAATAAACGGTTGACATTGCAAAATAATTTGTCCTTTTCAGGGGAATTTTCATTGCTAACTTTTATCATCCAATCACGTGCAAGCAAAAATACTGTTTATTTTCCTTGAATATGATTGGGTATTCTTTGCAGTGGTGTTTTCCCTGCGCTTGGTGAATGTGGTGAAAATTAAAGGAGAACTATGAGGTGAGTGCTTTTCACTCATCCTCATAGTTCTAGCCGACCTGTGACAATGAAACTGTCACGGGTTGGCTCAGTAGATCAGGAAGTGAGCGAACACATACCGGCGTTCGCTCACTTCTCGATCCTGTCGCGGCAGAGAGCCGCGACAGGGGAGGGACTGGATTCCCCCCTCCGATCCTCCAGTGCTGACTGGAGGAACAGACGGGGGAGGGGGCGGGTACAGCTGGCTCTGCCTCTAGAAAGGCAGAGCCAGCTGTCACTCACGCAGCTGGACGGATCCAGACATAATTGTCGGGATCCGTTTCAGTGGCGGCGTCTCAGTATACCGCTCGCGGTATGCTGAGCTTAGGGTGACGGGAGGACACTAGTTTGTCCTCCCATTACCCTTAGGAGAACTATGGGGAAAAGTCCTAACCCCATAGTTCTCAACTTTACGAAGTATAAATTCTAGGGATGCACCGATATATCGGCGGCCGAAAATGGCACTTTTGCCATATTGCCGAAAGAGCCATGTTTCGGCCAATACATCGGCACATCCCAGGTTTCTTTCCTCCCCGTTGGGCGCTGCTCTGTGCTCCAGCGGGAAGAAAAGAAAGTGACAGCCGGCCGAGCGCTGCAGGACGAGAGCACTGCGAGTGGCCGGCGTCTCTCCTCCCACGCCGCTCAGCCGCCTATCGCAGTCCGGCATGGCGGTGTGGGGGCGGAGACAGCGCTGTCATAGGAGGCTGGGCTTACTCTCTACACCGCTCGATCAGCCTCCTGTGACAGCGTGTCAGAGAGAAAAGCAAGGTACACACACTCGGTGATCGCTGAGTGTGTACATAATTGAGGATATGGTATGTGGACTATATCCTCAATTATGAATGAATGGGAGTGATCTACATCACCCCCATTCATTCATAATTGTGGTTATAGTAAACAATGTTCTCATGTTATCAATGAACAAACACTCATACAGGATTCCTTTTCATTGATAACAGGTGACACAGAAATTCAGAGTTAGGACTTACCGGTAACTCTATTTCCATTAGTCTTCCAGGACAGCATCACGAGATGGAATCTCCTCCCCCACACACAGGAAACACGTCACTTAATCTGCTTAAAAGACCCTCCTCTCCTCCACTCCCTCAGTCATCACGAGAACCGAAGGCAAGCTGGAAAAAGACAAGGCACAAACAGGCAATACCACTACATCACATTAACACTACAAGCATCAATGGGCGGGCAGTTGCTGTCCTGGAAGACTAATGGAAATAGAGTTACCGGTAAGTCCTAACTCTGAATTTCCTAAAATTAAGTTTATAAAAAATAAAATATTTAAAAAAATTTAAAAAAGGAAAAAACATTTTTCGCTTTCAGCCTGACATTATTTTATTTTGGTTTTAACTTTTCCATTTCGGTGCACCTCTAGTAAGTTCCCTTGCAAAGTGAGTGTTCTTATTTGTCTTTAGTTAATTTACCCTTTTGTCTCTAGAGGATATGTCTACATAACTATGCTTTTCATATAGCCCTGGGCAGAGCAGCAAACAGTAGTGGGCAGGGATGAGCTTGTGTTCAGACTGAACCTGAGCTCCTCTGTTCCTGGAAGAAGCTCCTACTGAAAACTAAAAGTAAGCTCATTCTGTGCCACCCAATCAGTTGCTGGTGGGGTATTTCCTGCCCGCAGTTTAATGTAAGCAAAGGGTTGTTACATGCAGCTGCGGGTAGGGAAATATACGTACCACAGCTGAGTAGGTGGAAGTGTCCACAACACTTTCTTAGGAGGAGCTCTAGTTTGGACTGGGTTCAGTCTGAACCTGAGCTTATCCCTACTACGAAGGACCCTTATCTTTGCATACAACAAAAGTACAGAGATGGATATGAACCAAGTATCCCCTTTTCACTTTGTGTATTTCTTTGCACAGGACATATTTTAAAGAAAAAGCACATGAAGGGCCAACTTTGATAAGCTGCGCAACCTAGTGGGGGAAATAAAATGGGAAAACTTATTTCAAAACCTAAACGCAGACCAGATGTGGGATTGTTTTAAAAACGCACTACATACTGCTACTTCAAAGTGTATACCTTTTTTAGGGAGCAAAAATGAAAGGTCAAAAACTAAACCAATATGGTTTAATAAAACTGTAAAACAACACGTCAAGGACAAAAGAGCGGCATTTATAAAATATAAGACGGAGGGGACGGCATTGGCGTTCCTTAACTACAAAGAATGTAACAAAAAATGCAAACTAGAAATCCGGGCAGCTAAAACTGAGTGCGAAAAGCATATCGCCACAGATAGTAAAAAGAACCCCCAGAAATTCTACCAATATATTAACAGTAAAAAGGTGAGAAAGGAGCAGATAGGCCCAATAAAGGATG
>NW_017306359.1:767738-814747 GCF_000935625.1 Nanorana parkeri | reverse complement strand
GAGGGCAACCAAACTAATTAGGGGTATGGAGGACCAGAGCTACGAGACAAGGCTACTAAATTTAAACATGTTCACATTGGAGGTGAGGAGATTAAGGGGGGATATGATCTCCATGTACAAAATGTTCAATGGTGGTAGCAACATTAGCGATAAACTGTTTAAAATTAACTCCATTACAAAAACTAGAGGCCACCACCTAAAATTGGTGGAAAAAAAAATTCCAGCAGTAAGATCAGTTAGGGTCTGGAACTCACTGCCACAGGTGGTGATTTCAGCAAATAATGTGGAATTGTGCAAGAAACTTTTGGACGATTTCTTAAGGGACCGCAATATACAGTGGTACAGGTACTCCTAGAATGAGATCCTAATAGGTTGGACTTGATGGACTGATGTCTTTATTCAACCTCAAATACTATGTAACTATGTAACATTTACCTTAATTTACAAGGAATTGTATTTTTGCATTTCAGCATACGAGACCCTTTCGGATGAAAATAAACGGAAGGAATATGACCAGTTTGGCCATGATGCCTTTACAAATAGTGGAAGAGGAGGAGGAGGCAACGAAAAATATTTCCATCAGCATTTTAATTTTGAAGACCTCCTCAAAGAATTTGACTTTTTTGGTGAGAGTCAGCACACTCGATCAAAAAGACACTTTGAAAACCACCATTTTAGGAGCCACCAGGATCCATCTAACAGGCACAGGCGTCACTTTGATGACTTTGCATTCGGCAGAGGTTTATTTAATGACATGTTTGAAGATATGGAGAAAATGTTTACATTTGGCAGCTTTGGGGATGTACCAAGACCCAATGTAAGAACTGAGCAAAGATTTCAGGGGTCCAGCAAGCATTGTAGAACTGTCACTCAACGAAGAGGAAACATGGTCACAACCTACACAGATTGTTCAGGGCAGTGATCAGCAGAAGCTCGAATTTCTACAAAGCTGCGCAAAAGCCTAGGAACTAACAAATAAAAGCTTTATTTTACACTGTAACAGTACTCCAACATGCAGTTCAACGGAACATACAGCAAATAGCAGGAAATTGACCTAGCGCATGCACAGTAATATACAGAAGACATTGTGTAATGGGGTGCTATAGAATTCCATTGCCATAGAGATAATTTATTTTAGGAATTCAGAGAAACTATGTGAAGTTGTAAATGACTAACCTGGTTGTAACATTTCCTCACTTTAACAGAATTTTGTGGCATTGTTTAGTATGTTCCAGTAGCTTTTGTTTCTTCTCCACTCTGCCTGATTTTCTTTTTTTCATTCCTGAAAGGGCCAGTGCAGAGGAGGTTAATGCTGCTTAATTTTTCTATATTGTCATGCTCCTAAAATGTAAACTACAGTTGCTCCATTTGGTATTTTCTCATATCAAAACAAGTGAATCTATTAATGTTATGGCTCTCAGTGGTATTGCTTTGGGAAGAGTTGCCAGGCTTGATTTGTGTAGTTGATGATTTTTAGCATATGTTGCTGTTTATATAGCTTAAGGGCCTAGAAGAACTGCAACTGTGCCAGACTTCAATTTAAAGCATCATTATTGCAAATTTAAAAAAAATGCATTCTGGTAATTCTATGCAACTAATTCATATATTTAGCATAAGGCTTTATTTCACAGTCACAAAGTGATAGTGACAGGTATTGGGACAAACTGACACTGCCAAGGGGGGCTTGAACAAATGCAGCAATAGTTTTTGTTTAAAGGATTTAAACCGTGGGAATTAAAGGTGACTTGAGTGTGCACCTGAAAGTGTTATAGGTTGTCCCAAATACTGAAGCTGTTGCTTTCCCAAGTTAAGTTCATCTTCATGGGAATGTGGGAAAATGCATCTATAAATAGAGGTTAAAAAAAAAAGAGAAATTGAAATACCAGCTATTCCCTTTTTTTTTTTACGTATGTTTGCCACATACGGTTATGAGAATACAATTGTTTTTTTTTTTTTTTGTGATCTTTAAGGCCTAGTTCACACCAAAACTGCATTGAAAATGCATGCATTTTAGCCATTGCGATGCCTTATGCCGCGTTTTGATGCGTTCTGGTGCAGCTAAAATAGTGGAAGCAGTACTTCTGGCTGCATCGGAATGGACAAGTCTGGTGTGAACAGAATCCCATTGGAGATCATTGTGCGTTTTTGATGCAGCTCAAAAACGCAACGGTGTGAATCGGCCCTAAGACGTAAATTGTTGCTGAGGACAGGGAAGGGTCCTAAACCTAAAATGCAAGGAATAAAAAACAAATCCCTTTATAATCATTGCAGGGGCTTATTTGAACTTATTTTATTTGTTAAGGTATGAATCACCCACTGTATCTCTGAAAAATTCGTTTTTTCAGTACAAGGAGTATGTTTTATAGAGGAAAACAATGCAGGAAAAATCTGAGTCCTGCACAGGAAGCTAGTAATTGAGTCAATCTGCTCCCATAAATTGGAAACTGAAATATGTTATATTAGTTTTTCTACAGTTTGGGGTTCTCTTCTCTTAATTCATTGAATGGCATTGCAGTCTGCATTTCAGCTGCCTTCCCACTCTTAAATGGCTGCTTGCATAAAATCATAAATCACACTTGGCTACTTTGCTAAATGTCCATTTAAAAAAAAATGTCTAAGATGTGCAAGGTGTTAAAAGGACTGTCTGGATGAAATTTAGAAACTGTCACTGATCACTTGTAAATCAACATGAAGTGTCAGGACCAACTGACCTGCATATTTTTACAGGTCAGTAATTTGCCTGGTAGTTAAGCCTGTAGCTAAGAATAAAAGCCCCCAGCTCGCACTTTAACAAGTCATGAATGGCAGCTCCTATATTTCTGATCTCACTTTGGTCAACTTGCATTTTATGTTTAGTGACTTGTGTGCCTCATATACCTGGAGCCATATATAGATCCTGGATTGCAAGGTGTTGAAATCAGATTTTAAAATACAAAAGCACTCGAGTGGTTTTTTTTTTTGTTTGTTTTTTTTGTCTGGTGTGGATACCTTTTATAAA
Organism: Nanorana parkeri; assembly: GCF_000935625.1. Taxonomy (NCBI): domain Eukaryota; kingdom Metazoa; phylum Chordata; class Amphibia; order Anura; family Dicroglossidae; genus Nanorana; species Nanorana parkeri. Next base: position 811,749 of record NW_017306359.1, on the reverse strand, counting down.
AGTTCTTGTAGTATGCAATGTACATTCAAACCTCAAACAATTGTCTGCTTTGCCTTCCTGAAACTAGCTCATGTTTTTGTATGTTTTGCAGTCCTCTGTGCTAGTATTTACATAATGCCATAACGTACTCCAGTTCCCTTCAACATTAAGGGAATTAAATTGGCTTCCATGGTAATTCAAGCAATACATCTTTGTCCAAGCCAGCTAGAGCGGTGGAACACTTTGAAACGTGCAATATTTTTTACAATATCTTGTGTGCTTTGTTTGTTTTGTGAAAAGTGATCAAATGTTCTATTTTTGTTTTTTAATATTCTAGCACTTTCTTGCTATACTCCATAGGACTATTAATCCTATGGATATTAAAAATTTCATTTGTCCAAACTCGTGTAATAGAAGTAAAATAAATCGTTAGCAAATACAACTTAAGTTGGTTGAGTTTTTTTTTTTTTTTCTTTTTTCTGGCCGTTACTCAGCTTTTTGTCACCAACCAAAATGACTGGTTAGTGGCTATAACACTTTGTTCTTTATAGTGTTGTATCTAAGGTATGATTCATACTGTATGGTATAATGGAGGGGAAAGCACCTACTGTAGCCCACATGTAATACTTTAAATTCTAGTTCTGGATTCCTCTTCCTGATCCTAATCCATATCTCCCAGTGCTCACATGATGTAATTAGTCTTACAGGTGGACTGAGGACATGGACACTATTACTCTGAAATGAAGGAAAGTGTATTTTTTGTTTTTTTTGTTTAGCCTGAAACATCTTGTCAGGTTCTTATAAAAAAAATGTTTTCACCCCCCCCTTACCACACATGATAGTTTCACCAGACTGACACGAATGGCCATGAAAGGTTGACATCGGTTCTAGCGTTCCAACAACAAAAGATGAGATCGATATAGTCTTGGAGAATTTTGCTTCCTGTCGGGTAAAACTGTCACCAGGGCAGTAAGTTGGGGGATATATCGTGAATGTAATTCTAATATAAGGTTATCCAAATATACAATACCCAATACACATGTCACACAAGGCCCACCAGGCCATTTCAGCTGGTCCTCCCACCTCTCCTGCAGCTTTAAGTTGGTGCTGTAAACAGGTGCCAGGCTTCACAGGAAGGCTGTCGAGGTCCCCAGCAGGGGTACCGGCAGCCTTCCTGTGAATCGCGGCGTCTGACATCGCTGGCAGCAAATCTTCCTGAGGATCCATGTCCGCACCTGCGAGACCGCACAGCCCTCCTAAGACCCCACCATAGACGTCAGCAAAGACCCATTATAGATCCTGCACAGCCTTCACTATTACACTAATTGTCCTAATTTTTCTTAAATTACTACTTTCAGAGTTATTACTAAAACTGGAAATCGAATCCAGAGGCAATATTTAATATAAGAGTAGATACATTTATATAGTCTTGCAGCTACAACCAGCTTGATGTAGAAAAGATTTCCATGCAATTCAGACACTCTTGTACTCAAGGGGGGTCATTCTTTTTTTGTTAAAGAAGCTTGGTGATTGCAGGCCGGTGAGCTGTTAACTATTTGAGGTGCTTATCAAAGAAGCATTTAAAGATTTAGTCGTCCAGACAATAACACAAGCAGTGATGCCAGGGGACTGGCAGTTGTCCATAGACTTGATAGATAGATGCCTATCTGCAAGTTCCAATAGGAGTGGAATTTCAGTACCTTCACTTTGCGGTTGCAGGGGTCCATTACCAAAAACAAAACGGAGCGCCTCCATCGCGTAAAAACTTTTTATTAAAATATATTTAAACAAGTGCAATAATACTCACAAAAGTGGAGTTAAACAGGCATGAAATGATATGAACACGAGGGACTTAGCCAGCCGGCTGTTCGTCCTCCCTGATGGTTTACGCGTTTCTGACGAAGGAGGCGTGACCTCAAACGTGTAAACCATCAGGGAGGACGAACAGAGGCGCTCCTGTGTTTTTTGCAGTGTTGAGGTTTCCCTAAAACCTATTGAGAGCTGCATTGTTAGCATCTTATATCACGATCACTGCAGACTGTCTCCTTTCCTGGACTCAAACCGTTGGCGTGGTGTTATATACTGTTTGGGTCAGTTACCAGTTTGTAGCATTACCCTTCAGCCTGTCCACCTCTCCCAGGACTTTCTCTAAGGTGCTCCTGTCCATTTTGGCTTACTACGTGACAGAGGAGCTAGAGCTACCTTGGCAATCTACTCCTGTTGGGGTGTTTTGAAAGAGCTGCTCAAGACCAAAAGAACTGACTGTTCAAAAATTATGAAGGTTGGCTCGATCATAATTTTCAAGAGCTACCTCCAGTTTTTGTTTTTTGTTTTTTTTACTCTTCACTCTGGACGGCTCCTCAATGTTCCCTAACCATCCCTCCATGGTTCAACCTCTCTGCGGGGGGGGGTTGGGGTAGACTACTTTTTTTTCCCCCCTGACTCCTTGAAGTGTCCCTCAATAGTTCCTCCTCTGTTGCCCTTTTTTTTTTTCCCCCTCTGTGGGGATCTGGATGCTGCTGTGCTAATGCCTGCGGGTCACCCCCTCCCTCTGTCTCTCTTTGAGGAAAGAGGGATCCCAGCAGCTCTAGCTTCCTTTGTGCGGTGCTTGCCAATCTCTAATGGCCGCTGTGCAGCTCTGATGTCACTTCCGCCGGGAACCAGGAGGTTTGGGTTTCCTTGGCGATATGATGCTGTGGCCGGCCGGCTTCTTTACCAGGCTTTTTAAAGGCACAGGCATGTTTTTGGCGGGAGTCTGTTCTATATGTTGGGGGCAGGATACTGATCGGCTAGCAGCAGGTAAGGTGTGATATATTTTTTTTTAATGTGTACATAGAAGTTTATAGTGATATAATTTTGGGAGGAGTTTTTTTTCTTTGTTTCTTATGTGGCATTTTTGCTATAGTCTTCGCCATAAATACTCCCACTTCAGAAGCTTGGGGTATGAATATTAGAAGGTTTCTGGTAGGTATTGTCTTGAAGCAAGTCAGTAAATCCACTTTAAAAAAAAAAATTTTTTATTGTGAAGTCCTTGATTGGATGTTTTGTGCTTTTAGGGGGAAAGACCCGAAGTCTGGTAAGTCTGAGTCTCATCGGACCTCGGCTTAAGCCTCTTTGCAACATTCTTCTCCTCATCGGAGTAGTCGGCATGCTGATAAATCCAGAAGAGATCTCATTCTTCACTTCCGCACTTGGATTCTTCCAGACATTCATCATCTAGTCCCACGGTGGGCTCCTGTGGGTTGTGGTGCTCCTGCTTGTCCTTCTAAATTGATGTGGGAAAGTTGCTTTAAGCAGCTAGGGATAGTCACAGCAGGTTAAAGAATTTATGAACTATTTTAATAAAGTTTCTGGTCTGCGCTGTTGCCACCCCCCCCCTTTCTTCTTCCGCCCTGTATTGTGCTAGCTATTTCCCATTTGTAGGCTGAATTTTCCTTTCCTGGAGTATCATCATGTCAGCCTAAGCTTTTTACCCTCCCTGATATTTCCCTCCGAAGTCCAGGAACGCTGGTGGAGGGAAGAAGGCTTCAATTTATGGTCTTTTGGTAGGAGGTAGTCCTCGGCCTTGTGGGGTAGAGCCAGACCTGCTGTAGGCTGACATGATGATACTCCAGGAATGGAAGATTACGGTAAGTAATGATAGTTTTCTGTAATCTGCTTGCAGTTCCTGTAGAGCAGCACTCAGATTGGAGGAGGAAGAAGATGCACAAGGAGCTAAGCGGTTGTGCTGCAGTGTCAGTAGTGTGCTGAGAGGATAAGGAGAGTGAGCTGAGCTCATTATTCTGCTTCTCCTTTCAGTATCTAGAAAAAGGACGTTGGTGAGGAGGGGACCTGTAAATATAACTAAGGCAGAGGCAAAATTAGATCTTCTGTACTGCTATGCCCTGTGGCAGACCTGTGAATGCATCAGAACTGGATGGACAGGAAATTGAAAATGTATATACCTACTATAATTTTCTCTTTCTGGCCTCTCCTCGTGTCGTCCTACCATTGTGTTAACTCTACCCCCTGAAAGGACAACCCTTTCCTAGACAATAAATGGTTTAATACATGGATAAGTGTTTCTGGATTGGACTACTTCTGATTCTGGACCTTGAACATCCATGGGAGATGAACCTGCCTGAGAAGCAGGCAGCTCAGGATTTGTAATTGATGCACAGACTGACCTCTTCCAATCAATATGCTGTTGCATATTTTCAGCAACCACCTAAATAAATTACTATAGTTACCAAGTCTCTGAAGTCTTATTCATCATTACCTCTTTTAAACAGCTTCAGCAAATAAGTTTTGATGGCATGGCCTGCTCATGTAGGCCCACCTCTGTGTGTTGGAATGGTGAATGATGCCACTCCAACACACTGGATGAACCATGTTCAGCATAATTATAACAACAATAGCTTAGTGAACTGCAGCCTTCCTGAGGGGACCATGATATGGACTGATGTTGAGAAAGTGTGGACAAATGATAACGGTCTTAGCTACTTTAATCTATCATATGAGACTTTGATCCTTTTCTTTAAGGCAATGTTACACTGCTCCCCCTCATACACATGCCCAGATCAGCATTAAAAAGGCTCTACAAAGACTCTGATCTTCCACAGACCTTGGTGCTTCTGGCAATGGAAGACTCATGGCAGCAGAAAAGCAAGAACACATACACTCTGAAGAAGGCTGGGAGGAGGGAACGAGATATCAGTGAGAATCAAAAGGAGAAGAGAAAAGTCACATATAGAAAAGCACTGCACTCCCCTAAAAAAAAAAAAACAATAAAAATGGGTAGAGAGCCACATGCCAACAAAACCATCCAGCCGACTAATAAAAAGAAACCATTGCCATTGGGACTAAAAGTCTCCTGAAGGGGCAGAACCTATCCCTATAGCCAATCACCTGCATGCTTAGAAGCTTCATGCATGCTCTAGGAAATGGAGTATAGATAAATAAAAATAAGGTAACTGCAATAAGAAAATATATATATATATATATATATGTTTGAAGGCTAATTGATTAGCCTGTATTTGTGGGAGGAGTCCTTCCCTCCTCTCACACATAAAAGGGGCAGGTACACTCACCTGGGCACGGCCTTCGTCAGCATCCTGCCTTCGCTACGGACGATCGTTACTTCCGGGGTTTGCGTCATTTCCGGTTCGGACGTCACGATCCAGGTAAACGCCGGCGGCGGCCGGCGGTCTCGTTGCTTACTGCCGGGGCCGTCGTCAGGTCGCCTCTATAGGCTGGGGGTTAACGGGGCGCATGTCGGAGCTTCGTGTGGGTTAGGGGGGGCAGCGCTCACCGGCCACGGTGCTCTTCGGTCTGCACGTGACATTCAGGGACATAGTCTCCTCCTTGCATACCCTGTTCGTGCCAGCAGGGGGCGGCAAACATCTTCGCAAACACTGACTGATTGCACGTTCACTGGGTACGATTTTCCCATCACTCATTTACCTACGGCGGTGTTCTCACTCTGCATGATGGGTGATGGCGCATGGGCGCAAGGACTGGGTTAATTAGGAGCTGACTGCTCGCTCATAAGGGGGTTGGGAGCGTAAAAATAAAGAACATAAAAAAAATAAAATATATAACCATACACGTTCACCATCGCTCGATCGTTCAAAAGGGCATTACTTGGCACGTTGGCTCAGCACCGCTCGGCCATCTCTATCAGCGCGGGGCGTCCTGTCAGCCCATCACCTACTTACAGTACGTTTTGCAGGGTTACCTATTAGTTTTTTTGTTCTTTTTCTTAAAAATGCAACAAAACTTATACATTTCCTTTGGGCTGTACTGCCTTCAGGAGTTTTGGACACTGGCAAACAAAAAACTATCCCAGTCTAACCCCTCTGACTGTGAGCATGCAGTTTTTTTGTGTCCTAGTAAGATGAGCCTCTTTCTTCAGCTCAGTGGTTTTAAACACTAAACTATTTTTTGTTAGCACTTTAGACTGCCTTTTGGGGGGCCGTGTCCAGACTCCCTTGGATTGGACAATCCTGGGATTGCCTGGAAGTGACCTTTACGTACTGGGTTCCACGTGGGGTGCTTTCCAGACTCTTTTCTGATAAAAATCAGCTGCTAAATGATTTTCAAGTCCAAAGTCATTAGCATTGCCCCAGCGCTTGCCTTATCTCTGAAGACCCATTTAGTGAGGAGGCTGTCTGGCCAAGCACCCAGCCATTGCATTTACATTGGTTGCTGGGCACCTTTAAATTCTCTGTTCTCACTGGAAGGGGTGAACACTGTGGAACTGAGTACTGACATCATCCACTGGATGGAGTGTCAAGCATGCAATCTCCTCACTCTCCCACCATACTGCATTGAGGAGGCATGTCCTGACGGGTGCTCCTGCTTGCAAGAATCATGTGGAACTTCAATCCTTCCCCGGTGCCCACCTACAGTGATTTTGATCACCTCCAGGCATCAGACCCTCACCTGCTACCAGCTATCTGGGTTTTATGAGTACCTGAGACCTTATCTCTCACCTTGACCCTTACATTGCCTTACAGCCACGCCGTCATAACGTGTCTCATATGTTCTAGACATGGGAAGCTGTTGATAGTCCCGGGTGCCACCAACTCGCAATCTAGTAATGGCTCCGTGACTGTATGCAACATTCTTACTGACATTGCCATCGTCTGCAGCCCGATCATGTCTAGGAGTCAAGCTGCTCTCTGCTCTTAGAATGTGTCTTACCACTAGAGTCTGCTTTAGCTCTGTCAGGTGTGACTGCATCCTCTGCCGTTTTGGCCTTGTATGGCCCAAATCACCTAGTTATTTGCCTACTCTGACAGCAGAGGTTATTAGCATGCTCCTGCATGTACTCCCACAGATTCTCTATCTGATTTAACCACAGCAGTAGGGGCCTTTGAAACTCTGATTCTAAGTCACTCTAGTCCTTGACTGCTATTACCCCCAAACTAAAGGAGACTGCTATTGATGCAGTGTGTACCACTCCAAATCTAGAGAATCAGCTTGTTGCTTCTACCAGTGCTCTTTCCATCCTTGGGTCCTTTAAAGCTCCTAAAGTCACAACAACTTTCCCTTTGCACCCGGGTATATTCCTTAATAGCCACAGAATATAAAAATTCCCTTTTTGTACCCCAAATGTGTGCACCAAAATTACAGGACAGGGTGGATGCAAGACCAGTCACCCTGCACAAGGAAAGAGCAGTGGTGAATGGTCTTTGTTTAACTGGAAACTTCTGCACAGATGCAAAGTTTCATGCTGGATTACTGCCCAGATCTGAAGAAATATGCAAAATACACCAAGATTCAAGTAAGAATACACATACCTCCTGTGGGGCACCGAGGGGTACAGGGATGCGGGAAGGGTCAGACAAAGATCCCCTTTGCTCTTCCTCGGAGATCTTCCAGCGCACTGGAAAGTGCCTCCTAGTCTGCAGGCGTGACGGTACAGCCGTAAAACAAAACATGCACACAGAAGTGAACAAATCGAAACTGCCGCCACCCACAAATTACAGGCTTGTGGGAAACCTTTTTCCGGACACTCCTAGTCCGTACACTCTGCAATCAAGCAGACTGGCACACAGGCTTTGCAGACCACACACACTGCTCTCACTAGCAGGTACAGGTTAGGTAAACCAGGCACAATTACCTCGAGTTAGTACCTCTACTCACAGTGACCTGCACTATCGCTGGTCACCACTGGAGGAAGACTTGACAATGTCCCTCAAAATAAATCTCAACACTGCTGTGTTCGATCTCTTACTTATTGAATGCATGGAGCAAAAATTACTGTGGCTTTAAATTTCAGTTATGACAGTCTGCTAGAAGCTTCCTGTCTCATTTCTTGCATGGGTCTTGTGTCAGTACACATGCGTAGGACACTTTGGTTACAGTGCTTGACTGCTGAGCCCTTGTGCAAGAAGCGTCTGCATGACCTTCGATTGCCAACGTCACTTCGGACTGACCCATGAGTACGAAGGTTCAAAAACGACAGATACAGTAAATGCACAATGAGAAGATTTTTACTTTGTGATGCCAAAATTAGTATTTCCAGGCCTCTCCTGCCTATAAAAATGAATAAATCTGCTGCTGCATCTTCCCCACTATCACCCCCGGTGGTTGAGAACCACTGACTTAGAAGACCTCCTGTTGAGGGAGCAGTCGGTTTGGGCTTTGTTGGACATCATGCCTTTGTGAGTCTACACGTGGACACTCCATGCTGTTTCCTCTTCAGGGGAAAAACTTCAGGTTCTCCGATGTCAGTTCTAAGCTCTCCATTTCAGGAGTCTAATTTTCCCCTTTTGCATAAGAATTGTTGGCCAGAAGGCAGTTCTAATTGTTCAGTTTCACTCCAGACAATGGAAAATTCTATACTTGTGGGACAATTCAATCAGGTCCCTAGACAGACAAGGTTGTCCCTGACATGGTGGCTCAGGAATCGCATCTGTAATCAGGGAAGTCCTTCCTTTGCATCTTTTGGAGGATCATCACAATGGTTGCCAGTCTGTTGAGCTGAGGAGGAGTCTTGGGAACCCTGTTGGTGCAGGGGACTTTATTATTGGAGGAATCTAGTCTTCTGATCAACTTCCTTAAGCTTTGGGCGATGTGTCTTTCTCAACAGCAGTTGTCCCTTCTACTGGAAAGTCATCTGATTCAGATTCAGATGGACAACGTCTCAGTGATGGCATACATAAACCATCAGGGAGGAACCAGAAATCTCACCATGACGAGAGATGTAACTTGGATCCTATCCTGGGCAGAACACATTACAGGATTGTTCGCCAGGAATATCATAGGTGTAGACAGATGGCAGGCGGACTTCCTCACCTAGTAGCGTCTGTCTGGTCCCCGGAGAGTGGTTCCTACACCCAGAGATTTTTCAGGACCTGCCTTACAAGTAGGGGAGGCTGGATGTGGACCTCCTGGCCTCCAGGTTTAACAACAAACTGGACAGATACAGGGATCCTCTAGCAAAAGCAGTACATGCTCTGGTGGCTTTGTGGGTATAGTACACCCCGCTCTATGCCTTTATTTCCCATAAACATATTTCTTGTGTGATTTGGAGGATCAAGATAAAGAGTATTCCATTGATTCCCATTGCTCCTGACTGGCACAGGTGCATGTTATAAGACTCCTAGTGGACGCACTGTGCCAAATTGTCAGAAAAATCTGTCTCAAGGACCGATTTACTAATCTGCTTCATGGCCCACTGCCTTTAACAACATGGCTGTTTAAGCCCAAGTTCTGAGTGACAGGGGCATCTATGAATTTGTGGTCTGATACGATGCTAAAAGCTAGGAAGCCTACTTCCCGAAATGTCTATCATCAGACGTTTAAGGCATGCTTCACCTGGTGTGAGTCTAGCGGCTTCCACCCTAGGAGAGGAACAGTGGACTAATTCCTTCCTTTCTGCAGCTTGGCTCTCAGCACTATTAAGGGCTAGTTTTCTGCCCTTTCGATCTTGTATTAAAGACGTTTGGCCTCTAATTTCTGACCTTTGTACGGGGGGTCTCCCATGTAGCTCCTGTTAAAGTAATGTACAGAAGTGAACTAGTTAATATGTTTTAACTTGTAGAAATCTAACCTTTGTGCTTTTTCGAGTTAATGCAACGGTAAGACAAACTCAGGAAGATGGCTTAACCACAGAAGTTACAGTTTCCTGCATACTAACTGGCAGATGTACGAAAGACAGAATTAAGGAAGTTCTCCTCATCCCATGACTGAAGTGATTCAACAGCGAATTACTCAACAGAAGGCTGTCTTATGGAATTGTATAAAACCCAAGATGGGGGGGGGGGCTAAGTTTGAGAGACTTATACTAGATGAGTGAAGGACAGTCCTAAACTCTTATTTCTGTATTAAGTTCTCCCGTGCACGAATAAAGCATATGTGAATCTTTTCAAAATATCATCGCCTCGTGTCGATACAGATTCCATCAACACTCCCCCAGTTTGTTCCCTTTGACTCAGTGGGATCTGAATCTGGTTCTCTCTGCACTTAACAAACTGCCTCTAAAACCCATTAGAGACATTGCAATTTCTACCCTCACCCACAATGTGGTATTCCTTGCAGCCATCACCACTACAAGGCAAGTATTTACACTGTTGGCTTTATCCTGTTAAGGAACCATTTCTGATTTTGCATAGCAAAAATGTGGTGTTAGGGCCCAAGACTTCTTTCTTGCCTAAGGCATTTTCTGCCTTCCACCTCAACCAGGACATCGTTCTTTCATCTCACTGTCCAGCTTCAGTTCACCAAAAGGACATTTTCCACCATTGTCAGGATGTGGTTGGGTTGTGAGAATCTATTTCTTAGGTGCTGCTTCTTTTTGAAAGACCTATTTCCATTTTTGTCATCCTGGATGGTCCCAGTAAGGCTGCACCAGCTTCTCATTTCACCATCTCTAAGTGACTCAGACAGACCATCATCCAACCTTTTCTGTCAAGGTGAGGTTTACTAAATCTGTAAGTGCTTCTTTGACTTTTTGGAATTAAGCAACTGTTTGACAGATTTGCAAATCTGCCACCTAGTCTATTGTTCACACATTATCTAAGGTCTACCAGGTGGATGTTTTGACCTCATCTGATGCCAGCTTCAGATGTAAGGTCCTTCAGTTGGCTCTTTGAGCTACAAGCACTCTCAAATTCTGTTAGGTATTTTTAGGCATTTTAGCATTTGTTTGCTGTGCTGCTCATGTCTCAGTTGGACAGCTTCAGGAGCATTCAAAGGTTTTAATGCTTTTTGATTCACTGACCTGCAACAACTATGCAGATTAGGAGTTCTGACTTTACCCTGACTTCACTAACTGAATGTTCATTCCAGGTCATAAAGTGTGGAAGCTAGAGAGACAAGCAAATAGCATTTTCAGAAGGAATGTCAGCAAAAGCAGCCTTGATATTTTTCTCAGTACAGGTTCCCTTAATTGTAAATCAATATTTTTTAAAATATCTCTTAGTGGACACATGTGTATATGAAAAGCTAGTGATTTTCTGTGATTAAAGATAGACTGCCATTAAGTTACACAGTGGTAATGTTTATATTTGCATATAAATGCGTACCAGTGGAACACTTTTACGCATTAGGCAATGCAGAGTTTATGGTGCATTACACTGCTGAACAACCAATAAATTGCCTTAAAATATTGTGAACAAATTATTTATGTGTATAATGTAAACTAGCTAAGCATCTGGATTGTTGTGCTAATTCATAGTTATTACTGTATTTTATCACAGCCCATTTTGTGCCAGCAATGCCGCAGGTGTATTATATTTATGTCTCTTTATTTATGCCCAAAATTGTTTATTGTGGTGGGTGGCTGACTGCCAGTAGCTAGTTGTAAACCATTATGAAATAACATCTGCCAAACAGAGAATGATTAATCTTCACTAGATGGAATATGAATTTGTATTGATTTAAATATTCACGCTCATATACCAGGTTTTTTTTCAGGACTTATACCCTGAGTATTTGCATAGCCAAACCAGGAAAAAACTGTAATATGTAATGACTGACTGTTAGCTTCAGATAGTGCACAGTATATGTAAATATTCACTAACTTATGTTTTTGACCAAAAAGAAGCACCAACATATTTGTTTTTGCATGCATCATAAGCTTTTTTACAGAAAGCCAAGTAGGAAAAAGAAACGGTTTGCTGTGTTGCAGATGTACTATTGTAGTGAATTAAAGAATTGCTAAATAAAGGGATTACCACAAGTGGGAGTTACCCAATAAGAACATTTAAGAGGTAAAAAATACTGCATATTGTGACAGGGTATATGACTTTGTGTATGTCAGTGAAAGATTGAAAAGGGCAACTTTCCCTGGCTAGGAAGGGGTTAAGCCTTGCCCCAACAGGTACACCTCCTCTCTCTATTAATTTGCCTGCACCTGATAGTGATTGAGAGAGGGAGAGAGCTCAGAGAGAGATCCAGGCTGCCCTGGGTGGATGCATACAGACTGGAGAGCGTCTGAATGTCTGTGGAATAAGGTCTGGCAGAAAAACTGTATGTAATGGACTGTGATTTTTCTATGCATGTCCATTTATACTGGAGGCTGGAATAGCCGCTCCAGTAGGAAGTAGTGAGGGATACTACTGTTAGTTAGCTTCCTAAGCTGGAGTAGGCCTTTTTGTTTGTGTTACTTTTGGGTTTCTGCCAGAAGTGGTTTTGTTTAAAGAAGGGAAAACGTACCCTATTGATAAAAACGCAATAAAGCTACTTTTATTGCCAGTTCTGATTACCGACCAGTGACTTTCTTACAATACGTTTACACAAGGGTCAAAAAAATACAAGAGGGTCAGCTACAGGAATTCACAGTGCACATGGGAGCCACATGTTAATGAGAATCTGAAAATGCTAGCTGCCTGGTTCTCATGTTAATGCTCAACCGTAATATTACAGTAAGTAATAGAGATTAAAGATCTCAAGGCTTGCTTGGGTGGCACATTGTATGTTAAAATGCAACTGAAGACAAAAAGTTGTAGTTTCTGGATAGAGTGGAGAGGGATTAGAACACATCAGGTTATCATTGCTGTCTATGTCCCCGTTAGAGAGATTCACCATCTTTATTTGTCCTGTTAACAGTTATCACTGAAAGTTAAAAAACAATCCCAAATTTTGGGTTGTCAATTAGACAGGGATTGATGGGAACATTTACAATAGGGACACTAGTTCTAATGACATTGCCGACCACTAGGAATTTCCTTTTTTTGGAGCGATATCTTCTCACTTCATGTTGTGGCTATTGCACAGGAAGTGAAGAGAAATCTCCCCAATGGGACACGTATGAAAAAAAAAAGCTGATGCGTATAACCCTCTTATTCTATTCCAAACCATAAAAAAGGTTTGGCATCAGTTCTACTTTAATGCACTTTTAAACAAACTGTCCCTCAAGTCGGTCCATTATCTGCACATTGCCATCTATTAAAAGCAATAGGAGCAACCTATAGTGTTTTATGTATATACCTGCTCCAAAGAAACAACTAGAAAGGTAAGGACAATTTTCTAAAAATGTATGTTTAGACATGCTGGGTCAATGGGAACACATAACAGTGGGGGGTTCTCAAACTTAAATGCAAAAGCAGAAATACACTTTAAGATCTGATCTTCAGTGGATGTCCTCTGCATACTACGTCTGCCACTGATAATATAGAAGGAATTTATTTTTGTGGTTAAATTTTTCTTAATATATGTATATGTGTAGTATAAGATGCTAATTTTACATATAGTGTATAAGATCATTGTATAGTATTTGTAAAACTTTGAAAACATTAAAGTTTGAAAAGAAGAACTAATAGTCTGAGTGTGGCTAATAAGATCTTGTCAGATTCCCAAGTCTCAGTTCTAATTATAGGGACACCGAAATGAAAAAAAAAAATGTCAGGCCGAAACCAAAACTGAATTTTTTTAAAATGTATTAAAATATTTTATTTTTACTTATTTTTTATAAACTTTTTTTTATTATTTATTAATTTTGATTAAATATTTTTATTTTTTACTTTTAAGGTCTTTGGGGAAATATTGGGGGTTTAAATGGACCCTTGATATTTCCCTTTTTTAAAATAGAAAAAGAGATTGAGGACACAGAGTCCCCAATCTCTTTTTCTGCAGCCCATTATAAAGGAACAGGAATCCTCTATGAGGGTTCCTGTTTATTCATAACTTGTGGACATAGTATGTTTACTATATCCACAATCATGAATGAACAGGAAGTGATGTAGATCACATCCCATTCATAATTGAGGACACAGTAAACATACTATGTCCTCAATTATTTAGAAACAGTCAGCGTTTGTTACAAACTGATCGCTGAGTGTTTGTTCCCGCTCTCCATTCTAACACACTGTCACAGGAGACTGGGCGGGGCAGTGCGGGAGGAGAGCTCGGCCTCCTGTGACAGAAATGACTGTCCCTGCCCACACCGCCGCTCTTCTGTTCTGTCACAGGAGGCTGAGCGGTGCAGGGAGGAGAGACGCCGGCCGCTCACAGTGCTCTCCTCCCGCACCTCTCAGCCTCCTGTGACAGTTTCTCTCCTCCTCGCTGGGAAACAGCCGCACCGCTATTTCGGCCAAAAATGGCACTATCGGCCAAAAGTGCCATTTTCAGCCGATATGTTTCGGTGGCCGACATATCGGTGCATCCCTAATTCCAATCCTGCAAAGGTGTGGTAAAGAAGTGTATTTACACAAATAGTATGAGCTTCTTTTCTTACCTTACTTATCGACACATTACTTTAGCTGGTAGCAGAACCTGTTCAAGGTTTACATTGTGTGGAGTTGATGCTTGCATGTATGTAAGACCAACTATTTAATAGCTGCTGTAAAGCTATGAGCTGTTTTTTTCCTCTGCCCTCTACTACAATGTGATCTTTACAATAATGTGTGAATTCTCTAATTAGCTAGAAAAGAGACACTAGTGGGCATTTCCCAGTGGACACTTCCATAGAAGGATGCAAATCATTAGCACAAAACTGCTGATATGGATTTTACACTGCCAAATAGCGCAGCCCACATACCATATTAAATATGTAGTACATGCAATCAGATCATTTACCTTGGGAATATGATCATTTATATAGCCAGACGTTAGAAAAGTCCTACCACTGATGAGGGAAGTTAATGTAGAAGAAAGTTAATGTGTTTTGCAATACCTACAAGTTTTTGAACTACACTTTTAACAGAATTTGAGGTCAGAACAAATGTTTCTGGCTCAATTAATTCTATAATTGGAAATCCTTTGATCGCAGTTCTAGCATGAAAATTAGCTGTCCTAAGAAGTGAATCACCACTGCAATATTTACAGAAAATACCAGTAGGTAAACGTAGTGTTGGGTGATACCTTTCTATTGGTCGAGTAAATTAAAGTTGCTTTCAAGAAAGTTTAGGTGTTCTCATCGAGGAAGTTTTGTAGGGAAGTTGGGTTTCTTATAAAAACTTTTGAGAACCAAGGGCTGCAAATGACAGTCTTTTCACTGATTGTCAATTAACTAAAACTTACCAGGGACAGGCAAGCAAGGAGAAAATCCTAGTTTGATGTTGATGCGCTGAAGGAGTCTGGCTTGGAGGAGTGTGGCAATTTTCCTGCACTTCGGCATGAAATAAGAGTGTCCAGATAGAGAAGCATTTAGTTGCAGTCTTTGCAGCAGCATCTGGCACAAAAAAAAAGATATTAACTCATAGGAGTCACAGGGCACTTACTTTCTCATAGATTGACTGCACATTTCATTCTCTTCCACACCAAGGAAATACCATTTAAACAATGCCATTGTCTTTTTTTCTCTCTTTGCCTCTATTTATATACTACAAGAACTGACAGCTGCAAAAAATGGAAAGGAGAAAATACTTTGTTTTTTGTAAAAAACACTTCATATGAGAGAACTTTTAAACAGTGATGTCCTGTTTGCTTTGTATTTTACAATTATGAATGTCCCAGCTATGCTAAATTTCATTATTACGCTGGGATTTCATCATGTTTTCAAACATTCACAAATCATTGAGTGCATTAAAACCATGCATATCTTTCACATTGATTTAGCTCATGCCTTTATTTGTGGTTATTATTCAGGAAGATAGCAGACAGGCAGCATCTAGCTCCATGCAGAGATGGCACATCTCAGATGTATATATTTTCCACAGCTTGACATCTGAGACTGAAAGTTGGTAAAAGTTGCATATATTTTCTCATTTTATGAGATAGCCTGGGAACTGAATGCAAGTCCAACAGAGCACAATATATTAATTGGTCAGTCGTAAATAGACTGTCACTGCAATCTGCCATTTAAGACAAACTTCACGCAAGGATATTATCACCTTATTCCAAGTTCCATAAATTAAATGTGACAAGCTATGAAATGTTTATTTACTTAACCATAACATAGAGGAGAATTTCAGATGTTGGTATTTATTTTCTATGTTTGTTCAAATGTTGCTATAAAAGGAGATACAATATTTTTAGGGGACATTTTCTAAATAAACGTTTAATCTGAACTTTAGGTAATCATCTAAATACACATGAAATACAGGTAAAGAATTTGGATCACTGCCCATCCTGTGCTGAGATTAACACAGCTATGCCACACAGCACAGCCCTGTTCGGCAGGGCAGGATACCTGATTTTCTACTACTGAAGTAAAAAAAACAAAACAAACAGCTATAATCCGATCTTGTCTCTTGTCTAGCCTGTGACTGGACAGTGAAAGAGAAGCAGCAAACCGATGAGCTCCTCTCTCATTCTCTCTCCTATCAGCATGTTCCTTGGACAGCATTACACTTGATTGGCTCCTTGTGCTGCTTATCCCTTCCCTTCTCTGGGCTTTAGTCTACAGTAGATTTCAAGAACCAGATACCAAGTCAGTTTCAGGTACTTACACAGTTTTCATTTAAAAATACATTTAATTCCAAAACTGGAATTATTTGTGTCTTAGATCTGTACTGGAGTTCAGTTTAAAATTGTATATGCCTGCTATATTTTTTATTTTTAGCATACAAACCAGCGGTGCAGCTTTTAAGGGCTCTTTTTACTACATTGTTGTATTTCTTTGCTGGGTATATTTAGTCTGAATGGCACATCCTATGTAGAGAATTCTTGTAATATTGGGAAAGAATGGCTTATACAAATCCTGCTGAGATTTGGTGTACATGTTTATGTGCAGAGTATAATAATATACAGCTTACCTAAAATTTGAATAAACCATTAAACTATTTTTCTATACAAGCTTTTGACATTGGGGATGAAAGTCACGTAAAATGCTTTTATACAAGATATCTCAAGTACTCATCATTCACAGCTTTATATCTGCAAATTTGACAAAGTTCTCTGTGTAATTGTTTACAATTGCTCCTGGAATGGAATCTTAACAAAAACATCTCTCTATCAAAGACAATTTGTACATCATTATTAAAGTATTACTGAAGTTACATAACTATCATGTAGAAGCGGAATTGTTGATCCTTCTTGACTACTATGTCTATATTCTTTTCAAAACCCTGTGTTATTTTGATTGCCTTCTAGAATGTAAGCAAGCAGTCCTCCTTCAGTTCCAGTCTGTGCTGTGTGCGCATTAAAGCATGGGCTCACTATGACATAGATTGTCAAGCTGAGTCTGTTCAGATGTATCTATACCATCCATATCTGTGGTCTTGTATCCTTCACTGCCTGTCTATCTTTTCAATTCAATGTCAGCCCTACCCATCATTGAGAATGTACAAAATAGAGCCAGACACCTGAGTTCACACTTAAATGTGGCTGTCTGTTAAATGGTATCTGTTTTAATTTATAAGTCATTTATATATTAGGCAGCTAAGCAGAATATTGGGGTCATATTATCTAAACTACAATGTCTGAGATGATACTGGCAAAAAGCCAGGGATGCTTGATCTGCTATTGTGGCGCCTATTTTTCAAGGTCTTGCTAGTGGGGAATGAAATTAGTTTGCATATAGCTGAAGAAGGGTTAGAACAATGTCACAGTCAACAAGGACGTTTTATTAAACATAGCACAAACATAGCTGTGCTTTCACCTTAAACTGGTTACACGTTGAAGAACTAATATTATGCTGATTCTGGGAGAACAGCCAAGAATATAAGATATGAGTTGTCCTATTACACATACATTTTATTTTTAAATGCTTTTAAAGCATTGGCTTTACTACTCGTCTTAGGAATATAAACTGTAACATATTGCCCATATTTAGTTATGGTAAATAAAAGTAGTATGTGCCTAAAATTACATAATGACATTTTTGTAAAATAATTTGTTTTAGGTAAATTTAGCTGCGACATATGCTTTTTCATGAAATGGTATTAGACCCTCTTTGATCAGTGGAAAACAATTGGCCACTAGTTGTGGCTGTCCCTGTTCTCACAAAATTGTCCTGCCATTGGACAATTTCATGCTTTCATTATAAATTAAGAAAACACAGATGATCATGCGGTGTAAAATTGTCTAGTAGCAGGAGAGTTGTAATCGGGAAGAATAGGGCAAAATCTACTAGCACCAAAGAGAACAGGCAGGTGTTTTACTAAAATTAAGAGGCTGCAGGTAACACAGTACTGTAAAATTGGCCAGCACCAGGACTTCTGGCCAATGAGCAGGGCAAGGTCCAAATTTAGTAGACAAAAAGCACACAGGCTGGGGTTTTACTACAAGAATGAAGATACTGCAGAGGATGCAACAGTGTAAAATTGTCCAAGATTACAGATTTTTACCCAATATATATACAGGTGAAACTCGAAAAATTAGAATATCGTGCAAAAGTTAATTAATTTCACTAATGCAACTTAAAAGGTGAAACTAATATATGAGATAGACTCATTACATGCAAAGCAAGATAGTTCAAGCCGTGATTTGTCATAATTGTGATGATTATGGCTTACAGCTCATGAAAACCCAGATCCACAATCTCAGAACATTTTTGGCAGGTGCCAAGTCCTGCTGGAAAATGAAGTCAGCATCCCCATAGAGCTCGTCTGCGGAAGAAAGCATGAAGTGCTCCAAAATCTCTTGGTAGACGGCTGGCTAAGCTGCATTAGTGAAATAAATGAACTTTTGCACGATATTCTAATTTTTCGAGTTTCACCTGTATATATTTCAAGTTTTCAGGAAAACAGCTTATATTGAAGCAAGATAAAAGAGATGCCCAATTGGCAAACATTGTGCAAATATGATTGCTATTCAACAATTCATAAAACCTGACAGACTTTGTATGATATTGGTGAATTTGGAGTCACAATAGCCAAAGGACATTGAGGAGTTACATTAACAGTCTATATAGCCAGTTTGGTTAGGAGAAAATAGGAGAAAACATGATATATCTGGAGCAAAGTAGTGGGAGAAGTAGTTTATCAAGACAAATAAGGGGGCCAAATAGAAAGGGTCCCGGCCCTCAGCCAACGGTGATACACATTGTTTTCTGTAGAAATGTACAGAGGTGCATATAGTTAATGAAAGATATCAAAATGCTCCAGGTTTTTCTCATTTTTGAGTATCCAACATAATTTTGTGCAACAATTTCCTCCATTTGCATTAAATGGTTAACCTCCACTACTTACTCCTTCATGGAGGGAGCTGCCGTCAATTTCCAGTGCTAGGGAGAAAGTACCCTTTCTGCCACAAACAGTAAGGTTCCCTTTCTTAATTGAGGGAAGTGATCTTTATAAGATGGAGAGGAGTGCGATTTTTGGGGGATGGTCATAAGATGGATCACATGAAGTGCTTATGGAGCATAGTTGCCCCAGATTTGCCATATTGCCAACACTGATCTGGAATCAACCAGAAGGACAGTTTTAATTAGGCATAGTGGGCCTTACTGGTGTATGCCTAACTTTTATTTAATCTTTGGGGATAGGAGGGTGCAGTGAATGTGAGTGATATAATGCTCCAAGAACAGATGGGAATGCTCCCTTTTTTTACACCGCCCCAAAATATAACCCCTGTAACAAAAGCCCCAAAGCCCTGCAGTTAAACTTAAAATAAAGGCCCTATTAATATAAAATAACAAATGTACCCCCAAAATAAATGGAAACCCCAAAATACCATCCCCTGAAACAAAAAACAATTTTTTTTAAAGGTAAGTCTTGCAGAAAGAAGTCGTTTAACCTAAAATAAAGGATCGCAATAAAGTGACCCCTGACCTGAAATCAACTACAAAATAAAACAAAAGAGAAAAAAGCCCCCAATAAGGAAAAAAAAGGAGCAAAGGGGTTGATTGCCCAAAGAGCTAGAAATTATAATTAAAGCACAGCTTTCTAACTGACCCTATTCTTTCCCTATCGTTTGCCAGCTTTCCCGACAACAGCTTTTAATTCACTATGACTGCTCTGCATCTCCTTGAATGGCGAGGGGGCTGGCTTACCTGAAGTCCCTTTATTGGCCCTTCTTAGCCTGCTGCCAATAGTTTAAAAGCCATGCAGTGCATTATGGTTAAAAAAAAAAATCTCCTAAAAATTAGCCAGGACTATGAATCTCAACTTGCAGTATTCTCCTTGAATCCATTTTGTTTTTTTAGGTCCGTGATGCATGCAACGAAGACAAAATTCACCCTGGGAACAAAAAAAAGTGAATTATGAAATTACAATACACTAAAAAAATAAGTGCATGATGGTCCTCATCTGAAGAGGAAGGGCCACGAAACCCTGAACCCCCCCGAGATGCAAGGCTCCTGACAGGGGCAAGGTCAACCCAAGTCCAATTAGCGGGAGCTAGGCAGACCCCGATCCTTAAGGACCTACCAAAGCAAGTCCCAGGAGAACCAGGTAGCAGCCTTTCCTGAAGAGAAAACTCTAAAGTGGAGAGAGGTAGAGAAACCCATAGAGGCCACAGAACCTTCCCCATGGGCATCAGGACGGGCCCCAAAAGTACCCACACCCTCCATTGTCTGTGAGTTCAAAACGTGCTCAATAGTGCATTAAAAATAGTGCTTAAAAAAAAAATAAGGTGCCAATGCACTACCCTGGCAGGCCTTCCAGCCAAGATAGAAAATTACCCCAGGCTAGCCAAAAGGCCTGCCTAAGAGGTGTGGTGCAGATAAAAGCTTTGACTGCCATGACTTTGTGTCAGTAATTCTCTATGGGGTCCTACTCCCAAGTGATTTTATGGCACCCCAGGGACCCTACCCACAGGGGGCACAGGACCACAGGCCTCTACGCTCCCCAGTGGCGAACCCAAACCTCACCTCTACTTCAGAGTCGTATATACAGTCCTCCGTCACTCCTTTTGGACAGTTCTGATCTGCCTTAAAGAGACCATGTATGTATGTGCAGCAAATAAACTAAGCCCAGCCTGTAAAAGAAGATGGTGTATACTTATCTTCCTGACAGCTCATGTCTAAAAACTCTGATGTGTTTCATGTGTCCAGCCATTGCAGATATCTGATGCTTCTAAGTGTGTTGCATACCCGCTCCTCCTTAATTTGCATCAAATGGCAGGGTTGTTTAAATATGTCCACACACACTTAATTACAGTAAAAAAAAAGAAGGTTTTAGCACATTAATACCCAATATTACAGTAAACGTTGCAACTCACAACATTTTGTTCCAGTGAAAGGAGCCATAAAACATGCATGGTGCCTAATTCAGTTTACGTTTTTAAACCACTGAGGACCACAAAGAAGTAAAAAGGCAACACACAGCCCAAAAGCACCAATTTCACATGTCTGTTTATACATGTATAACTTCTTTAAGAAAACGTTTTGTGCAAATCTCTAAAACTAACATGGTGCAATAGCAAAGTACACTCTGGTGACACTGGCCCACTTCCTGTATTCCTCTACATCTACAGTCCAGTAGGAACTACCTATCACGAGGAGTCTAAATACAGTTCGCAATACCGTGTAGGCAGGGCAGTTGATGACTTTCTGAAAGCCTTGATTGTTCCTGTTTAAGTTGGGCTTGGTTCTAACCATTCTCATCTTCTTTGCCTCATTTGTGGCCAATAAGGCTTCTCACTACATAACAAAGAAGATTGGGGAGCAGCAGGAGATGGGGTCAGAACAAGTCAACATTTTCACATGCATACTTATCTAGAGATACTGATGGTTTTGTCCTACAGTTTTCACCGATTTAAACCTTTATTTACAATTCTTCATAAAATGCTTGGTTTAAATTGTCCAAGTTTGTTACAGTATTATCCACACAGCATATAAAAGTTGCAATCTGTAAAACGGGTTGGTTTTAAAACAATACCCAAATAAACCATTGTACTAAGAAAATGGTACAATGGTATGGTATAGAAATGGTATAATGCTCTTTAAAAATAATTACCAGCACAGTGCTTTTTTATTTAGTTCATTCAACTATTCATTTATTTAGTTTAAATTCCATGTATACCCCCCTCTCCATCTCTGCAATTATTGTGAGTTGTTCAGAATAATACATATATGTTTAGTAAAATCATAAACTACTCATAGGTTTGTTAGAAAAACAGAAGAGTGACTGCAGAACAAGACCATGTGGTCCAAGTCTGAAAGGACACAAAAAACACTGTTCTCAATTAGAATGTCTGTATACTGACCAGCATTTTCATCATTGAAGTCAATTGATAAGCAACACATCTATAGTACACGTCAATGCATGTGAAAGCAGCATGCATTTACACATGCACTTTGTTGTGAATACAGCCTAACTGGTCATGACAGTTTGCTCATTTATTCCACTTATTAATACATTTTATCTGTCTGGGTAAATTCAGATACCGTTAATGTAAAACTACATCTTGTGGTGTTCCATTATCTTTACTAGGGAGAGATCATATACTGTAAAGACCATCATGTTGGGGCATGTAGCAGAATGCAAAATCAATAAAAGCGGATCTTGCATGAAAAATGCAAGGTCTATCTATTGTCTAGCCTCCCCAAACCCTAAACAAAAAATGCAAATTAAAGACGCTAAAAATTAACATTAGGAGAAAAGGGGAAAAAATTACTTTACACTCCAGCATGCCTAGGCACGGTGCTCATCGCTGGAACATCTTCTCATGAGATTTGGGATCCACAGCTTTCCCAGGATCCTGTGAAAAGGCCAAGTGTCCTCTCCCTGCCTGTATCTCAAGGTATCATTTTGAATTTTGACTTGTATGTATTAGGAAAGTAAAGACCGAAATAGAATACTGTAAAATCCAAGGTTCACTTATGTCATGTTTTTCTAGTTCATCTTCCATATTTAATATCTGACTTTTATTTATATTTCCCCCAATGATAACAGTAAAAGAGCAATAATGGTTTTCTGACCAGCAAATCAAATATGGTAAACTCATGTTATACAATATCAAATGCAAGTTCTTAATCTGGCAGAGAAGAATGATGCAGCCCATCCACTGTAGGCTTTATTCAGTTCTTTAGAAGAACAGTTGATTTTATATGAAAAGCCGAATAAGGGCCCACAAGAACTTTGGTCATTAGAGCTGAAAAATGAGATCTCTGCCTATGGGACAAGTTAGAATCCTAAAAGAGGATTCTCTGGATAATGTTGTGTTTTTCTTTTATTGGCAGGATTCCTAGAGACTTGAAATGATTGCCAAGTGTTTTTTTTAAAACATTTTGTTCATTTTAATGAGGAATACACTGAGACATTCTTGGAACATGCACAAATATAAATAGAAGCATGATGGTATTATACAAATTTTAGAAAGAAAACAAGCACAAGTAAAACATAAGGTGCATAATGATATACAGCATTAAGCTGGTGTGGAAACAGGGGTAGATTTATAAACATTGGCATATGATTGTGTACAAAAGAAACAAGAAAGAAGATTTCACAAGTGCACATAGTTAATCCTAAATGTGTATATTATTTCATGAAAATGCCATTTACAACCTACCTACTGTGCATGTTCTTGCTGTATCATGAATGTAGCAGCATATACAACATCTAGTCAAGAAGCAAAATACTGCTGGCGCCCCCGGAAAGTGATATACAAATACAGGCTTTCTGAAAACCAGTATTTCCATAGAGCTAGGGATGCCCTCTTTCCTTAATATACAGCATTTGGGCAGTATACAGACTTTGCACATCACTCATTACATACATTGGGATATTAAATATTTGTTCATCTAAGTTGCTCTTCTTTCTCTATTTAATAGTGCCTTCATTGTGCCAAACATGGTCACCTTCTTGTAATAGGGTTGATATACAGAACTCTGGTTAAAAATGGTATTAACCCTGCAAAGGGTTAAGTGCTTGTTTGTGTCTAGGTGCTAAAAAAAAGTTATACTCACCAGACCATCCCAGCCAGCTCCCTGCTTCTGTGATCATTGAAGTGTGCCTCCTCCTCACTGCACAGATGGACTGCTCCTCAGCGTCCTCACGTCTATACACAGTTTATGCACAGTGCATATAGGGTGCTGACACCAGGATCTTTATACCGCCGCAGCAGAGGGGGGGAGAGACGTTCTAGACACTGGTCTAAGAATGAGCCGTCCCAGATCGACTTGTGAGTATAACTAAGACACAAACAAGAACTTAACCCTTGCAGTGTGGGGTATCCCAACTGCAAGGGTTAATCATTTTTTTCCTGGAGTTCTTTTTTAAGGAGATGAAAATGGTAATTTAGCTTTGTGAATAAGGTGAAAATTTATTAATTTTGAATACTCAATCATGTGCAAGTAAAATGAAAAAAAAAGAAACAAAAATAATTTTACTTGCACATAATTAGATGATTGAATTAATTACAGCTTACCCTATTCACTAAGAAAACTGAACAGTCTCCATTCTGTTTGCAAATAAACCACAATGAGTTCTGATGATACCATTCAATGTGGACATCAATCAATCAAGCATCGTCTCTGTGCTGACAAAAGCTTCTGGATGGTATTATTTTTAATCTTTTTTATTTTGTCAGTGTTGCAATTTTATGAAAGAGTTAATGTTTCATAAAGTATGAGAATTTATGTCTAGTGGTGTTTTAATGAGAAATTGCCTATTTGAATTTTAAATGACCCTCCATTAAGATACATCACTTTACCAGACTTTACTTTAAAATGTTAAACGGCGCAGAAATGTACACGGGTTGGGTTTAAAATCATGGCTGGTTCAGTGTTGCTGTTTGTCCGTTGCAATACTAGATTTGTCTTGTTTTCTTTATTACAATTAAACCATTTCATATATGTTTTATATTTTCTAAAAGCTCTATTTTAAAGTCCATATTTTTAACTGTTATGCTATGAATCATTCCCCTTCCACAAAGATCTTCCTTCCATTGAAAGAAATAATTTTACTGGCAATAAAAATGGAAATAAATAGTCATTGTTAAATATTGTACTTTGTTAACCAACAGTGCATTGACAGGCACCAACTGGAAACCGAGTGAGACACCAAGGCAGAAGGTGAAAGCAGGTGGGAGGAAATGCTATGTGTATAAATGCCTTGTGCTATGGGCTGCTTTATATCTGTTTAAATAAAATTACAAAAAAAGTTTTATGTTAAAATAATCATCTGTAAAGTTTCGCTATGTGAGAAAAATAATGAGCCCAACCTCGCCGTGTCTCTTTCTCCTTTTAACTTTGCTTCAAAATATTTAAATCACATTTTTGTGAGAATAATTCACAGATAAATCCAACGTTTCCTGTGATGACCTGAAATACTGCAGCACTCATTTCCCATAACTGCATGTGCTTGCAAATATGTAGCCCATGCTATAGCTGAATAACCATATTGGTATAAAATTCCAGCAATTACCATCACATTGCTTGACTTCTTTATGACAGTTCCCAGCCCACAACCCTTGTCTCCTCATGGGACACTTCTAAAATTTTACAAGTGGGACTTAGCCTCGTTCATAGTTCTCTCTCCCTGTATGTATGTATGTATGTATATATGTATGTGTAAAATATATATATATATATATATATATTTTTTTTTTTACTGTTGTCACATAGATCAGCTAAGTGTACTACTGATGTACAAGGAAGCTGTTGTACAAAGATTGTTGCATACCCCCCTAAATACAATAAATTGAGTCACCACAACCCCCCTACTTCCACCCCCGTGAAATTACAGTGCGGCTGGTAAAAATCTGGTGCTGCTCACTCCTTTGCACTAACATCCCACATACTTAAACACAATAAGGGGAATTTATCAAAACTGGAGCAGAGAGTATCTTGAGCAACCAATCAGTGTCTATTTTTCAGCTTAACTGAACAAACTGAAGAGAGAAGTGGGCAACTGCTCCAGATTCTGTCTGCTCCAGTTTTGATAAATTCCCTTCAATGTACCCTAAGGGTGGCCATACACTGCACATTTCGTGAAGTGGGTGCCGCTGTCGGCACCCTTTCAGCCGGCATCCCTTGATCAGCTGGTGAACCAGCCAGAATATCTTTGTATGACCAGAGTGAGCAGCCAATGACTTGCCAGCTCTGTTCGTTGTTACGCCACTGCTGAGGACATCTATCTCAATGCCTCATCAGTGACGATCAAGTGAGGGACAGAAAGTCTCCTCCCTGTCTCCTCTCTTCCCCCTCCCTCCTCCACACAGCTCGGTGACTGGTTGGAGGGCGGGCTGGGGGTGGGGCGGAGGCAGAGCAGCGGGGGTGGGCGGCATGGGGCGGGCAGGGGGAATGCCTCACCTAGCACGAACTGCAATGCTCATGTGTGAACGGCAACTTGCTATAGCTAATTCCCAGCTCCAAATCCAGCTGATTTATTTTATTTCATGGTCTGCAGAGCATTTGGAGCTATTTAGAAAAACAAAGCAGTGGTTGCCTGGCATGACCAACCATATTCCCAAAAAATCAATAATGAAACTTATCTAGATACTATGGGCAACAGCTCTAAGTGGCTGATTTATAAAGGGTTCGCCCAGCATATAATTGGGCAAATGTTTGCAATGCTCTACTGCCACTAGAGGGAGCAGAGGAGCATAGGAAATTCATATGCTCCTCAGCTTCATCTAGTGGAGGTAATGTGCTGCGAACATCTTTTAACCCAACTATACACTGAACAATCTCTTTATAAACCAGCCGCTACATTTGTCACATTTTATTTCATCATAAAAGGCACGCTTCATCTGAGTTAGTTGCAGACTAACTCTAAAAATGTATCTGCAAATATCAGCCATGGTGTATATACTCAATTGTAAATATACACCAAAAGCCATTAAAGAAAAAATCAATGTATGCTGTCAGTAAATAATAAATAATTCCTTCCTCACCTAACATGCTGAAATGTAAACAGACCAGACACGAACAGAACACCACTAGATGGAGTAGTTGGCTCATGGAGAATGTCAGATGGAAAAATCCTAACTTTCTACAGCAATTATTTGTTCCATCCGGTTGCAGTGCTCACTGTATACAGGCTTATGCAATTAAGCTTGTGTATATGTTCCTCTAGGCAAATGATTAGAGTCTTAATACAGCAAAACAATAAACCCAACATTGATTTTCACTGCTGTCTGCTAAGGTATGGCGGCTGTGCGCACTTTTCCTAATAATAAAAAATTTTCCCTAATAATTAAAAGTTTAACATTTTTACAAGTAACAGAGTACTTACATGGGAAATCAAAGCCTTGTTTTAAGCAAGCATGCTTTTGTGGCATAAATGTAAGTTTGCCTAAATACAAGATATTGTCTAAATACAAGAGTCATGTATATTCTTACTTCAATCATTGTGTGCGTTGTATATTTCTTCCAGGTCTGTGCGGTGATCCAGTGTGAATATTTGTCTTTGTCTGAGGCAGATACATGATGGGATGTGTAGTTTCACCACAGCTGGAGGGCCAAAGTTTGACTACCCCTGTCCTAGACTACTATCCTGATAGTGGCAATGGTAGACTGTGCCTGGACAATGTGTGTCAGCACAGCTGCTTCTAGTCTCAAGCAGGGGCGCGTGTGACAGTGTGACAAGGCAGGAGGACAGCTGAAAGACAGTTGTCACCTCATAACAGGAAGTATCTGAGCAAGGACCAGGGCCATCCCTATATGAGGTAGCCTCAGATGGTATCTCATTGAGTCACATGGAAGAAGGGGGGGTGGCAGGTGCGCCTGTTGCCCCCTTTCTGGACAGAGTGTCCCACGTTGGTAAGTGCTTAGCAACCTGTGACTCTCTGGCCGGCATCCTGCCCTGCTCACTGACATAACTGGTTGCCTGGAGCTGGGCAGGACACCAGCCAGAGCATCCTGGCAAGCGGTGATGTCAGTGAGCTGGGTGGGAGGCAGGACAGAGGTATTTCCCCGGTAAAATGTGCACCGCTAAGACTGACCCTCAACCCCCATGTAACGTGCACCACCAGCACCCCAAACCCCTCCCCAGCCTCAGACATCGAAAATTGTAGGGCTGCCCTGGCAAGGACCTTCATTTCGGGAATGAAAACAACATTTAAAATGTAATGAACATGTTAATGCATATATGAAATTTTAGTGACTGGGTTTGGATCTATTTTAACATACACTCATCCACCAAAATCTGAATATACGTTTCAGGTGGGCTACTTTAGAGTGCACACTCACAGGAGATATGTGGCTGCCATTGCTGGTGCCCTGAAAATGTTAGTTGCCTGGCTGTGCCTACTTGCCTTACATTGTCGGAATACCTGGAATAATCCTACCAGCCAGAGAAAAGTCAAACGTTCTTGTTTGTGTATTCATTCCAGTAAAGTGATTATATTCAGACATGTAGCTTTTTTTAAAAGATGAGGTCAGCAATGGCAGCCTACATGTATCTCTCATGATAATTCTCTTTTACGCAAGCCTGTTATCACTTTCTAACTAATCATGTAGTAATAACACTAATGGTAACAGAAGCAAATCTAAATACAGCTGACTACAGGAACATGATTAGCAATAATCACAGCATGGTGCCTGGTTACTACTTTACCTACTGTATATTAAAACCAGCGTGAAACATGTCATACAGCTTTGGCATACAGATGAGCTAGTTCAAATTTCACATGCTGTCGGAGCAATATTAGAATTCCTCATTTTATAGGCAATATAATGTGAAACAGCTACACATCTATTTATGGTAATTATGCTGGGATGGGGCGCATTTAATGTGTATGAATATTATTTTTTCTCCATCATTGCACTCAGCAGATTTGTCTGATTTACAATAATCCTTATAGTAAAATAAATATGCTTTTTTTTCTCTGTAGCAAAGGCAATTGTGACAGCATGATCTCATTCTTTAACCGAAAGACATGTATGTGTGTGGGGGGTATGACTAATGGTCAGCTGATTGTTAGTATATCACAATTAAAAGAGAAGGGAAGTAAAGACAAGTCTATTTTTACTATACTTCTTTACTTCTATTTTGGGTCACAGTATATTTATTAAGGTACTCCTGTGACGCAAAGTCAGCATATAGTGGGCGGCTGCCTGAAATATTGTCAGTATCCACCCAGCTGCCTGATTGACAGCTGGCTATGCCTCGCTAAAGCCAGAGCTAGCTCTGCCTGCCCCCTCCCCTGTCTGTCCCTCCAATGAGTGCTAGAGGAACAGAGAGAGAGGAGGGAGAATCGCTGCAGAGAGTGGTGACCATGATACATTTTTGCTCAGCTCTAAGTATGTAGAGCCGGTGTGCCCCACGCCGGCTTTAAGTTTTGGGAAGAGCATATTCTATTCTCCCAATACTTCTAAATTAACTCAAGGCTCCTCATCCCCATGACTTCGGTCATGGGGATGAGGAGTGAGTAGAATGTATTGGTTAGCAATGTGTTAACCTGTATGCAGCACAAATTGATACATTTGCATTGCTCATCCCAGTTTGTGCAAATTATGGTTAAACCATTCAATGTTTTTGGAGAACTCAAGTGCTTAGAGAATCTAATCTCACACTTAGGGGTATATTTATAACCAATTTGCCCAAATCATTTTTGTGCATATGTGTTCTGTGCCCAGAGGCAAAAATGAACAGTCTTCATATATTTTCTTTTCAGGTCAAATGTAATGTAATACCACATTATGGCCATTAGAGCTGAGGAGCATAGGAAATAGATACTTAAAGTAAATCTAAACTCAGGATTTAAATCTTAAAAATGATTTAAGTACCTTAACAAAAATGTAGCGTATTTGTGCATCACTCAGATGTAGATCCTCAAATCATCTCTGAATTGGTGCTGACACTGTCTTTCCTTCTGGAGGGTGGCTGCTTTTGTTCCCCATGGTCCCTGTGTATGGTGTAAAGTAGCCACCGCTCCAAGCTCGCTTCTGTGATGGACTACAATCTCATGTTTAGATTACTAATTTGTATTCACATTATAGTCCATCATTGGAGCGAGCTTAGAGCGGTGGCTACTTTACATCACACACAGGGACCATGGGGAACAAAAGTAGTCACTCTCCAGGAGGAAGGACAGTGTCAGCGCCAATTCAGAGATGATTTGAGAATCGACATATACAAATAAGGTACATTTTTGCTAATGGTTAATGTACTTGAATGTATTTTTAAGGTTTAACACTTGAGTTTACTCACTTTATTTTGTCCTTTTAATCTATTTGTAAGTTTTAAAAATAAAAGTGAATGCTTTGGCCACAGTATTCCTTTTTTATATGAGTTTTTAGTAAATGTCTTGATTCCTCGTACATTTCAAGAATTGTGAGTTTATATTGCTGCTTTAATATTTGAAGCCATAATATTGGTGGTCCTTTTCTCAGGTTTCATCTCTCTAAAATAGCTATGCAGGGTACATCAATCATGTTTATGGCAACGCGGGTTATTGTTTCCCAGTTCTTTGTTGACAGATACTGTCTAATGAAGCAGATGCACCTGTTAGCAATTAATACAGTATGAAAAATATCTCTATATCCCATACAATTAAAATGATGAACAGCTACATTTTTGATGAACAAAGGATTATAGCATCTCACTCCTTACTTATTTTCTAATAGTTAGCTATGTATTTGTGCATTTACGGATCCCAAAAAAGGTATACAAATGTATTTCCCCAATTTTTCTATCTTTCTACATGATTTTTTTTCAGTCATTGTTTTAGTCTAGAAAAAGAGAACATGTGTAAGCGTTCTGTTATATTCTTGCATGTAGACAAGATGAAATGTACAATCTTTGGTGTAAAAAAAAATCTATAATTTAACTATCAGTAAATGCATGCACCACCTAAGGCTGCATTAGTATTAAGGGTAAACGGGGCAATTGTCCCAGGCCTACCAGTACAGGGGGCACACCACAACAATGGAGCACTGCAGCCTGGGTCACAAAACAGTACAGCTGCAGGTGCACAAGGTTGTAATCAAAAAGAAAAGAGAAGACCTCTTTTCAGATTGCACTTTTTCCAGGTACTAAAGAAAAATTCTCCACTCCTGCCTTGTGTCCGCGTTGGGTGATGTGTGATGCGATCATGTGATTAGGACACAAAGAAGAGGGGAGGGATTTCCTTTACTCTCTGGTGCATATATTGCATCTAAATTTAGAATGTTTTTAAAAAGCATAAACTAGTAACCTCCAAACCTGGGGCAAGTGTAGGCTATAAATATCAACTGTGCTCCAACTCCTAAATAGGTTGGTGTGGTGCCTCATCTTCACGGTGGGATATTGAAAGGAGGAGGGACATTGTCTGGAACAAAGGCAATATACAGTATATGTAAGATGGAGCTTGAACCTTGAAGACCGTTTGAAGACAGACCTATAACAAATTGGACTCTTTGTTGAAGGTCAATCAAAAGCATGCCTAGTATACATATCTTGAGCAACACTACAATACAGCGATAGGAGTACATCAGCTTCCACATCATGGCAAAGGTACTGGTGATAGGAATGAGGCTGGCCCTTAAAGGAAACCTGTATTCTGTTTCAAATTGCTAAAAGAAAAAATGCCTGAGTCCTGACAATATTTTTACAGTCCATTTCTGTACTATTTGTGAGCATTTGCTCAGGCATTTTAGGGCTTTCTGTATAAAACAGGAAGTCACATTATCCTGTCATTGTATTCTTTACTGGAAGTAGTGCATTGATAACACTAATTAGCATGTGTAACAAGCATTTCCATAGAGCGTGATGGGAGTTAAAGACTTTAAGAAAGTGCCGGACACCATTAAAGGAAATCTGTTATGACAGGAGTATGTTAACTGCCATTTCTGACCTTTATATGAAAATGCTATTTGACTGGCTGTTATACTGACACTTTTATTCACTAACCTAGAACATGTAAGGTTAGCATAAATGTCAGCAGAAATTAAAGCCTGCATGTTTTTCTTATAGCAGATTAACACAAAGGCCTCATTCACATGGTCGGGCAAAGCTCTACAGCATGCACATCCATATGGAACTTGCACCCGGGAGGGACAGGTGCTGCATGCAGTGGCCTGTATATCCCTATGGCAGGACACGGCTGCACATGCTGACCTGAATTGGCACATCCACATAGGTATGGACGTAGACTGTGTGCATCCGTACCTGTACATATGTGCCAGTTCAGATCAGCATGTAGTTATATTAAACTATGTCCTGTCATAGAGATGTACAGCTGTTGCAGATCTACAACAGCTGTTATATGCAGCATTTAAAACAAATATGGCATACATAACATTTCACCAACTCCCCATAGCCAATTAGCGAGGAAGAGATGGGATTAGCTAAACATGAAGAGAAGGAAAAGGGTGCAGTAAAAAAAAGTGACTGCTTTGCAGCCTTGATGAGAAGGAAACAGCTGCATGGGCAGCACAGTAAAAAAAAAAAGTTGCCGTACTGCTCCATTGTAGAAAAGGAAGAGCAAAAGGGAACACTAGAGGCCAAAAATAAATGCCTGCTATATACCCTTGAAGAAGAGGAAGAGGAGGAGGAAAAGGGTGTTTTTAGCAGGCCCAAAATAAATGGCTTCTATGGGCCCCCGAGGAGGAGAAGGAAATGGGTTCATGACCAGGCCCAAAGTAAATATCTACTATGTGTGTTAAAGGAGGGGGAGAAAGGATGAGGAAAAGTGCATTATCAAGCCCAAAATAAATGGCTGCTTTGCACCCTTGAGGAGGAGGAGAAAAAAGGACACATTAGCAGGCCCAAATTACATTGCTGCAATGGGCCCTTGAGAAGAATAGGAGGAGGAAAAGGGTGCATTACTAGGCCCAACACAATGGCTTCCATGCAACCTTGAGGAGGAGGAGGAGGAGGAGTAAAAGGGAGCATTAGCAGCTCTCTGAAAGAAAGCAGCTGCTGTGCACCCTTGAGGAGTAGAACTGTGTGTCTTTTGCTGCCGACTTGTCTTAAGGGGCTGCTCACACAGAGCTCTTTGGTGCATAGTCATGTTTCCTCATGCATTAGGGAACCCAAATGGCTGGTACTTTTACCATAGCTAACACAATCTAGGCAGAGGCTGCAGACCACATTACTGCTGTTGGGAGCAGTCCTATATTTTTAGGAATTTTTAGGAATAATTTGGGATGGGAGGGGGTTCGGGGAATGGGGAATTGTGGTTTTTAGGTGTTTTTGTAAACTGTGTTATTACATCTTATTAAACCTTTAAGACAATGCAGTGTGGTACTGTGAAAAAAGAAGCTCACAACCTGCACTTTTAAATTGTCCAAAATCGTACTGTTTTCATAACACCACATACAGTTCAACGTAATCTCTCAAACATGTAATTTAAAGGATTGGAGTTTTTCACATGTGGCCCTAGAAATCATATAAAAAGAAGGATATCCCACAGTATGGTATTTTTATAAATGCCATTGCTACATGTTCTGAATGTCAGTGCCCAGTTTTCTATGTACTTCGTTTGATAACCTATTGCCTATTAGCTTGAAAATGAAATTCACTCATCCCTACCCTAATACCACAGCTAAGTCAATCTATAGTTATGTCAAACTACAGGTCTAAGACCTGTAACTATGGACCAGGATCCCACATCACTGTGGAGAATCCAGGACCCCTTGTTTAGGTAGGACTGCTTTGGCTCACCAATATTTGTAGGTTTTCACACAAGAACTGTACATATAACCCAACAATATCTTAATCAGATTGAAATCAGGAGTTTGCTTAGTCTTTTCAGTATGTTTATTTTTATTACTGGCTTTCTTGAATGTTTATGATCTTTGCCTTGGTGTATAAGTTCCACCTCAGTTTCATCCATTGAACAAATGGCCTCACATTCTTTTTTGAAGTTTCACAATCAGATACAGATACAATCTGCAATTTACAGACATTGAAGTGGATTGAATGTGAGATAGGAGATTTCAAAGAATAAAACGTATTAAATATATTAAACAGATACATTTTAGGGGTCTAAATGTAGAAATCAATATAAACTGTTTTATGGGTATCCCTGGTCTATAAACATATACTGTTTGTGACTGAAACCCTAATGTGTTTGGTACATGGTGCCAAACTTTACATTTAGGAGATAGGTTAATTGTGATGGACCTCTTGGAATGTGTAGTGGTGTGAGATAGCAGCATGCCTCAACATTACCTGTAAATGTCAAAATGGCCCAGCATTTGTCTGTGAACACAGGGTTCTCGTGAATCCTTCAGCTATATGCAGACTCAAGGTGCCTGTATTTTTATACTTGCAGCAGTTTATTTTCAGGCATTTTTTTTTAGCTATTTTAAAGAGCAATAGTGCAATTAGAAATGTTGCATAGTAGCTGGGTTGACCCTAACAAAGACAAAAAGAAGCACAGTATCTGGACAAAAAAACAAGTTCAGTTTCCTGAAAGTGCCAAATGTCAAGGGGACATATTTGTGAACCAATGGGAAATAACCTACCCAATGCATCCACTACTAGATAGATTCAACTATTGTTTAGTTTTTCTCCATTTGAAGAGTATGATACTGGCTACTTTCCAAAGCTTTAGAAATGATTGTGTAGCACTGTCCATACTGATCACGTGTAGCTAATGTCTTGCAGTAGACATGTGCGATTCGTTTCGTTCCGAATCGAAATTCGCACGAATTTTCGGAAATTCGGACATTCGGATGTATCCGAATTCCGAATTACAGACATAACGAATGCAAACGAATCTGAATTTCCATTTCCGAAATTCGGTAGCGTTAGTACGAACGTTCGTTTCGTATTCTGTTCTTATTCGTTTCTTATTCGTTTCGTTCGTTGGAGCAAAGTGACATTAGAGAAGGAGAAAAATATTTTTCCCCCTTCAAATGTCACTTTGCTGCAAACGAACGAACGAAACAAATAAGAAACGAATAAGAAACGAATAAGAACAGAATACGAAACGAACGTTCGAACTAACGCTACCGAATTTCGCCCGAATCCGAATTCCGAATCCGAATTGACTTTCACACCCGAATCCCGAAAAACGAAATAACACAAATCCAAATTTAAAACGAAACGAAACTAAAGAATTTTTTGGCAGTGCACATGTCTATCTTGCAGACTTCTGAAATTTCCTGTGAGAATGGCATGATTTGCCTCTTTGAATTTTTCTTTACACTTTCAACTTGAATAGTTTTAAATGGTGGCCCAACTCTGATCTAGTTATATCTAAACACAAATTTCTAATTACCTCCTTAATTAGGCTAAGTGAAGTTAGTTTGCAGTCACTTGTTCACTATGACTGCACATCTCATATTTATCCACATAAAAAAAACCTCAAAACACATAAAATCAAATTTATTCTCCCTGAGGCACCGATCATGAACTGATAGAAATTACAAAAAGTATCAGCAAATTACATTTCAAATTGCTGCAAAAATGAAGAAAACTGTAAGAGATGGAAAGATTTTTACAACGGCATATGCTTCTGCAGAAGCATATGTATATGTAGTACAAATACTAATGAAAGGAATTATATATACTGCTAAAAACATTCTCTGTTTTCCTCTAAAATGTATTAAAACAGCTTGAAAACATTTAGTGTAACCTTATTCTCCCTAAAAACACATTGCAACTGCCAAAAAAACAATACATTCTATCAATAAACATATTTGGAGCTGTACTTGTTCTGTCATTGTCTCCCATAAAAAAATATTAGATATATGTACTGTTACTTTTCATACTTCACACTGAATAAAACAGTTTTCTGTGTTTTGTGATTGATCTGTAAGTTCCCAGTCTAGAAGTTTGTTGAAATCCTGACAGGAAGAATTTCAATGGGTTATTTGCAAGTATTTTGATAGAATTTGGAAGGGTTAGACACTTTGTCAAAGTTTTCTTGCTGTCTGTGTCCCCGCTGTGGAGATTCACCACTCTTTTTCTTGATGACCAGTGTCCTCAAGACAGAAAGTGATGGGAAATATATTTTAAGTATATGGAAGAAAAAGAATATTACACAATATTAGATTGCTTTAAAGTGTTACTTGGGTTTTTTTGTTTTAGTTTTAGATTGAATATGTCATCTGTGTTTTTCATGTTTGATATTTGCTTTCACTTCCTTGGCATATCATTGAGACCAAAAAATGGAAATCTGCCTTAAATGAACACAGAAAAAATAATAACCTGACAGTGGCTCTAATTTTTCTAGAACACCTTTAAAAAGAACTGGAAATTTGGACAGGTTATAACCTTGCTGATGTAACAGCATTGCTGAATGTCTTATATATGTCCTAACTGTCTACTCTTTAAATCCTAATTGTTATTTAAATAGACTTCCAGTAAAATAAATGGTTGATGCAAGGTAGTGTGTGAGGTTTCCCTGGTTAACAGTTAGTTATGTCAGTACTTTAATGCAGATTGT
Source organism: Nanorana parkeri (assembly GCF_000935625.1). Classification (NCBI taxonomy): domain Eukaryota; kingdom Metazoa; phylum Chordata; class Amphibia; order Anura; family Dicroglossidae; genus Nanorana; species Nanorana parkeri. The sequence goes on along the minus strand of NW_017306359.1, from coordinate 775,746 downwards.
TTCTCTAAGATACTTTGGGCCAAACGGAAAGCACATTATATACACAGTATATTACATACTTTAATAATGCCATTTTGCAATTTTTAATAAAATTTTATGTAGGTATATATTTATTGACTGATTTAATTGATTTTTGTTTGGGACTTACTGGGTAGTATGTTTGCGGTGAAATTCACCTCACGTATGACTGTTGTCACCTAAGACCCCTTTGTACCTACAGTAGTATGAGAGAACTAAATGTACCACTGGACATGCCATTACTATATTCTACTAACTTCAATTCTATTTGTACACTCTAAGGGTATAGAGTTGGTAAATAATATTGAGGCTTTAAGTTTGCATTTTCTTAATATTAAATTGAGGCAGTGAAGTCACCAAAAAACATAGGAGAACTGCAGATGATCCATCGGCTTCTAATGTAGAATTACTATAATAACCAACACGATCAGTGAGAACAAATACTAGTAGCATTATAGCCACAGATATAAGAAATGGATGTGGGCCTCCTGTCAAAGTGATACACAAATCGGCAAGCACAGTACAGACAGGGTTAATTATTTGAAACAAAACATCCCCAAACCCCTAGACAGTGGAACTAGGAAGGATTTTCAGTCCTGGAGTTAGCACAAGGAACAGGTAAGAAAAGAAAAAAGGTATGCTGCAATTTTTATTTTAAGTTATGCTATATAACAAATATAAAGTAGGGGCGTGGTTTGCGCATGGCGGCGAGTAGACGTGCCTAGCCAGAGCTCCGTCTCTTACCCCGAGCAATCTTGCAGTTACCCATCTTCTCGAAGTACACCTCGATCAGCCATCTCATCCCTAAAGCATGGGGAGGAAACAGAAGTTCAGTATACAGTTATACGTTTATATGCCTTTCTTTGATTGCTCGGGGGCTTAAGACAGGCGCTCTCTGACTACCGACATGACCATCATGGTTACGTTGTTGGAGCCCTGCCCTACACCCCCCACTAGGTGGCCGCTCCCAAGGTACGGGAAGGTTCTTGGGATATGGCCCTTGTGCCGTATTCGGCACGCACTATACTGTTTTGATGTACATTGTTCTGCATTTTCATGTTCCCCTTCTAAGTGTTCCAAATATAAAGTAGGTGTTATTCTAATTTGGCTGCAAAAGTGGAAATACACTTTAAACCGGCTGCTTGGTCAGGAAACATCTAATTTCATCACTTCCTGTTTCCCAAGCCCTTTTAAACCAGTTGGACGAGTTAATTAGCATTTAAATAGAGAAAACCCAGCTTCTGGCTGAATCTTATAATTAATTATTTCTTCCAGAAGGTAGCTAAATATGATTTCCACATATATGCTAATTAAAAAAATCACTAAAATGGCCATAGTAGCACACAACTGTGCATTAATTAGGGAAAGACAGTCTTTAATATGTGCTAAAAGAAAAAAAATCCTATGTGCTTCTGTGATGTGTTTTAACTTAGACAGTGGGTACCAGGCCATTCCCTGCCACTCAGCTTGCAACTAATGCCGCCTGTAAGCCCAGAAAAGGTACACAGACTCCATGCTCATCAATTGCTGACTGCCTTATAATAGAAGTGTTAAAAAAAAGGATCACAGTTGTATCTGTAGCTTACTGGCAAACAATGATAACCGGATACTCCTGCTATAATAATGCCTGAAATAACACTCCACTAACTTCAGAGCACATACACATCAAGCAATGACAGATCCTTCTTTTGCTTTAAAAAAGAGTGACAGATTGTGCTATTCTACATAATACTCTGGAGTGACAATCCTACACACTGCTCTTAGATTTATCTGTGACAGTTTAATACTATCCTTAGCAGAAGATCTGGCATAAACTAAAGGATTGTTGCCACCCGCAACTTGACTGCCCTCTAACAGTGTAACTTCACAGCTCAAAACTTGTCTGCACTTTCAGCTCACTAAAGAGGTGATCCTAATTGGGGGCCCAAAAGTTTTCACTGCAGCTCAACTTTCTCTGGCTTTCCTCTGAGCCCTGGACTTGTGGGGCATGAGCACACTCTTCTTTCCTGAGTACTGCCCAATTAGTTTGGCCAAAACAGTCTCCAAATCACTATTACGTGATCTTCCTCAATTAGAGAGCAGTGCCTCTTCCAAGCTAGTGAAGTCCCTTCTGACGTAAAGCTCCATTCACACATGAGCAGTTTTCCGCTAGTATTAGAACCCCTCTAGACATAAAAAACATGCATTTTAATGTGCATTGTTCAGACTATTGCGGGGACCTTGCGGTACAGATAGCAAAATAAACCAAGCAAGATTTCAGGGGCGGATTCCGCACGTTCGCAGCTATAGTAAAAGTCGCAAATTAGCGTAATCCATGCAGATGCAAAGATTTTAGCACATATAGCAAACACTATATGTCCCCATGTCGATGAGGACAGGGGCCTCTTCCCCACAACCCTGGCCTGGTGGCACCCAGTTTCTGTCCCCCCTCGTGAATAAGTAAGAGGTGGTTGTAACCCCTACTCATTCACCAAATACAGTAAAATAGTAAATAAACACACCACACCATAAAAAAAGTAATTTATTTGAAAAAAAAAACACAACACAGTTTTTGAAAATTCCTTTATTAAAAAAAAAAACTAAATATGGTGGGAGTGTCCCAAGATTGGCACTTCTGGTCTAGGGTGTATCAGCTGATTTATACGGTCACAGGTCACTCATTTCGCAAAAACCCGATCGAAGAATTACTTGGCAAAAAGCCGGTATCATGCACACGGCCCAGTTTAAACTGGTTACTTATCTTTTAACTGAAGCTAGGAGAGTAATTGCACGCTCTTTGCGGTCTACCACTGTCCCCTTTGCGGAAGTCAAACCAAGAGTCTCACAATTCATGTTTTTTGAGAAACTGTCGGCTGTCCAGTCAGATACTCTACCTAAATTTGAATAAATCTGGGAGCCATGGATTGCTTCCTATATGTCACCAACCTTCCATCTAGATTCGCTCACTATCTAAATCCTCCACCACTCCCGCTCACCTCTCTACCCATTCTGCTCTTCCTTCCTACCCCCTTCCCTCGCGATGAGTCTCCAAGATCTATGTTCGGGCAGAGCCTGAAAGGTGGTTTAGCCACCTCCTATTAAGGTATGCGATAGACGATAGTTTGGTTACAGTTGTATGTTTTAATAGTTACTTCTCATATTTCTGTAATTCTGTAATTCTACGATCTATGGTATCCATGTACGTCTGATGTTTTTTTTGAGCTGTACTTACAGCGTTTGTACTTTTGTATAAGCTATTTACGTTTGCTAAAAATATATCAAAATCAATAAAATTGATTAAACAACAAAATAAAACCTAAAATATGTCCATTGATGTAATCTACAGGTCAATCACATCTTCCAGCGATCTAGATCTACGTCAATCATGATGGACGACAGCCGCCGACTCGCCGAAAGAAAAAATCCCCACCAGCCGCCACCGGGACCAATACCGATAAAAACCAGCCACAAAATAACAGCTCTGCTCCTGAATGTCAACAAAGGGGTGGAGCAAGTCATGGGACTTGTTCCATCCATTTATTTACATTCCATTAGGGGACAGGGAGCTGTAACGGAATGTAAACAAATGGGCGGAACAAGTCCCATTATGTCACGACTCACTCCGCCCCTTTGTTGACATTCGGGAGCAGAGCTGTCATTTTGCGGCAGGTGTTCATCAGGATCAGTCGTGGCAGAGGGCGGCAGGGATTTTATCTTTTGGAGAGTCAGCGGCTGTTGTCCATTGTGATTGACTTGGATCTACAGTGCTGCACTACATGAGTGACCTGTGGATTACATCGATAGACTTTTAAAAAAAATAAAGTAATTTTCAAAAATTGTATTGTGTTTTTTAATATAAATTTGTGTATACATTATGTAGCATGTTTATTTATTATTTTACTGTATTTGGTGAATGAGTAGGGAAAACAACTATCTCTTACTCATTTACGAGGGGGGCTGGCATCTGGGTGCACCCTCCCCATGTTGAGGGCATGAAGCATGGCATGGTGCAGTGGGGAGCGCCACACGATCGTCCCCCTTCCTTTCCTGCTCTGCCAGGCTGCTGCTTGGATGAAGGGTCTGGTAAGGGATTTTTAGATTGCTGCCAGACTTGAAGGGTCTGGTATGAATTAGGGGAAACCACACAAGATAAACATGTAATGTCACTTTGCTGTACTTTGCTGAACAAATTGACTTTCAGACCTGAATCACGAAAAACAAAATAGCGAAAATCCAAAACAAAACGAACCAAAATTAATTTTTTGCCAGCTTACATGTCTACTAAACTCCATACTGCACTTTCACTTATATGAATCCAAAATACTACTATGCACAGCATCAGTGAAGAGAAAGCCCATGTATTGCATAATGCGTACATTTATTTTCTAACCTCTACCCAATAGCTTATTTTTTTCAGTAGTCTGCACTATTTCAGGATTATTTATTGAATTGATGCTAAATGTAATGACTCTGCAATTTACTAATCTGACAGAAGTAAATGGTCTCTTTGGTAATAACTGAATAATAAAAGTTCAACAAAATACTTTTTTGGTGTTTAGGCAAATTTAGTTAGGTAAAAATAAAATATTGGACATCAATATTTTATTCTTACAGTAAGTTAACAGATGGAACCTTAGACTTTTTACATTTTCCAGTTTCTCCTTACCTCATGGTTTAAAAAGTTAAACGTTTGTCTTCTTGTCAGCCCCCTTGTGAAAGCAATGAAGTTAGGCAAAAAAAAGAAAGAATAAATAGAAAGAAGTCTGAAAACATTAAAAAAGTTTATTAAAATAAGTTTTTAAAAAATCCCCCAAAAATGTAAAAGCCCGCTTCTTTATTGTACACACATATATGAATACAAACACATGTTGGATACACACATAAACAATGATCGCACAGTATATTTTAGGCATTGCCACATACACTGGTGTGAGAGGAAAAATTATAGGACCTTCATTTATTGATACGCTAAATTAACTGTAAAGGCTTTCAGAGCGTCATGTATTTTCTCTGTTTTGGGACGCACCCTATTTTAAGGCTGGCCATATCTGATATCTATCTACTCAACACAATGTAGCTTTTTATTTAACAAAAAACTGCAGATTTTATTGTGTTTGTATAAACTAAAAAAAATGCATTTTAATGTATTTTGTACTCAAACCATAGATTTGATAAACAGTTGTGCAAATGTTTTGCAACATAAAAATTAGCAAAAAACATCAAATTATTCTGCTTTTAATAGAAAATGTTATTTTAGCAGTTTGTAAAAAAATGTGCATTTTAGTTTGTGTATGCAAAAAAAATTGCTTGGGCAGCAAAATTGTTTAAAATGTATGTGCCTACAAAAAAATAGAATTGACCCCAAAGTATGGTAGCTTTCTTTTAAACCACATAATGAAATACGCTAAAATATGCAACCAGCAAAATGATATCCAAATGTTTATATGCAATGGTGTATATTATATAGTCCTTACTGTTGCACTTAATACCAGTTGCATGTCATCAATGTTGGCAGTGCTCATGGGCGCCAAGGGGAGTAGGGCCCAATGTGCACTCACTGACTGCACACATTGGCTGTTTCAGGTCAGCACGGGCTGCCTCTGTCTCCCCCCTCTAGCAGTTTGTAACACAAGCCCCCCTGTAATTTCTATATACCATCTCCATATAAAACACTCAGATTTAGCTTCTGCAAACCTGATTGAGCCTACACTTGGCTGAACTGCATGCATGTGGACATCTATGCTAAGCCATATTTTCTCAGCAAGTGTCTCTATAGCCTGCTTAATTGGTTAGTGTCACTCAATACATTGCTTATTAGCTTATTTCATGAGCCTCTGTTCATGCATGCTTCAATCATACTGTTAGCTGGTTAGGTGTTCCTGAATAGTGTATGTGCTATTTGGAGTGCTTCAGTCTTGGGGTGACACTCTTGTCATAATATTTTAATAACATAGAGGGATGTACCGTTGATTTGGGTTTCTACATTCAATAACTCTATAGTGTGGATTAATAGAGTATATTTGTAAAGTTCTCTTGTTGTTATAATAAAACAGTTAATATATGCCCTGAAATATTGGTGGGAACTTTATAAATATTTTTAAAATTATCTTACTCTCTTTACACGCTGCTGGATTTGACTGGCATTTATCCAGGGGACTCCTGATGTTAACATGAGGCGACTGATGTGAAGGGTAAACTCTGATGTCAAGAGGGACTCTGATGTAAAGTGGGTACTCTGATTTGAACAGGTGGACTTCTGATGTAAACATGGGGTTTGTGATAAGGTAGAGGTACTCTGATATGAAGATGTACTCCTGATATAAATGGTGGACTCTGATGTTAACTCCTGACATGAAGGGGAGACTGTGCTGTCCAGGGGGCTCCTGATCTGAAGGGGGACTCCTAATATGAATGGGAGGGATCCTGATGTGAAGGGGGTTCCTGATGTAAAGGATAGACACCAATATAAAGGCAGGCTCTCCTAGCGATGATATTATCACACTTTCACTAATGTAATACTTTACTTTTTTAACCTCTGTTAACTTAAATAGATGGTGTTCCTGCGTGCTGTTGTTATAGTGCAAAGTGATATTCCAGATCTTTACCTACCCAGAATGCTGTCTGGATAGGTACAAATCTTTGGATGGTGCTTGGCTGGAGAGGTGTGAATCACATATAATGCTCCAAAAAAAAGTCCTGAACTTGGCAGCTCTTGAAAATTTGTTAATATATATGCAATCCGCTCCAAAAAAAACAGTTACACATGTTTTAGTAAACAGGAGCTTGGAACCTAGTACCAGCATTTCCCAGCAAATGCAGCACAGTGTCCTACACATGCCAAAACATTACAGCACGCCCCAGGATGCTCTAGGTCTTTCATGATACTAGCAATGCCCTTGACCAGAATAGAAATGTGAGCAGTGTCAGGCGGAAGATCTTTCCACCCAAGAAGGCCTAAATGCCAGTGGGTGTTACAGACACAGTACAGATTCTCAGGCTTTGCATCGCAGGCTTTGCACAGGTAGCCCCTATCCCTTTAAGGGATCAATGCTCATTGGAGGATCCTCCTGTCCTTTGGTGAACCAGTGTGACCCTGTGTACACTTAAAGTGTATATCCTGCCTAAACTCTTTTTTATAGTTGCGGATGGAGTAGGGTAGGTTAAGAACCCCATTGGGTGTTTACTGCTATTCAGGGAGGAGTTCTAAGTCTTTACCACTCCCACTTTTTGGCTTAGCATGCACTTTAACTGAATAAAGAATTTCAAATACAAGCTATTCCTGAAATTTGAGAGATTATAACACTTATTATAAGTCTGCTTAATTATCCATTCCTACTAACTGATTAAAAAACTCAGCTCATTTGTTAATATGGTGTTGAAGTGTTTAGACTGCAAATCTGATCAATCTGTACAAATACCCTCAAATTATATAGTGTTTGGTCAAAGAATCATGACAATATCATTATTAATTGGTTGTAATGTTTTTATTTTGGAAAATAAGGTAATAAACTAATTCTGCACATTTATTTTCTGATGTCAAAATGTAAGAAATTACTTGTGATGTTGTTCTAAAGTTATCAATTAACATAGCATACATCATTGTATAGCCATTTTTAAATTCAGTAAAATAAATATAAGATGGAACAACATGCTAAAAATCTACATGATCAGAATTGTATTTCATTGCCAAAGAAACAGTTCTAGCTATTCTGGATACACACCAGATATCACATTTTAATCACAGCTTGGACTCTTCAATACTGGCAGCTCTTCTATGACAAGAATAACGGCAGATGCATTATGCCATCTGACTCTTCCCTCAAAGACATGATAAGTTAGGTCAGAGATAACTCGCTAGAGTGGCTGGGCTATTGATTGCCAGGTGCTTTTATAGCTTCAACTAATTTTTAGAGGAAAAAAGACACACACTCTTCAATATTGAATGTACTTATGCCTACAAGTTTAGGTGACTATTTAATGTCTGTAATATATTGTGTGTGTATATATATAT
>NW_017306359.1:752170-764948 GCF_000935625.1 Nanorana parkeri | reverse complement strand
TATATATATATATATATATATATATATATATATATATATATTATGTGAAAATATTATATATATTTATTTATTTAACATTCTTGCCAAAAGTTTAATTTGACTCACAGGCTTCCAGGAAGTTTGGGGCTTTTTTCACCTAAGCATTCTGTATTTACAGCTGCTGTAAGGCATGAGTTGGCATAGGGGAAAGGACATCCTAGTAGGCTGACCCCTTTTGGCTCTCTAAGCCAAGTGGTACATTAAAGCAGAACTACGTAAAGATAAAAACAACCATATTAAATTCAGTTATGTATTTATTTAAAACCATTAAAGTAAACTGCAGCATCTTGTTTGCTATCCCATCGAACAGTACCTCTGCTTAGAGGCTGTTGTAAGTTTTTTTTTGTCATGGCACCTGATATGAACATACTTGTCCCAGGTAAGTGAATCACAAATAAATATAGAAAGAAAAATTATACCATATTTTTTTTCAAAAACATGTCAGCAATGGCAGCTTCAACATCTATATCCTGACAGATTCTTTTTAAGATAATTAAATGACCATATACAAAATGGATGCATGTTTCCTGTACCTGGCAGTAATAAATTAAAGTTATGTCACCTTCACATGTATTTTTTATAAAACAAAATTTGGCAACAAACATTGTTATGGCTAATGGGAAGGATAGTTCACAAGTTTATTGAGTATTGTGTTATTTCTATGGGTAGACTTACAGACTGTATAGTTTTTCTATCGGTGTGAATAAACATTAATTTGTATTGATAAAGGGGAACAGTATGTAGCACTACTAGGAGGGAGAGCAGCTGGTGAATGTAATGAACAGGAAAAGACTACCTCCGTCTACATATTTAATTAACAGTTATATAGAGAAACACATTTGAGACATTACCACTTCTTTTAATTGTCTAGGCATATGGTTGAAAGAAAAAAAAATGTGAACCCAGTGGAATTGCCTAGATTTCTTAATGAATGCCTCTTAGAATCTAGGGTAACCTAAGTTAAACTCTTCTAATAAAGTTGTGATGTAACTGGTAAGGGAAGTGGCCTAATCTTACAACAGAGGTCATGCATTTATATTACTGCATAAGAAGCATTGCCCAAGCTTTAGAACTTAATATTGCCCAAGTGGAAACAATGGTTGTACATATCCAGTGAATGATAAGTCTCCTTAGGAAGGTCACCTGATGGATATTTTGAAGGATGATCCACAGGACATAAACACACTGAAATTTATTCAGATATGCTGACTGTGGAAATAATTATGGCAACCATCTTTTGATTGGATGTCACATACTGCTGAGGGGAATTCAATATATGGATCTCATGTATTATGGAGTATTTGAGTGTGTTACCTATTGCTATTAATTGTGTTGCCATTGGAGATTGCCAATAGACAGCATATTCCAGAAAATTAAAGGGAGGATTGCTCTTATTTTTTAATGAGTTTGGGTTTCTGTTGTGTTGCTCTACCTGTAAAGAGTAAAGGACTACCTCCATAGCATAGATACTTTTAGTGTATGAACTGCAATATACAGTATATGTCCCAAGATGTGGGCTCTGGTAGACTAGAATGAGGGACCACACTTTGCAGAGGTGCTTTTAATTATTATTCAAGGCTTATATAGCGCCAACAGTTTGTGCAGCGCTTTACAATATATGGGGAGACAGTACAACTACAATACAATACCATAAAAAAGGATTAGAAGGACCCTGCTCGTGAGAGCTTACAATCTACAAGGAGGGGGAAGTGATACAGAAGGTATTACCTGTGAGGGATAAGAGGACTGAACCCCTTTGGATTTTACAAATTTGTTGTACAAGACGTTTTAGAAAGGGGAGTTGTTTCACATATGGGGCATGTAAATTAACCAGCGTATACCATGAGGAATTTAATTTGCATACCAGTATAATAAATCTACCATTGGGATCCAGAATAGATTCATGTAGTACAAATGAAACACTGTCTCGGATTGCTATAAGTACCCCTCTCTTCTTTTTTAGGGCATTGGCTGTAAAAATATGTCGAAAAGCCTTATGAGAAATCTTAGGTGGACCATCTGCCTTAAAATGTGTCTCCTGTACACAAACTATGTCGCTACCGTGCTGTCTGGCCTCAGTCCAGAGGTGAGAGCGTTTTTGAAGGCTATTAAGGCCTTTGGCATTAATAGAGAGAATTTTAATTCCTATCATAAATAGTTATAACTGCTGTACCTACCACAAAAAAAGGCAGATAGTACGACATTTTGAGTACCAGCCTCTGGGCATACCCAAAGTGACTCTGGGGGAAGATGTGACATACATTAAACTCTTTACAAATGACTAAGGTTGAGAGTTGAAAAAATTATACCCTTAGGATGATGCGTGAAGGAAGTCAATGGTTCAAGTAACAAATAACTAGAACGTCCAACTTGGGGAAGACATCTTGCTGTTTTTGAGAGAGAAAAAACCTGGAGAGATATAGAAAAGTTAAGACAACAAAAAACAGAAAAAAATGTAAGAAACTAAACGGTCGCGTCCTGAACGATTTGAAGCAGAACTCAGCTGCATGAAACGTCAGGGGAGAGTGAAACTCCAACTATAGAACGGTCCAAGGCAACTCTTGGTACATTGTGAGACTCCGTCTCTATGATTTGCGCACTTTAAGGAGAACCAAAGGTGAGCGAACAGTTATTTCAGGTGTTAGGTACCACTTTGGGATCCACTGCAGTTTCCATAGAGTTGTCTTCTGGTTGTATTCCCCAGGACTTCAGGACTGCAAGTCCATCTGTCAAGGAGGATATCGGATGTATCTTTCCATTTTTCGTCACCAGTAGTTTGGTGGGGTGGCCCCATCTGTAAGCAATTTGATGCTTTCGGAGCGCCTTTGTGAGGGTATTTAGTTTCCTACGTGTCAAGATAGTGGCTTGAGATAGATCTGCATATACTGTGATTCCTGAGTATGGTTCAGGTAGTGGTGAGTGGCGTCTCACTGCAGTCATCAATTTATCTTTGATGTGGTAGAAGTGTATGCGGGCTATTACATCTCTAGGCAGTTTACATAGTTACATAGTATTTGGGGTTGAATAAAGACATAAGTCCATCAAGTCCAACCCATATATCAGGCAAATACGCAGGCTTAGGTAAGCGATGGGCCCTGTCGACAATTACCTCATACTCCGAAACGGCTGGCAGCAGGGTTTTGATGAATTTCTGTACGTAATCCCCCAGTTGGGGTACAGAGATTACTTCAGCTACTCTTCTAAGTTTAATATTGTTTCGGCGAGACCTATCCTCAAGATCTGCGATCTTCAGAGACATAGCTTGCATATCAGCGGTGATGCCAGAGTGAGCATCCACTAATTCATTATATGCGATTGTATAGTCTCCCTTTTTATTTTAAACATGGCTGACACGTTCTCCCAGTTCATTTTATATAATTTTTGAACTACGGTATAAGGGAGGACATATCATTATGCAGGGAACTGCGGAAAGAGACTGGCATGCTTTTTTGTGTGGTATCTATACGTCGATCTGTAGTGGGAAATTCAGCAATGGGATCAATAGGGTCTCCTATGCCTTCATCTGAGGCAACACAAGATGGCTGCTTACCCAGTGCAGAATGAGATTATTTCTGCTTTTGTGCTTCACCGGGCTCTCTTGTGGTGAGGAGTCAGAGCTGCCGTCCGAATTGACTGCAGTGGATCGTGCAGAGGAGTTGTGTGGGGCCGAGCGGGAGACCGCTGCTGTCATAGCGGCCGAGCCTCGTGAGGTAATCTGCGGGACGTGCCGGCTGTGGAGAAAAAATCTGTCCGTCTCTGCGGACTGGACTTTTTCGGCCGTTTCCCAATCTCCAGCAGGACTACTGCTATGTCAGTGGAGGATTTGAATATGCTGCAGCGGACGGTAAGTGCTGTTGCTGGCGCCTTGGACCCTATCTATCGCCTGAGGTCTGCTTCATTATGGCCTCTCAGCTCGCAATCCAGCCACGCCCCGATGTACAGTTTTTAAGAGGAGGTGGAATAGGCTTCCCTAAAGAGGTGAGTTTTCAGGGATTCCCTAAAGGCAGACAAATTAGGAGATAGCCGGATAGGTTGTGGTAGAGAGTTCCAGAGAATGGGAGAGCCTCTAGTGAAGTCCTGGAGGTGAGCATGGCAGGAGGTGATGAGGGAACTAGACAGCAGGAGGTCTTGGGAGGATTGAAGAGAAGGGTTTGGGTGATATCTTGAGATGGGGTTGGAGATGTAACAGGAGACAAAGTTTTGGATGGCTTTGTATGTTGTTGTTAGTATTTTGAATTTTATGTATTGCGCTATTGGAAGCCCTAATGGAAGCCAGTGGAGGGATTAGGAGAGAGGGACGGCAGACATTGAATGATTGGTAGGGTGAATGAGTATGGCAGCAGCATTCATGATAGACTGATGGGGGATAGCCTGTGTAGAAGTAGGCCAATGAGAAGGGAGTTGCAGTAGTAAAAGCAAGAGATGAGGAAAGAGGGCATTAGTAGCCTTGTGATTTAATTTGTTAGAAAGTATGACATTTGGAAATATTACGGAGATTAAGACAGCAAAACTTGGTCAAGACTTTGCAGTAAGGCTTCACATGGATTTGTAAATGTATGCATCAAAATTTTACCTATAATATCGAAACATTTTAAATAGACTTTTTTGTGCTAACTAGATTGTGTTAGAGAATTTGTTTTTATTGTTTTATTGTTTATGTGAATGGGCACAGTAACGGGAGGGGGGGGGGGGGGGGTTTTTATGGGACAAAAAAAGTGGGGGGGGGGTGGGGGTAATTTACTAAAGGCAACTAGGGTGATCACTTTGCAAGGACATTTTCCCCTAGTTTGAAGAATGTGGTGAAAACTAACCTTGCAAAGAACACCCAATCACATGTAATGAAAATACAAAAAGCAGTGCAGACATAGCTATGGGGAGTTATGAAGGAGGAATGGGAGCTGATGTGGGATTGTATGTTGGATTGTATTCATGTATTCTTGTAATTATGTAATAATTCTTAATCAGGTGGAAATACTGTAATAGGTGAACAGACTAATACAGGAACATATTAAACATGACTCTTGAGGGGTGTAGGCAGAATATTTATTAAGAGCAAAACTATACATACTAGGGCTGCGGAAATTAACGATTAATCCCTCGATTAATCGTTAATTTTTTTGATCGATCAAAATTATTTTGATCGATCAAAGTTCTTTGGCTCCGTACTCACCTCTCCGCCGGCTTCCGGGTCTTCCGTCGGAGATCCGGTGACGTCACGGACATCGACGTCACCAGACTCCTCCCCCCTTCCACAAGTGGCTCTGTTAGCTAACAAAGGGAAGGGGGGAGGAGTCCGGTGATGTCGATGTCCGTGACGTCACTGGACTCCTCCCCCTTCCCTTCGTTACCTGATGGAGCTGCTTGGGCCGGTGAGTACATTTGCATAGCTAGATTACTATTGGACTTTGCAATACAAGTGGACTTTGCACTTTGCAATAGCCAATAGAAAACTAGCTAATGCACCCGCCCACTGCTGCTGTCAATCAGCAGAGGGGACCTGAATTTTTCTATCAGGTCCTCTTCTGGTGATTGAAAGCAGTAGGGGGCGGGTGCAATAGCTAGTTTGCTATAGGCTATTGCAAAGTGAAATAGCCAATAGGAATCTAACTATGCATTCTTATGCCTTTTTTTTTTTTTTATTCTGACAACTGCAAAAAAAAAACATGTCTGCAGATAGCAAAGAAGCTATTGCTTCCTGTGCTATCTGCCATAGTTTCAGGGGGGTGCTCTCTCCCAGCCCCCCCGCAGATGGGGGGGAGAGGGCACCTCCCTGAAATGAGAGGGACACCTCCCTGAAATTGCTTATTTCCGGTTGGGATCCCTGGCATTGGCCTATACACATACAGCACAGCAATGAAGTAATAAAATGAACTAGGATCACACTAATCCAGCACGTTATTATTCTGAGTTGCCGCACTCAAGCGGCGGCCATATTGAGTGGGGCACGTGAGATTAATAACGTGCTGGATTAGTGTGATCCTAGTTCATTTTATTACTTTATTGCTGTGCTGTATGTGTATAGGCCAATGTAGTTGGATGTGTATGTGCGTTATAATTAATCGAAATTAATCGATGAATCGATTAAAAAAAACTTCGATTAATCGAACAGGAAATTTTTAATCATTACCAGCCCTAATACATACATATACTGTATATATACTATATACAGAATAATATACACGTATTTGGCTTATTTTCTAAATACCACCAAAAGAAAGCTCTATCTGTTAAAAAAAAATGGTATAGGATTAATTTAGGTATTTATTGCTTTACTCATAAATGTCAGTCAATCTATCACAGCAATGAAACATGAAAAAGTACCTAGAAAGGAAGGGGGTATAGCACTCTTGTACCGTGTTAAGATGGTTATCCTAATAGCACACAAACAACTGGATTTTCCAATCTGGTAAAATGTTCCTTATTGGGACACAGCAAAAAAACCCATCACTCTTTCCAACACAAAACATAGTTTTAGATACACTTTAAGGTTTCCCCACAATAATGAGGGGACTACGGATGTCTCTGAAGTGCATTGAATTGTAACCCCCATACCTTTAATCCAAGCTGGCTTTAGAAAAAAAAATTAAGTCATGCCCCTATATCTTAAAAGCTATTCAGATAATTTTGCAAAAACTTCAAGGTAAGATTGTTCTAGAAGAAACTGAAGATGAGATCATACATAGGTAAGCAGCTATCACTTGCAGTTGCTTGATTAGCTTTATAGCAGTTATATATATATAAGCTCATAACCTGCATCAAGGTACTTTCTAGATGATCACTGCATTATAGTGTTTTTACTTTTAATATGTATGTAGACAACAATACATTTTTATTATTTTTAATCACTGATATACTATGTGAAGATACAATAATTTATAATTTAACTATATGCATATTTTTTTATTTAAGAGAATGCATAAAGCATTGCAACAAACCATGATTATTTTAATAATTTTAGAAACCTGTGCAGTACTCTAATTCATTACATTATAAATGTAATGAATTATAAAGATTAGTCATCTCTTTAATGGCATGATGGTGACATATTTGCAAGAATGAATAGTAAATTAATTATGTGTGCTAGCTGACATGCTAAACATCTAATCTCATCAAACTGTAGATTGCTTTTTGTACATTCCAGCTCTTTGCCCACTCATTTGGCTATTGTAATGTGAAAAATAAGGAGCCTATTTTCCCAGTTAAGAAAATCATTAATTCCCTTGGGCTTTTAAATGGCACCAGAATGATTAATGTTGTGCTGTTTCTTGTTAAAATGTGTACAATTAAGTTTAAAACTTCTATAGCACTACTGTTAAGGCAAATACTGGTAAACTGTATTCATCAATAATCATGGTGGAAATTTGGGCAGAGCAATTTGGTTAAAACCTGATCCCAACCTGAAATAAGCAATTTCAGGGAGGTGTCCCTCTCATTTCAGGGAGGTGCCCTCTCCCCCCCATCCGCAGAGGGGGGGTTTGCATGTACTGACCTCTAAATTTTTTTGCATGTACTGACCTCTAAATTTCTTCCTAATGTTTAGGATAAAAGAGTACCACATATTGGAGCATGCATACAGTAAAATACTAAAAGATTTTAATGGTTTAGAGCTGCCTGCAACCTAATTAATTTTAAAGTTCAAGGAATAGATAAAGCCAATTCAGTATCTTTGTTAGGATATTCTTGAACACTGAATTTGCACATGCTGTCAATCTGGTAAATCATTTTCTCTATTTCTCATATTTATTTTGATCTGGCATTACTCACTTTCCAGACTATAAAAACCATTTATATATATTTAAAAAAAATAAAATATATATATATATACATACTATATTGCCAAAAGTATTGGGACGACTGCCTTTACACGCACATGAACTTTAATGGCATCCCAGTATTCGTCTGTAGAGTTCAATATTGAGTTGGCCAACCCTTTGCTGCTATAACAGCTTCAACTCTTCTGGGAAGGCTGTCGACAAGGTTTAGGAGTGTGTCTATGGAAATGTTTGACCATTCTTCCAGAAGCGCATTTGTGAGGTCAGGTACTAGTGTTGAATGAGAAGGCCTGGCTCGCAGTCTCCGCTCTAATTCATCCCAAAGGTGTTCTATCCGATTGAGGTCAGGACTCTGTGCAGGCCAGTCAAGTTCCTCCACCCCAAACTCGCTCATCCATGTCTTTATGGACCTTGCTTCGTGCACTGGTGTGCAGTCATGTTGGAACAGGAAGGGACCATCCACAAAGTTGGGAGCATGAAATTGTCCAAAATGTCTTGGTATGCTGATGCCTTAAGAGTTCCTTTCACTGGAACTAACGGGCCAAGCCCAACCCCTGAAAAACAACCCCACACCATAATCCCCCCTCCACCAAACTTTACATTTGGCACAATGCAGTTAGACAAGTACCGTTCTCCTGGCCACCGCCAAACTCAGACACGTCCATCGGATTGCCAGACAGAGAAGAGTGATTCGTCACTCCAGAGAACACATTTGCATTCGACACTTTGCATTGCACTTGGTGATGTATGGCTTGGATACAGCTGCTCTGCTATGGAAACCCATTCCATGAAGCTCTCTACGCACTATTGTGCCAATCTGAAGGCCACATGAAGTTTGGAGGTCTGTAGCTATTGACTCTGCAGACAGTTGGTGACTTCTGCACACTATGCACTTCAGCATGCGCTGGCCCCGCTCTGTCATTTTACGTGGCCTACCACTTTGTGGCTGAGTTGCTCTTGTTCACAATTGCTTCCACTTTGTTATAATACCACTAACAGGTGGCTGTGGAATATTTAGTAGCAAAGAAATTTCAAGGATGGACTTATTGCACAGGTGGCAACCTATCACGGTACCACACTTGGATTCACTGAGCTCCTGAGAGCGACCCATTCTTTCCCAAATGTTTGTAGAAGCAGTCTGCATGCCTAGGTGCTTGATTTTATACTAGAAAAAACATGGTACCTGCATGAATCTATAACTAGCCTTTACGGCAGGGTGCACATTGGGAAGGCTTACAACAATACAAAACACAGAAAATCCCCAGCTCACCTGCCAGCTAGCCTGCAACCAAACAAATTGCCCTGTCGACAGTATGCGTTAAAATCAGAGGTTTTAGTTGCACAAACTTTTGGCCAAAAATATGTAGAAGCCACACCGCCGCGCCAAGGCACCTCTGCAAGGTGTGGTCCTAACTCTATGTATATGAGTCTCCAAGTGTGAGCATATTAATGCAGTTGATAAATTGCATGCAGGTGCACCGGGAGCTAGCCAACTCCTCCTAATAAGGTGCAGGGACGCACTGGAGGCCCAGCAACCAAAAATGCACGCTGGGACTTCAGTGCGTCCTCTCAACCAAAAATAGTCAAACTAGAAAAAACATGGTACCTGCATGAATCTATAACTAGCCTTTACAGCAGGGTGCACATTGGGAAGGCTTTCAACAATACAAAACACAGAAAATCCCCAGCTCACCTTCCAGCAACCTCTGATTTTAACGCATACTGTTGACAGGGCAATTTGTTTGGTTGCATGCTAGCTGGCTTGATTTTATACACCTGTGGCCATGGAGGTGACTGGAACACCTGAATCAAATGATTTTGGAGGGGTGTTTCAATACCTTTGGCAATATACTATATATGTGTGTACATTTTGCTTGATTTCCTACATTTTAGGGATTGTTGCATTTACATATTTACATGTGTGTTAGATGCACTGTATTTTTAAATGGTCTATTTGAATAGACTTGAATGTTTAAACTACAAGTCAAGCCACCTAGCATGCTTTACCCAGGATATTTTTACAATGCACTGCAAGGCACATAATTGATAAGAACAACCTGATGAAAATAATAGATTTCACATGAGGAAAAGCAAAATCACCACTTAAGTCAATGATTTTCCCAAATGCATTTATACATTGGTATATATAGAAACTATATTTTCCTTTTTATTTCCATTTGTAATAGTTACATTATTGACAAAAGACACATTATATGATAGTTACATTGTATACACACAAACTAAAAGTATACAGATGCATCAAGTAAAAAATACAAATTAATCAAATTAAAATGAAACAAATAGAAATACATATTGTACACAAAGAAAGTGTAACGTACTGCTAGGCACAATGCACTGCAAGGCACAACATTGATAAGAACAAACTTTAATGAAAATAATATATTTTGCAGGGGATAAGAGTCCTTAGACAAAAAGAAAAATCACCACTCAACTCAATGATTTTACCAGGGGACATTTATGAATTGGTATATAGAGACAATCAGGGCTATTCACAAAAGGGTGATAAGTCTGGAGAAGGCAGGAGAAGTGAACAATCTAGGACAACATAGCTGTACTGGAAAGTGAGCTGAATTGGAGAACTTTTCTAATCAGCTATTTTGGCCTAGATTGTTCACTTCTCCTGCCTTCTCCAAACTCTTCACCCTTTTGTGAATAACCCTGTATATTTCCCTTGTTTTTCATTTGTAATAGTTGCATTATTGACAAAAGACAAATTATATTATATAGTTATATTGTATACATACAAACTAAAAGCATACCAATGCATCAAGTAAAAAATACAAATAAAACACATTAAAATGAAACAAATAAAATACATATTGTACACAAAGAAAGTAAAAATCACACAGTAGTATGGTTGGAAACTGGTAATGTAAAATGTGTAAAATGCTTTATTCTTGTTAGTCTTGACAGTTACATCAAATATGTAATAATTTAAGTGCTTTTTCCTAAAGTTAAAGTATCAAAAGAACTCTAAGAGGCATGTACGCTGAGTGGCCAGATTATTATGACCACCACATCAGTACTTTGTTGGGCCACCTTTTGCCTTCAATACTGCTGCGATTCTTCTTGGCATTGACTCCACGAGATGCTGAAAAGTGATGCGAGGAATCTGACACCATGCCTGATGAATAGCACTGTCCAGTACTGTGAGATTTGATGGTTGTGGAACCAGCTGCCTGATGGCTCTTTCAACTTTGTCCCACAAATGCTCAATTGGATTGTGATCTGGTGATTGTGGGGGCCACCTAAGCAAGGTAAAGTCTCCCGCATGTTCTTGAAACCACCCCTGCACAATACGAGCACCGTGGCATGGCACATTGTCTTTTTGGAAGAAGCCATCTCCATTGGGATACGCCATCAACATGATAGGATGAACTTGATCAGCAACGATACTTTGGTATGTTGTGCTATTCAGACGTTGTTCCACACGAATTAAAGGGCCCAAATCATGCCAGGAAAACATGCCCCAAACCATAACACCCACCCCCACCAGCTTGAAGGGTTGTACTCATGCATGTGGGGTGCATGCTTTCATGCTGTTTTCACCAAATTCTTACTCTGCCATCTGCATGATGCAACTGGAAACGTGATTCATCGGACCACATGACTTTTTTCCAATGCTCGACTGTCCAATTGTCCAATCCTTGTGTTCCTGTGCGAATTGGAGACGTTTTATCTTGTTAACTGCAGACAGCAAAGGTGTTCGAACAGGCCTGCGGCTTCCATATCCCATACGATGAAGTATACGGCGAACAGTGCGTTCAAAGATCATTTGAGAGGATCCCTGATTAACATCTGCAGTAATTTGATGCACTGTTGCCCTTCTGTTGTCTTGTACCAGTCTTGCCACTCTCCGTTCTGCCCTAACATTGACTAGTCGCTAACGGCCACAATTAGCACGGTGAGACCCAGATTTTCGGCTGACCAGTCCAGTCTTTAAACACCTTAACAACAGCTGCTCTTGAACATTTAACAAATTCTGCTGTTTTGCTGATACTCCATGGCTCCGAGCGCCAACAATCATCCCACGTTCAAAGGCTTTTAAATCGCGTTGTTTACCCATAAAATCACTTCTACTGTCGTGGTAAACAACCTGCTTCCCTATAAATAATGGTCTGGCCCCCTAGCAACTTCAGCGCAAAATTATAGCTAATTTACCTACAGACGTCAGGTGGTTATAATAATCTGGCCACTCAGTGTATACTGTATGTACAAGCCAAACATCACTATTGACCTGATTTTGCATGGTGACAGCTGTCTTAGAGGGTATTTCCTTTTATTTGTAGCAATTTCTCCTGACTTTGGGGTTTTACTTATTCCCTAGTCTATTAAAAATGAAAAAAAAAATGGGTTACATTTTACATTTTAAGTTACATGCAGAGAGGTAATGTTGAGGGTTAGGTAAAAAGTTATGTTTAAGTATTCAAAAGTAGATTCAATTGTAAGGGTTAATGTTATTGTTAGGTGTTAAAGCTAGGGGGGAATAGTGTAAAGGTTTGGGGTTAGGTAATAGGTTCAGTGCAAACATTGTCATTCACATTTATTTTCAGTGCCACAAATTTGCCATAGTAACTAATGTACTGGTATGAGTCTGTTTAACAAGTTCAGTGCCAGCATGTTGATTTACCAGGCCATTTTTCAGTTTTCATCACTGTAATACTTTGACAATTTACTGGTCATGTACCCAACTGTATTTTATAAAAATGTTTGAGAGAGATAGAGCTTCTTTTCATGGTTTTAATCACCACTGGGTTTTTATTTTTTACTATCTAAAGGGGAAAAGACTGATTTTTTAAATAAATCAAATCAAATAAATAATCATTCTTCTTAAGTTTAGGCTTCTAAAGTGTTTTTTCTGCTACACTTCCTTGGGAAAAAAATCATAAAATATTAACTACCCTGTGTGAAAGTCATAGAGCCAACAAACTAATATATATATATAT
>NW_017306359.1:724279-752054 GCF_000935625.1 Nanorana parkeri | reverse complement strand
ATATATATATACTGTATATAGTACATACACATACTGTATATATTTCAAATATTTTATCAGCCCTGATGTTCTAACTACCTATTACATTTCATAAGGCCATGACAATTTAAACAGCCTGAAAATGACCCCTCTTTGGAAAGTAGAGACCCCCAAATATTTAGTAAGAGGCATGGTGAATATTTTGCAGATCACTATCTTTTACACTTTTTTGGAGAATGAAATTAAAAATAAAAATTCCGTGTTATTTGTTTACACAAACTTGTCAGTTTAATAACCTATTCCTCATGCACAGCATGGGCATACTTAAAATGTCACACTCTGCACATTCTGCAACTCCTACTAAATATGGGGATACCCCACATCTGACAATGGTTTTACAGCCTAGGCACATATAGGGGGCCCAAAATCCAAAGAACACCTTCAGATTTTCAAGGGGCATACATTTCCTGGCTATCACATTTGTGGGGGCCCTGGAATGCTAGGGCAGTACAATAACACCCCATATGACCATATTTTGTAAAGTAGACACCCCAAGGTATTTTATAAGAGGCATGGTGGGTCTTTTGAAAATTTCATTTTTTTTGCTACAAGGTTTCTTGAAAATGAAAAAAAGACAATGAAAAGGGTGTCATTTTAATAAGCTATTTCTTACACAATGCATTGTTCTACTTAGAATTTATACTGCAAAACACATTTTGCTACTCCTCCTAAGTATGGAGATACTACATGCGTGAGACTTTTTTGCAGCCTAGCTGCATAGAGGGGCCCAAAATCCACGGAGCACCTTCAGACTTTCAAGGGGTATAAATTATGTATCTGATTCTCTGACTACCTGTCACATTTGTGGGGGCCTTAAAATGCTAGGACAGTACAAAAACACCCCCCATATGATGGCATTTTAAAACGTAGACAGCCCAAGGTATTTTCTGAGAGGCATGGTTATTTGAAGATTTCATTTTTTTTAGCACAAGTTTTTAGAAAAAAATGAAAATGTATTTTTCATTTCTTTCTTCATAATCCAACATTTTATTCCCTAATCATTAGGTCCATTAGGCAGAAATGTAAACATTGCTCTGTTCCATAGTATAGCGGTGCAAGAGCTTAAATGGTTAAAATTATGAATAAATAGTGTACAACAAAACCTTACTAAATCACATTATTTTGAGTAAAAAAGAACCCTCTATTTGCCATGAATGAAACTGTTCCTTAGCATAGACAGCCTAGATCACATGGCCTTTAGCAACCCTAACAACCAATGATTGTTGTACAGAGACCATTAATTTCAATCAGCAGGGAGATAGAAGGCTTGTGTACCTAGATAATAAAAAAATACACACAGAGATTATATATCTTTAGATCTGAGCGGGCGTCTTTAGACGTACGCTCAGACACGCCCCCTCGCGCGCAGCTCGGCGCGTGCGAGCGGGATCACCTGGTCTTGAAGTGGTTAATTTGTGTTCTTGATATCTGCTTTGAGTTCAGCTTTAATACACACTGAGAAGACCATTTACATTAAGCTGAACTTTTACAGGTATTGCTAGGAAACATTAGAAAAACTCCTGGTGACTTTCACAAAATTCGAAATGTATTATTGCCTGCAGCAAGGATAACAGGATGTGAGCCCATTGACTGACAGTTGTGGAAAACTGTAAAAAAAAAAAAGTACAAAATAAAGATACTGCTACTAATGATTGAAACACACACATAATGTTAACACTTGGCAATCTTATAGGAATATTATTTTAATCATTAGGAATAATAGTAATAATAATAATAATAACTTTAACTTACAAAAAGCAAATCATTAATCATTGTGTTTCTTGTTTTTAATGATTTTTTTATAACTTACAGTCTATATTTTGGAAAACTAGTGAAATATAGTAAACGAAAGCTTGACTTTCCAAAGGACATTTGATGTCAGAATGCAGCCGGAGAAACCATTACATCTTATTATCAGCCACTTCTTGCAGACTACTGACTTAATATCATTCTACTGCAGCACTAGTAACCTATAATAAGTAAAATGACACACAAGACATGAGTCATGTACTAAGAGTGGCATACATTCTAATTCAATTACAGCAGAATCCAGGATGTAGTTTTTGTCCAGCTGTTTTAACCCACACATTACATCACAGCCACATCAACATGCTGCAGACAGGGGTACCAGCTGTGTTCCCAGCCTACAATTATGTCTGTTTCTTCATTCTCCCTGACTAATAGCAATGTGTGAATCTATGAATCATACAGTTATACAATCATGGAGACTGGGAGGAATGCCTATTGTGTGAGGGGTCTTTTTCATATTGTGCAAATCCATTTTTGAGATTCAGATTTTTTTAAATCAAATTTATGTAGGATGCCTATATGTAAAGCGTTTTCTGAATATGCTGGTACTGCTTTTGTTGACACCTTACTTCCCTGTGACATTTAAAACTGTGACTGCAAATAATACAACCGTCACTCCCTGAAACCTGAAACAGAGAAAGATGGTGGTTAAATACAGGGCAAATACTTTAGAACCATCACAATATTAACATTTCAGCGTAAAAAATAATTATTATTGTTCTCCTGTCTAGTTGACAAAAGGGATTTTAACACTATCCTTCTGAGTTCTTTCACAAAGCTCTACTTTAAGACCCTTCCAACTGAAGAAAGCCTTTTTCCAAACAGTTCACTTTGTGTAGCAAACAGCTCTGTAAGGCAATTGTCTGTATTTCTCATCAATACAAGGCTAATAATGATGTCCTAATCATGCAGTGGAGGAGTTAATTCACAAAGACTAAGAATCAGGTGGACATACTGACAGTTTAATAGTGTTGTTACAGCAGACACTAATCTAGCTCAAGAGCCCTAGAAATCAGTCACTGTGTTATGATGTAAATCACAGTGACTATGGTATCCAGTCAGGAACAAACTGAATCCAGCAGTATATCTATGTCAGGTCCTCACTAATGCTGTTCTGAAACATGGCTCCCAGTCTCCTTCCTCCTCCTATATTGCCCAGGTAGAACTCTCTCCTACCTCTGATGACACTTTCACAACAGACTGCAACATGTCTCTATTGACAGTCATTTTGGACAAGTCTGAAATCCATTAGGTTTCATCACTGACCAGCTACTTAGAACGTAGCCTCTAGTTGCAGGGTGACATTTTAGGTTAGACAAAAAGGCAAAACCACAACATGAATGCTTAAAAGAGAACTATGAGGTAAGTGTCTTTCACCATCGTTCTCTTAGGGGTCACAGGAGGAAATATACTAGTGTCCTCCCGTGACCCAAAGCTCAGTATATCGTGAGCTACTGCTCGCTGTATACTGAGACCGTCGCAGCCGGGACGGATCCCAACATTGCTGTCGAGATCCACCCAGCTACATGAATGACAGCTGGCTCTGCCTATCTAGAAGCCCCTCCCCGTCCGTTCCTCCAGTCAGTGCTGGAGGATCGGAGCAGGGAGGGGGGGGGGAATCCCCACAGGGAGCCATGACTGAATCACTGCTCTCTGCGGGGAGATGTCACACGTCGCTCTCGAACTATGAGGATGAGTGATTTTCACTCACCTCATAGTTCTCTTTTAAATATAATAAAACAGTTCTTGGTTTACAAAAGCACAATATGTAGCATAGTAAATGTCTCTGAGGAGGCTATAGTCCAAGACCTAATGTTGCCTCCTTCCAGCATTGAGGTGACCGCAGGTGAGGATATTCTATTTAGTCTCTAAAACAATTACCTTGAATGCAATATTGTTATAATAGACCTATATTCTCAAGTAAAGAGGGTTGTATTTATTTTTTATCGTATTACATCTGCTTAGTAAAGATGTATTAATACTGTCAGTATTAGTATATCATATTATAATGTTGACTTTCTTGACAGTTACTGAATGAAACTAGATTAATTTAACAGTGTGCAAAGCACTTGGTGTTCCATATAAGGATTCACTAATTGCCAAATGAAACAGAGATTTATTTATTGGTATTTTACTTTAGTGTGAAAATGCTATGCACGTTTTTCATAATGCAGAAGGAGATAGTATAGAACAGAATAGAATGGCCTGTTTTGTCCAAAGGAGTCCATAATCAGGGCAGGAAGGCACAATGACCTAGTATAGTATAGCAAAATGTTTTTCTATAATATGGAAGCAAGTATTGAACTCACAGGTGTCCAACTGGTGACAACATTAGAAAATCTTGTTAGTAGGGAAGGCGGTGCAAAGACGCCTGCACATGGTCAACGGCACCTAACACACACATTCTCTTTTTAGACTTGGCATAGATGCAACAGCTTAGCATAACAAAATCTATACAATTCAATTCAATATGGATTTTTAATAGTGATCACATATCCTCGCTGGACCATTTGGATTACTGATTTTGTGGTTGTGTGCTAAGTATTACAATGCAGGTTTTGCTCATGTTTTACCAAAACAGTGCCATATTATTCTGTAGTTACTACTAGAAAAAACAAGGCCATAAACCTGTGATTAAGTCCAAGGTACACATAATAGTCACATCTTGTAACTTGGATTGTGCAGATCTGATTAAATCAGATAATGAAGGATACATTTTTTTCCCACTATGACCTTCCCATTTTATGTAGCTCAGTAGCTCATGAAGTTCCCATTTTATGTAGCTCAGATATCTCCTTGACAGATAATGGATACAAGAACAAAATGTCATGCTTAGTGATGGGCCTATCTGTCCAGGTTTGATTCTCAGAGGGTTCGAGGGAATCTGGTTCAAAGATTAATCGACCTGAACTTTCCAGTGAATTCTGAGAATACTGAGGGAACATTCTGGCCATTTCTTTGGGCTAACAGGCAGACTATTGTCAAAAAGGGCATGGGGAGCTGGCCACTGTCACGGAGGACATTTTAACACAGCAGGAAAAATCTCTATTTTACAAAAAATAATTAAATATATGGTAGTCCCTTGACACTGGTGTCACAGAACACTTTATGTTTCCTAAACACAAAGTACAGCAGAAGCCTTAGCCTTTGCTACAAAAACAACCTAAAAAAATAAATAAATATGCATTTTCATAAGGTCTATACCACTCTTAATAACCATACCTGTCTAGAAGTTTGTAAACATATTTATTGAAGATGCCCATAGGATTTATTTCCTCATGGCAGTGGCACAATTTCACTCAGCCCTGTGCTTCCATGTGTCACCACGCTAACTAAGAATGCCGAACTACAACTCTGTGTGAGAACTTCGAACAATCGAACATCATCATTGCTTGCTGGATCATATCAAGCAACAGGGATGGAGATGCAAAGCAAAATGGGAATCCAGGAAGTTGTTAAAACTGATGAGCAGATGGAAGGCAGCGCTCACAAAGGGATTTTTTTCAAGCAAGCTTTGATTACATTATCAAAAACAACTCTAGTATGTATTCCTATTACAGTGCTGATGCGATTTACTGGATAGTATATGTTGCAACTTTAGAACTCCTTTAACCACTTCAAGACCAGGTGTTTAGACCCCCTTCCTGGCCAGGCTTTTTTTCAGTATTCAGTGCTGCGATACTTTGACTGACGTTTATTCCGTCATGCAACACTGTACTGAAATGAATTTTACACCATTTTTTGGGGACAGATAGAGCTTTATTTCAAATTACGGCCATTTCCCGCTCGCGCGCGCCCAGCGACGTGCGCAAGGGGGCGTGTCTCAGCGGACGTCTAAAGACGCCCGCTCAGATCTAGAGAGCTCCTGGCCGGCCGTTTTTTTACTACGGCCAACCCGGAGGCAGTTAAGGCTAGTAAAGGCTGCCCCACCAAATATTGAATCCACTCAACGTCATTGGTTCCTGGAGGCAGGCAGTGGGAATGTGGTCACTAGGATGTTAGCGCAGCCTGCGTTCTAGCAAGCAATGGCACTGTGGAGCTTCTTGCATCCTTGAAATTAATGACACTTGCGGCCCACAAAGTTGGAAGTTGTCATTTAGTAGTGGTAGTAATATTGCTACTACATGACTTTCTGCATCAGCCAGAGGTTCAGTTCAGCGGTCTGGCAAACAGGCTATTTAGTTCCCCCAATCACCAAACCTGGAAAAGCTAGAGTTTGTGGCAAACCGTGTATCATAGTAAACCCGACACTTAATCCTACCATAAGGCTAAGGATGATTTGGGTATTTTCCCTATTAAACCTTACAGGACACAGTAGTATCCATTCTTAACCAATCACAATTGATAAAGGATGGTTGTATGATGTACACTGCATGTACAATGTTATTTCCTATAAGTATGCTCTTTGTTTGCTTTATTTTTAGTTTCAAAAAGTTTTTTATTTTTCCAGTAAAGTACTTATCAAACGATACACTGACACGAACATCGTGTGTGTACGAACATAGTGATGCAAACATTGGCATTGCTATATAACAGTGGTAGCGACAGCAGACATGACATATTAATAGCAATCGCCCAGTAATTACTTAGTTAAGGCGAGGACTGTCCCTCACAGGGCTACCGCCAATGTAGTGGGGGACATACAAGGATGGGGAAAGATAAGAGTGGAGACAGATCGGGTGGGGGGGGGCATAGTAAAGAGGGGGAGAAAGGCGGGAATAGGTGTGACACTCGATCATCTTTGTTTGCTTTAATTAGTGAACCAGCGTGGCTTTCAGAACTCTTTCACTTAAGACAATCGCTTAATATTACAAGAGGTTTTCCTTTGAATCATTGACTGCTTTAACTTCCACAACAGTAGTGCAATGTTGGCAATGTGGCCTTTTGGAAAATGCATATAACGGTGATGATTATTACTACCTTCATCCTTACCCTCCACCATATGTTCTTGCTCATCTCATTGCACTACAATGACTGTTGTTTCTAAAAAAAAAATTAAAAATAAAAAAAAATGAGGGAATGACATTGTTGATGTTAATTCAGTACTTAAACATGTAATCTCATCTTAGAAGGACTTCAATAGGGGACACAAGCCTATAAGTCATCATATCCTGAGACTGACAACTTTGTATATGAGAAAAGAGCTTCCATAGCTTAAGGAGGAAGAGGACTGAGTGGGAGTATATACTGTATCTAACTTAGAGGGTTATGTTCATTTTTCTGCTGTGAATGGAAACACAAACAAGCCATAAAGACATATAAACCTCTTGCCGTCCGCCCGTAGTAGAAAAACGGACGGACGGCACTGCTGCATCTGCGGGTTGCCGTCTCCACGGGCAGAAAAGGCCCGATCAATGCACACCCCCGTTCCCGGGTGTTACACATATAGGCGATCAGCGGGTCCATAGCCCGCCGATCGCCTATATGTGCTCGTTCGCGGCACAACACCCGCCCACAGGTTTTGGGGTCCACAGGTGATATTAGGGGTCCTAGAGACCCCTAATATCTCCATAAAGAGGACCTGTCAGTGTGCCTTTGCTATTATATAGGGGGTTGTTATCCCCCTATATAATAGCAATAACAATAAGTGCAAAAAAAAAAATATAAATAAAAAAAAAGAAAAGTAACACATAAAAAAATAAAATAAAATAAAAGCCACATATAAAAAAAGGGGAAAAAACCCCCCCAAAATGTTTAACTCCCCCACCCCCACGTTTACGCGCCTATAAACGTAAATACGCGTCCGGTGCCCCAGCGCGCAAAAATTACAATTGCGCTACACATGTTACATATCGCCGCGAACGTCGCAGTGAGAGCAATCATTTTAGGGCCATCAATCACTGATAACACTAAACTGATGAGCGGTAAAAGCTTTTAAAGCGTCGCCTATGGCCAATTTTGGGTATTATCGTTTTTTGAGGTTTCGCGCGCGCACGCAATTTTAAGGCTTGACATGTTTAGTGTCTTTTTACCCGACGTGACCCCATCTTTTATATTTTACCAAAAAATTGGGTAATAATAAATGTTTTATCATTTAATATAGGGGAAACTGTTTTTTTTTAAAATTTCGGTAATTTTTCCTTAATATATTAAAAAAATAAAACCCCCAGTGGTGAATAAATACCACCAAAAGAAAGCTCTATCTGTCCCCAAAAAAGGGTATAAAATTCATTTCAGTACAGCGCTGCATGACGGAATAAATGTCAGTTAAAGTACCGCAGCGCTGAATACTGAAAAATGGCCTGGATGGGAAGGGGGTTTAACACCGCGGATGTCAACTGGTTAATTGCTTAGCTATAATTAAATCACACTCTAGTACTTGGTGACAGCATTACATAGGGCAATGCTTCTGGTATGCTTGCTACTGCTGGCACTATGTTCCCTCCTGCCCTCAACAGTTTATTATCTTTTTCTTTTACATGCAACATTTATATTGTAGGTGGAGGGGCTATTGAAATAAAGTGAAACCATCATTATTGTGAATTAATAGCATATATGGTGCTTAATGACACAACCCTTTCAGAATGGCTGCTGGAATTGTTGTAATTTTGTTAAGCCAGTCCTGTATTAAACTAATTCCTTCCATACTACACAGAAAACAGCACAATATCACTTATCACTACTGCAGCTCTACAGGTTTTTTGTGTCACCTGCCTACCAGCCAGATCCATGGATGTGGAATGAGTATCACTCTGTTGAGTTATTTCCTGTTGTTGCCTTAACAACACTTCCAGCTTCAAGTAATCTGATACACATTACATTTCCAACACTAAAATAAAGTCAGAATGGCCCACAATGCAAAACCTTTCCCAATCAGATTTTTTTTTCTTGTGAACTTCTTGACTAAAAGGTGCCATTTTATATAACTTGTGTTAAGCTTTTAACTCCTTCTACATATTTACAGAGGGGACTAAGTAGCAATTTGCAGGACGCGGCCCATTCATTTCCATAGAATAGCAGAGGAGTATTTGAAGGCTCAGCTCTTTTCTCAAATTAACAATGCTGAGATAAATTGGTTGTTAGGGGTGATGCTGCCCTGGAGACCTATTCAGTTCTATGCAAACCTATGGCAACAGATAAAATTTAAACAGATAAAGATTCCGACTTTACACAGTCACTAGCTCTTTGTTTAAAGCCATGAAGCTGTGTGCTAGAAATCTTTAAATAGACCCCTCCATGATGAGACATTGGTTTAATTTGCACTTTGAGAATCACTTTGTCATATCTTAAAATGTTAACGTTTTAACATGTAGGCTTAATATTTAAAATTACACTAGATTATATTGTTAATGAGTTATGTGTACCTGCAAATTTAATCACCTTACTAACAATATAACTAAGGTTGTGAAGCCTTACTTGAATTGCTTATTTATTCCCATAGTGTGGATTGCTCAGGTTGTCCTAGGACTCGTATTCCACACATGACTCAGCCAATATCCTAAAGGCTCATCAAAAATTGTAGACTTCCCTTACCACCAAAGTGTATAATGAGCCTCATGCATCATTTTAATTCAACTGTTGCATAATAAGCTTATTTTTTGTGTGTCATTATTTAAAACTGCAGTAGCAGTGGGAATGTAATTAATAGAGCTGTCCTCATGATCTGCTATCTATACACTTTTCCATTACCAGGGCTCCACCAGAGTTAGAACAAGCTGTCACTTTCTATTCCTTGATATTTCTCACACTGAATACAAGTTTCGTGATGTTCCTTTTGGGAAAACAGAGCATGGAATCAGCACAGTTTCTTAGTAACAATTAAGCTGAAAAGTTTTAGTTACAGTGAACAATCTCTTGGCAGTATAATTGACACATCACATTAAAATGAGCATATCCCATCTGTTCCTGCATCTGATTATAAATGCAAAAATGAACATTTTATAATTACATAATTTAAATGTAAGAAAGGTATTATTTAAATTACCCTTTTTCTCCTCATGTATAAGTGTCACTCAAATAAGCTGAGAATCCAAAATATACTTTTCATGCACTCATCATTTGATAGAAAGTTAGGTTATCCTGTTATATAGCAAAACGTTCTGGGTACAGTTTCATGTTAATTAATGCCAACTTTTCATTAGAAAAGTTACCATTAGTCAGAAGCTAGCTAATCAACGTGTTCAAAGAGTTTGACATCATTAGCCTGCAAAAGTATGAACAAAAGTTGAGCTATTTTCAATAACAACACGTCAACGTGATTGTCTGCTGTGTGTGCTAGCCTAATTTCTGTGTCAGTTACCATAAAACAATTATGTGTATTCTAGCATATAGCTTATGCGTGTTTATTCTGTATCCCCTAGTTAGACTCA
This sequence comes from Nanorana parkeri, assembly GCF_000935625.1. NCBI lineage: Eukaryota > Metazoa > Chordata > Amphibia > Anura > Dicroglossidae > Nanorana > Nanorana parkeri. Next base: position 741,897 of record NW_017306359.1, on the reverse strand, counting down.
TCCAATAATTTACTGTTTAGAAACTTGATTTGTAGAGTTAATTTAATATGAATTTTTTGAGTAAATCAATATTTACTTTCTGATTTATGTAATGACATTTACTACATTTTAACTAGCAATAGAAAAGACTTGGAGATGAATCCTGATGTTATACCTGGTAAAGCTATCCAATGATATTAAATAATTATCATTATGTACACGTAATACCATATCCTAAGAGTACATCTTCTGTCTAATATATGGCCAGGTTATATTCAGTTATCATTGATTAGCTTTAAAGTATGCATATCAAACTAATAGAAGAGGCCAAATTAGTTCTACTGTGGTTCACACTTAGATAATTGAAATAGTGATAGTGCGCTTCTTTAAGGATCAGCCTGTCAATTACAAAACACTTTAAAAAAATAACTTAAAATGCTTAAAAATCAATATCGTCACATCTTCACAACACTTAAACTTTTAGGCTACCAACCTGTAAAATAATGAAACGAATCATCATCATAATGAGTTATAGAAAGGGCTGGGACTTCTATCTTTAGACTGGCTGTTTACAAGGTAAGACTAAGTTAGCTGTCAGTAGCTCAAAAAACACCAGTTACAAATGTTTGTTTCAATGAAATTTATTTTTTCCACATAATCTACAGAAGATCCTTTTAAAGGGGATGGATGTTTTGTATATACAAGCAAGCATTCCATAGGACAGTTCCTTAAAATATCCTAGTTACATAGTCAAAAGGTTGGATAAAAATGAAGGGCCATCCAGTTCAACCTTTATGTTTGTGAGTGTATATACAAATTGCTATGGATTCCAATACCCCTGTATATTGCTGAGAAACTCATCTAAAAGTTTATTGAAGAGTCCCACGTTTTTGGCTACTACCGCTAACTGTGGAAGAGAGTTCCAAATTGTGATGCACTGCCGTTAAAAAACTCTACTTTCCTTTTGTGGTCATGTGTCTTCTTCAGAGTCATTATATTAAACAGTGTATTTCCGATACTGTAGTCACCATTCACAAATTTGTATATTGTGAACATATCCCCTCTTAAGTGCCTCTTCTCCAAGAAGAACAAGTTATTTTCTGCATAACTTAGGTTCTCCATCCCCTGTATTCATTTTATTGCCCTTCTTGGAACTCTCTAGTTCAAGAACATTTTTCCTGAGAATTGTGACCAAAACTGAACCACGTACTCAAGATGAGGTCAAACCAGTGTTTTGTAAAGTGCTAGAGTTGTAGTTCTCATTTTTTATTAAATACCATTTTAATGCATGGCATTAGTCTGCTGGTCTTGCATGTTATCATGCTATTGCCAAGTCTGTGGTCTACAAGGCCCCCCAAATCTTTTTCCATCTGCAGCTCCTAATGAGTATCTTCTATACATATTTTAGCTCTCAAGTGTATAACTTTATATTTTTTTATATTGAACCTCATATGTTATGTGACTGCCCACCCATTTTGCCAAAGTCTTTTTGTAGTATTTGTATATTGTCTTGAGAAATTATTGTCCTACATAGTTCGGTATCATCAGAAAACAGTGGGATTGAACTATCTATTCCAACCTCTCAATGAGAAACAAGATAAAATGCACTTATGAATATCGTGGTTTATTATATGCTTAAAACACTCCCATTTGTCTTCACTGTTCTTTGTTAAGAACATTTGGTCCCATGTACTATCATACAGCAAGGAGCACAGCCATTTAAAGTTAGCCTTTTTGGAAATTTAGTGTTCCTGTCATACCAACATGTTTCTCTTTACTGTGATTTATCGCAAACATAATTACTCTCTGATCACTGTTATCCCTAATTTCCACATCTACAATCAGTTTCATGTTATTTAAAATTAGTGGATCTAACAGCATGTTTTCAAGTTGGGGCTTCCACCATTTGACCCATGACATTTCCCTGCAATAAGTTAAAGAAGTGGTGAGCCTTAGTTGAGTATGTGGTTCTATTTCAATCAATATCAGAATAGTTAAAGTGCCATAATAATAACATTGCCCTTCTTTTAAGTAATGTCTATCTGTGAGAGGAGTTTAATTTCTACCCCTTACCTTATGTTAGGGGGCCAATAGCATTTGCCCGCCAGTAATTTACTATTTTTTCACTCAATTTAAACTCCAGCTATAAGGACTATACACCGTCATAAATCTGGTTAGCGATGTCATCTCTTACGATTATTTTAAGATTGTTTTTGACAAAGAGGCATAGCTCCCCCCCTCTTCTACCTACCCTGTCCCTCTGAAAAAGAGTGTACCCACAGATATTTGCAGCCCAGTCATCTGAGCTGTCTAACCAGGTTTCTGATGCTCCCATGAAATCAAGATTTTCCTCAAATAGTACACAGCTGCTATGGGGCCATGGGTACGAGGGAGCCCCATTAAGGAGGCTGTAAGGGTAAATAAACGATGACGTTTCCTGTATAAGAGGGCTACAGTTAGACCTTAGTATCTTTGCTAGTTACAGATCGCCCTCTGTGCAGTAAGTAGCATGACAATGCAGGCTGCTACAGAATTAGCCAGGGAAGCCCAACAAGATTTTGCAATAGGACCCATTGATTTGTAGTTACACCCCTGAATCAGCGTTTATATTTTTTATTGTGTCCTTCCAATACAAGAGGAACTGATACACCTATTCTGCTTGTGAGGCCTACTGCATTCTCCTTAGTGGACATTAGAAAAGTACATGATAAGAATGACAAAAGATCAATATAAGAAAGGGCAATACTGTATGAAGCAGTAGCACCAAAGTCCTGAAATAAATTTTATATGTTAGCTACAAAAGAGTAATCACTGAATGTACTTTAAAGGAAACCTATACAGGCAACATTGTGTAGGTTGCCATTTGCTGCTTTATTGGCTTCAGGTCTTGTGAATTCAGAAAGCAGTGAAACCACCAGCACTTTACAGTGTATGTATATGTAGTACACTGTCTATCTCTACCTCTTTCACTGACATTGATCTAAAAAAATGTCCTCCACCTGTGTATGTCGCATAAGATTTTTGACTGAGACAATCATAGCATTTGTTTGATTTAATCTAGATAATTTTGTGCTTCTTAGAGTGTTGCAGTATATCATTTTGTGACACTGCTGGAGTTTGATTGATCTATTCAGAGTATCTTCAGGCATTCAGAAGTTTTGTAGTATATCATTTTGTGACACTGTCAGAGCTTGATTGACCTAATTAACTGTTCATATCAAGTAGATTATTTATATTATTACAGAGTATTATTGATCTCTCTTTGGCGACAAGGAAGTAAAAAATGGCAAAAATTCTAGGCACATTACTCTGTCAAGCTTAAACATAAACACTTAATTTGTGTTTTATGACCAGAATTAATGACAATTCATTTAATCATATTAAAATATGAGTTGTGGTACTTGCAACAAAAAAGCATGTGAATTGCAAAATATTTTTGTGGCAAAATAATAATTATGTGTTTATTAAAAGGTAGCTATTTACTCATGTCATCATGCAAATGGGTCTCTTTTTTCAAGTCTACTGGTGGACTTAAAGCCCAGCTTCAGGCAAATTGAAAAACTGGGGACCTAGGATTATTCTAAAGAAAAAGGTACCTTGGCTGCAATACTTACCTTGACTCCAGTGCTACCCTCACAGTAATTGCTTTAGGACATTAGATGTCGTTATTCTTCTGGCTTTAATGATACACAGTATCATTCAACCTGGAAGACTGCTGGAATCGTCTGGTTGCAGGGCATCACCGACCTGTCTCATGGGGGGGGGGGTCACCACATTGTCCTGTGTTCACATGCAATGATGCAGAGATGGGCACTGGTGTCAGCATTTTAGTACAATAAACACAATTTAAATTAGCAATGAATATCTGAAAACATCTCATAAATGAAAACATTAAACTGTGGCTAATATCTTCCACATTTCCCAAAAGAAAAAAATACAAAAACACATAAACGATGACATAAATGTTATAGTGAAGAACTTCACAAGTGATCTTGAATCAAATATAAACAATGTGTATAATCAAGTGGCCATCGGGAAAAGTTCTACAGATGATGCTCATCAAATTTTACCATGTCCATATTAATAGCTCGTAACTTCCGTGAATAAGTTGTGACATCAATAAATACATAAACACAATCTGTAGTGATCAAGTGTATCACAGCAAAAAGCACAGTTGTGGCTCCTCCACCTCCCTTGGTGTAATGTGCTCCCAGAACATATATTAGAAGGCTCGCCTTTCAATAAGACCTATCACACGGGTCTTCAATACGCAGATCACTTTTATTAGCTTGAGGGATTTCCTGAGTATAATTGTCTAACAATAACATAGTTACATAGTTACATAGTATTTGAGGTTGAATAAAGACATTAGTCCATCAAGTCCAACCTATTAGGATCTCATTCTAGGAGTACCTGTACCCCTGTAGAGAAATCGTCCCTTAAGAAATCGTCCAAAAGTTTCTTGAACAATTCCACATTCTTTGCTGAAATCACTGTCTGTGGCAGTGAGTTCCAGACCCTAACTGATCTCACTGTGAAGAACCCCCTTCGCCCCTTGTGCTGGAATTTTTTTTCCACCAATTTTAGGTGGTGGCCTCTAGTTTTTGTAATGGAGTTAATTTTAAACAGTTTATCGCTAATGTTGCTGCCACCATTGAACATTTTGTACATGGAGATCATATCCCCCCTTAATCTCCTCACCTCCAATGTGAACATGTTTAAATTTAGTAGCCTTGTCTCGTAGCTCTGGTCCTCCATACCCCTAATTAGTTTGGTTGCCCTCCGCTGGACTTTTTCCAACTCAAGGACATCTTTTCTTAGTACTGGTGACCAGAACTGGACCGCGTACTCCAGATGAGGTCGAACCAATGATCTATAAAGTGGCAAAATTATAGACTTGTCCCTGCAATACATCCCCTTTTTAATACAGGACAAGACCCTGCTAGCTTTGTTTACAGCAGCCTGGCACTGCAAACTACCTTTCAGTTTGTGGTCTACAATAACGTTAGCGATCTCTCTCCTGATTTATTCAGCAAATTCCCAGGGTCCGAACTCAGAAAGCATACAAACACCATAGTGCAGACCAGAGTGATTTGCGTATTTAATAATAAATCTAATTACAGAATAACAAATTAAAATCAATCCAACAAAGATATAAAGCAGAATTTTCTTCCTCTATGTGCACTCGCATCAGCTTCTTTCACCGTCTGATAGCTCCACCCTATGGGCGTTACATCTATTGTGACTTTGTCACATACCCATTGCTTACTGAAATTGATAGCCTGGCACTTTATTGTATTGTATTATTTAAAACATGTTGTTTTTTGGGTGTAAGCATCAGTGCCTAGTAGCTTTATATCACATATCTCGGCATGGAATTATTCATAATTTTATAGCATTTTAGTAAAGCTCTCTGCATAATTTTGGAATGTCTATCCCTGGAGAAGATACAGGAAGAGGAAAAGAACCTTGTGCATCATGAGACCAGCCTAAACAGCCTAATCTGGGGGGGGAAAACATAAAATGCAACAAGGGGCCTCTGCAGGGACATTTACCTAGAAAACAGAGTTGAAATAAGTGGAATACCAGGGCCATCCATGGTTTAAAATAATGTTTTTCCATATTCTGTCTTTTAAAGGGAGTGGTGGCCGTTGGTTCACAACCCGGATATACAGTACTTGATCCTAGGCTCGTTGAAGTGCTGTATGATTCGAAGAAGTCAGAAAGTGCCAGGGCTGAAATACCTGTGCAGAGATGACTCACTGATTACAGAGAGAAATTTCACTAACTACCTTAAATGAATATGAACTTGAATGTAATGTCACATGAATAAAAACTAGTTGTTTTATATCACAGTCAGGAGAAATTGATTTGAACCATGTGCACTATTAGTTACTAAGAACAGGAATATATATAGCAGTATGCACTAATACAGGGGTCTCCAAACTTTTCAGTATGAGGGCCACATTGTATAATTTACAGATATTTGTGGGCTGAAAAAAAATCAGATTTATAAATGAATTAATAAAATTTAAATAAATGCATTAATCCCCCCTTACATCCAGGAGTGCCCAGCAGAATCCCCCCTTACATTTAGGAGTACACATGAGAGTACCCCCATCAGGGGTGTATCTACTGCAAGGCAAACTAGGCATTTGCATAGGGCGGCACTTTACAGGGGGGCGGCAGAAAACACTGCCCCCCACCAATGAGGTGGATAGGGCCAAAACTTGCCTCTGGGTATACTAGGCACATGCCCTGTGGGCCAAAGCTGAGCGGCACAGAATCAGGCAGCGGTGGCTGCCTAATGATGCAAACTAGGCGGTCGCAGGGCCCTAAAAGCAGCTGCCTAATTAGATAGCTGCCCGGTGGAGGGGAGGGCCCAGTGAGATGCGGTCCAGATGGCTTTGTACAGGAGGTGGAGGAGAAGCAGCGGGTGGCTCGGGGCTGGCCATCGCATGTGATCTGATGGCAGGATGTCCCAGAAGCAGGCTGGGGACTGCATGGTATCCTGATGGCACTTCAAGCTGCAGGTAAGAGGAGCAGCACATGTATGCAGGGAAAGGGACTCTGCACAGTCCTCCTGAGACTCCTTACAGACCACCATAAACCCTGCACAGCTCTCCTGAGACCCCGTACAGTCCTCCTGAGACCCGCACAGCCCACCATAAACCCTGCACAGCTCTCCGGAGACTCTGTACAGCCCACCATAAACCTCACACAGCTCTCCTGAGACCCCATGTGCGATGTATGCAGTTACTGGTTGCACAAAATGTCCTAAACAGGATGGGGTGGGGCAAATTTAGATTGAGGGGGTGCCCGAGTTTAGTCCTGCCTAGGGCAGCACAAAACCAAAATACACCACTGCCCCCCATACATCCAGGAGTGCCCATCAGTGTTCCCCCTTATATCCGGGAATGGCATCAGCATTGCCCCTTACTTCCAGGATTTCTCAGTCCCCCCCTTCCATATATATGTGCTCAGTAGAACCCCCCTTACCACTCTAGTGACAGAGCAGCAGGGAGGAACCCGGCAGGTGAGAAATTCCGGTCCTCCGGATGCAATCACATCATTGGTTGCTAGGATGCTGAGAGTCCTAGCAACTGACCAGTATGGAGAGAGGGGATAAATCTGCACTAGGGCTGGGTTGGTCATGTCTGGCTGCCAGTGGATTCCCAGTCTGTAATTTGATACACAGGCCCGCACATCCACTACCAGCCAGTCAGGGTTGCTGCGGGCTGCATTATATCTTGTAGTGGGCCAAATGAGGCCAGTGAGCAAACATTTGGAGCCCCCTGTGCTAATGCACTGCATTAGAATAAAAGCATTATTGATTCTGCTTTCCAGATTTGTAAGCCAATCAGCTGCTCTACTGACATAAAAGATTGCCGACTTTGTCAATCAGGGCTGTATTTACAGAGTCAGGGTGACTAGACAGTGTGATATTATCCATGCTGAGGGAGGGGACAGGGCCTGCAGCTTATGTCCCACAAGGTCAGCAGCGCAGGCATAGCAGGTGGCAGAAGCTGTACAGGGAGAGCTGGGGAGAAAGGATGGAGGAGGCTACAAGTTTAGAGGCATAAACAAACTTCTAACAAACACTGGTTCAAGCTGCCCCTGAGCCCCGGCCAGGTATGGGAGGATTGTCTGTAATCCTCTATTGACAGCCCTAGATGTCTGTCACTGACCACAGTGTCTGCAAGTTTAGTATATCACAGCCTGCTGTGGTAGAGCTACAGTAGGTAGGTATTTGGAGGGAAGGGGCATTTAGCAGCATTAGTAGGTAGTGTCATGAATATCAGCCCCTGCAATCCTTGTTCCCATGGCTTGTATCAAGATGACCAAATAACTATTTTTACTTAGTTAAATATCTAAATTGCACAATGTATCTGTTTATGCAGATATGCATAATGATTGCAATAATACAACAGCAAAAAGCACTTCCATGTGCACCTTGCTTTCAAGCTGGTGATACGTTGATGAGTGCATTTGCCATTTGTGTTGCTTGAATAACTGCAATAATAACCCCCAGCTATGGTGTCAGTGACTAGTGATGGTCTGAAAACTCCTGAGTTTGGTTCGAGTTTGAACTTTAGAACATGGAAAAAGTTTGAACTCAAACTTCAAACTCAATGAAAGTCTATGGGACTATTACTCTGAAAATCAAATGTCCCCATTTTGAAGGCTCATATGCAAGTTATTGGCCATAGAAAGGGTATGGGGATTCGGGTACTGCCCTTGGGGGACATGTATCAATGCAAAAAACACTTTAAAAAAATACAGTTTTTAAAGGAGCATTAATTTTATCATTGCCTAAGGTGAAACAATAAAAATGACAATTTCCTTTAACTATCATGCCTGGGGGGTCCCCTTGAACTGCATGTAAAGTGGCACATCTGCATGATGTATAGAACCTGCTGCAGCAAAAAGTGACAATTATAAGAAAAATAAATGACATAAAGAAAAAAAAAAGTGTGCGGTCCCCCCCCCCCCCCAATAAATACCAGACCCTTTAGGTCTGGTAGAAATGTTAGGAGGGACCCCATTTAAATAAAAGGAAAAAAAAGTGCATGGGGTTCCCCCTCAAAGTCATGCCAGGCCCTTAAGTCTGGTATGAATTTTAAGGAGGAACCCCACCCCCAAAAATGGGGGGGGGGAACATGGGGTCCCCCCTAAAATTCCTGACCAGACCCTTAATCTGAGCACAGGCCTGGCAGGGCAGGAAAGGGGGGGGGGGGGGGGGGGCCCCCCCCCCCCCCCCTGCCATCCCAGGCCACATGCCCTCGGCACTGGCCTGCCGATGGGAACAAGGGCCTTTTCCCCACAAGCCCTGGGGCGTTGACTGTGGGGGTAGGGCATGGGGCCTTATTCACATTGTGGTACCCTTTTAATAAAGGGGCACCCAGTTGTGCTCCCCTTTGTGAATGAGTAAGGGGTACTTATACCCCTACCCATTCACTAAAGGGTTAAATCTAATTTTTTAAAAATATGCCTTTAAAAAAAAATCCTTCATGTGAAGGGAAAAAAACACATGATTTTGACAAGTCTTTTATTTAAAACAAAACAAAACAAAATGGATCCACAGACGTAATCCTAGGGTCAATCACGACCTCCAGCGTTGTCCGCGATGACGACGACTCGACGAAATGTAAAAAAAGAAAAATAAATAGAAACAATTTTTAAAAAACTGACGCCCGCCGACCTGTCCACTGGCTTCACAAGGCACTGTGCTCGCCGAACACATGAACTGCCGGTGTTTGAGTCGAACTGTTAGGGATTTCTCAATGTTCGAGTCGACTATCAGTGACCATTAAAATAACCCACTACATTAGTGTCAATGACTCAGCATTGGTGACTGCAATTATAATCACCCCGGAAGAGTTGTGTATCACCCCGCCACCCACATTGTTGGTCAATAGCAAATTTTCTTTTAACCCCTTCTGCATTGGTGGTCAGTTGAAGAGATCACACACTACTATGCTCTCTCCCCAATGAGTTTGAGACTATTTGTTTTGTACTATTGGTTGGAGATCACTCTGCCTGACAGTACTACTTTTACTTCAGTGCCTGATGCTGAAATACAGAGAGTAGTTCCCCACAGCAGCTCTACAATGTCCATAGGTGCCAAACAGGTGGTGGACCCAGTCCAGGACAAGGCGAGCCACACACACAGGGAGTCAGCAGGTCACACATTGGATGCCAGCAGTGTACAGAAGATAGCAATGGAATGAAGAAAAGTACAGTGTGTTTAGTGTGGAAAAGGATTTTCACATCTGGATAACATTAGATGTGTGTTCACTACACCTTTGACCATTTTTACACTTTATCTTGTATCTCATGATTGTTGAGATGGATTCATACTTATGAATCCATCTCAACAAAGTGTTTTATGTGCACTTTTGAATTTTGTTTCACTTTACTATATTTATTCATATATTAAGAGTTTTTGAGCTCTAGATTTTGCATGTGGATGAGATCACGTGTGTGTTTTATATTACCTCCTTGATTTACACATTTTATAACTTCGTTTTATCCGTCTAATAGCTCGGCACATATATATTTGTTTAGATATGAGATATTAGACTCTAAAGGGTGTCTTTCAGGGTGTCCAGTTATTTTCTGACAACTCCAGTCCTTTTATAGTATGAGAGTGAGTTGTTGTTATCTGTTTTTAAGCCTTTAGATCTATAGCGTGTTTCCTACTTAGTTACATTTGGGACATTCAAAAAGGAGACAAATAGAAGTTCTTTTGGAATTCTCCTTTTCATTATAATCACCAGTATACAACATGAAAGAGTGAATCCTGTTCTCTTTCTCCACCTGCAGAGACAGCAAGCAACAGGGGGTGCTTTCATCACAACACTATCACTTAAGTTCTGTAACCAACATCCTTCTGCCTAGTTCCATAGCCTGTTCTTGTCATGATATTCACATAGTATGACTATAAGGAATTTATTACTTGTTGGTTTGGATTCGTACAAATAAAACCTGATCCCAGAAGAAGAATGTGGCACACATATTATATTGAAGGGTGCGGTAATCGTGAGCTTTGCTTATTTCAGACAGTGTTAGCAGATATTTCCCCTGGGTGGTGATACTAATGCCTTAAATTAGGATTTACACTTATGATGGACATCAGCCTTGTACATAGCTTTATGTCCATTCAAATCCCAAATAAATGACAGGAACATGTTATTTGCTTGTTGAACTGCATTTAAATTGGAATTTGCAATAAACCTGCTATTGCTGTCCTTTTTAAAGATATATATATATATTAAAGTTGATTTCAAGGACTGTTTTGACAAAATAACAGGCTAATAACACTTTTTGCAGATATTCTATTTTATGGGGTGAGTTTTTTGTATACAGCTGCAAACGGAGCAAATGTTTCATTACATAGTCATCTCTACTGACTATACATTATCAGCATGTATTAGACACTGTAGAGTATATTTTTGGTCACTGACATTACATCAGGAGTTTGTTGCATCTGTGATCTTACCCAGAAATATAAGAGCAGTGTAGTAATTTATATGTACAAATATGCAAGCCTTGGCAATCACCTTCTCCCAACTCGCTCCTTCCTGAGAGTTTGGTCTGTATTAGTTTCCCGAGTTCCAAATGACTTCACAATTAATGTTGTTTTATCTTATGAACCTCAAAAGCCAATCCAAGTAAATAAAGCACATGTAGCCAGTTAGTAATTATTAAACACAAAGCGCTCAGTAAATGATGGGAGCAGAAGAAGCTCAAAGAAATGTGCTTCTTTAAGATATGTTGAACGTCTTGTAGGTAAATTGTGGTGGTGTTTTCTAATGATGCCTGTGGTTCTGGTGCCATTACAGTTTGAATTTAGTCCCCATTCTTATTTAGTCTGTGCAATATTTTAGAAACAGTGTAGATAATTTTCAAGATTAAAATTCTTGTTGCTGTATGATTGTTGGAAAAACAGTTTCTTGCAGATCGATGGCACTTTATGTGTCCTGGAGCAGCAGTAAACAATAAAATCAGTGTCTGCAGACAACATTTTATGAAATATCCAGTCATAATTCTTCAAAATGCTCTCATGCCTTATGTGCTTATGTCTCTTTAATACACAGAAAACAAAAAACGGCTGGCATAATTTTAGAATAGGGTCTGGTGGGTTTTAATTTATGGTTGCATTTACTTGTGTTCAGTATTTTTCCATTAACAAGAGTAATTGAAAAACAGAAGGCAAGATTGTGTGCATCAAACCATTTGCCATGCACCTATCCCCATTACTTTATATACAGATTAAACCATAAATCTTTCACAACTTTTAAAAAGCAATGTGGACAACAAGATTACAGCATGATTAAAACAAATGCAGATTTTTCTCAGACGGGAATAATAGGAGGACACCTTCTAGAATGTTAAATCATTCAAAGTAAGTTAAGTCTTCCAATGTCAGTATTACATGTGGCCAGTGTTGTTTTTTTGTACACCCACACACCCAAACACATACAGATGCTTCATGGGCTACGATTGTTCGGTTAACAATATTTTGACTTTACGATCGTATACGATAGCAGCGTATATATATATACCGTATACAGATGCTCCTTGGGTTGTGTATATACTATACTGTATATACAGTATGATAGCTTAGACTACCTTAAACTTGGCTACACCACTTACATTAACCTACAGATGGTCAAAAGCCTACTGTATTTGATAATAAAGCATTGAATATCTCATGTATATACAACTCTTCGGTTTGTGATACAATCGCTTTACGGTGGGTTGATTGATATGTAACCCCATCGTATACCAAGGAGTGTCCGTATTTAATACTGCTTTTTTGAGTGTTTTTTCTAACAATCAAACATATTCAGAGATGTGAGATGATTGTCATGGTATAGAAATAGTTGTTTAGTTGGAGAGTGGAGAATTTAATACTTCCATCAGAACTCTCGAAAAGAAGAGTAAACATTAAAACATAGAACACAGATAGAGAAGAAATTATAGTGCACCACACGTGCAAAGCTATTTTATCAACATTTTCCAACATAATCTTTATGATGAGAAGTGGTGAATAGTTAAAGTTACTGGTAATGGTCCTAAAAGTGCCTATAGTGAACTTTTACATTTCAAGCATTGGTGGGTGTGTATATTTTTATCAAGCAAGGCTTGCCGGACCAAATCCACTGCCTCTTAGGGCCCAGTCAAACCATATCCAGTGCGTTTTGCTGCGATTCAAGCCCAGAACGCATTGGATCGCATAGATCAAGCCGGGCAGTGTTCTGGGGCGGGAGGGGGTGTGTCAGTGCCACTGACATGAATGGCTCCGACAAGCCCCCTCCCGCCCCGGAACTCTGCCAGGCTTGATCTATGCGATCCAGTGCGTTCTGTGGGGGGGGGCATCGTTGCCATTCTTGTCAATGGCACTGCAGACACGCCCCCTGCCTGCAGTGCAATCGTGTGCACCGAAACGCAAGGTACAGGTATGCCCTCCCTTCTGGAGCAGTGCGATCGGAAAAAAATGTTGCATGCAATATTTTTTCCGATTGCACTGCACTGGAACAGAGGGCATTCTTGTACCTCAAGTTCCAGTGCAAGCGATCGCACTGCAGGTGGGGGGGCGTGTCTGCGGTGCCATTGACATGAATGGCACGGACATGCCCCTTCTAGCCCCAGAACAGTGCTCAGCTTGATCTATGCAATCAAGTGCGTTCCGGGCTTGAACCGCACCAGAACGCTTTGGATATGGTGTGACTGGGCCCTTACTGTTTAAGTTGTGGATACATACTAAAAAAAAGGAGGACAATTCTGTGAAAAATGTTTTACATTTAAATGCCATTTGATCGAGTCCTAACTATATTTGGGTATTCATTCAACCCCTCATTTATTTAACAATTTTCTTTTTGTTCTTTTTTCAAAATTTTTTTCACTAGATACCTAGGAGTCTTTGCTGGTTTAATAGAAATGATTGCAAACATTGTTGTTTTGAAATAAACTGCACATGCTGTGAACAGCTGAGTGCTGTGAAAGTTGGGTGGCGGTATACTGCCGGGCTTGGAGGATCCTTCATAGGGTGGACTGTAGGAGCAGCAAAGAAAGGGAAACCCTGCGCTGTCATCTTACAATACTTTGGTCCAGCTGTACTGTAAATAACTGGATCCCTCCTATTGTGGCAAATCTTCTTCATATGTTAATAGCACAGTTACCTAAAATGAAGAGTGTTAAAAAGACTATCCTGTTGCTCCTTTGCCTCAGAGACTGTCCTCTCCTTGTCATCATAGTCTTTGCCACACAGATGACCTGCATTTGAGTATAACGGGCACAAAAGCAGCAGTTCTGTGACATAGAACAGTTCAAGTGATCCATGTAATCACTAGTGATGAGCGAATAGAGCAAATTTTGGTCCACAGGAAGATCACTGAATTAAGAAATCTGCAAACGCTGAATATAGCACATAAACCCCATCAAAGTCTACGGGAGATGAATCTTTTTCTTTCTTGCCCTTTTCATGGCCAATTTGCAAAATGTGGTTAAAAAGAGGTCACAGGTAGCTGGGCATTGCTGTGGGGTAACAATTTCAGATACCATACAGCAGGGGAGAAACTACAAATCATGTGGCCCACCAGTGACCTCCCTACTGTTAATCTTAACATGTAAAGTACTGTATGTCTAAATCAAGGACAGGTAGCAGAAAAGCAGCAGTTCTGTGACATAGAACAGTTCAAGTGATCCATGTAATCACTAGTGATGAGCGAATAGAGCAAATTTTGGTCCACAGGAAGATCACTGAATTAAGAAATCTGCAAACGCTGAATATAGCACATAAACCCCATCAAAGTCTACGGGAGATGAATCTTTTTCTTTCTTGCCCTTTTCATGGCCAATTTGCAAAATGTGGTTAAAAAGAGGTCACAGGTAGCTGGGCATTGCTGTGGGGTAACAATTTCAGATACCATACAGCAGGGGAGAAACTACAAATCATGGGGCCCACCAGTGACCTCCCTACTGTTAATGATCTTAACATGTAAAGTACTGTATGTCTAAATCAAGGACAGGTAGCAGAAAAACTGTCAGGATAGTCAGAACACTACTAGGAATTGGTGCTGTGAACAGGAGGTGCCAGGGAAGAGGGAGGCATCAGTGCAGGGCATTATCTTTTACTATTAATTTTATAGCCAGCTGCTGTCCTTCCTTTTTAACCAGTCTTTTTCAGCCACTCAGATCTCAGGGCCTCGGTGACTAGCAACAAAAGTTCTGAAGTCTCTGGTTGTCTTCTGATTGGGAATGTCACAGGGATACAGAGTCAGTGTCATCAGCAATCTCTGCAATCCTAAAAAATACTGTGATAAATATCTGTTATCTATCATGCACACATATTTTCTATGTTTAAAATGCTCCAGCAACCCCCCTAATAGGGCCCCTCCACCTCCAGGCCCCATAGCAGGCTTTACAGCAGGGAAATGTTTTTTTTTTTTAACATAAAGGGCAGTATTACACAATTCCTTTAAATAACATGATTGGGGTGCCTAAACGTGCATAAGAATTGACATACCTGTATAATGTACTCCTGCAAAAGTGAAAGAAAAATAAATCAACTTGTCTTTAAATGACATAAACAATTATGTGTGGTCTCCTCCAAATCCATACCAGACCAGGCATGCAGACTGGCTTGCCAAGAAAAGGGGCAATAAGCATGCATCCCCCTCCTGAACCATACCTGGACACATGCCCTCAATATGGATGGGGTACCTTGACCAGGGGAGCCTCATTGGAAATGCACCTTGTCCCCATCTTGATGGTCAGTGATGTCACCTGAGATTCCTGCCTTCTTGTTTATAATGAAACAAGCCAGCGGATGGAGGAAGGCACGCCTTTAGTGATGGAATTAGTACCAACACTAAATTAATGACTTCCAGGTAAAGTAACCAGAGGTTAGGGTGTGCTCACCAATGTGGTGAACATTAAACAGCTCAAATCACCTGTACTTTCATCTGGTAGTTACCACATTGCATAGAATCTGCAGTAATGTCAATGGTACTGTAAAACCTTAAGACCCCATTCACACTGAGCGACATGGAAATCGCGCGACATTCCGCACGACTTCTTCCTATTGGGCTGTATGCAATCAGGAGCAATATCGCTCAAAATCGCTCTAAAAAAGGGTCATGTAGGAGCGACAAGCTACCAGCGACGAGCTACAAGCGATATTGAGCGATATTGAGCGATATTGAGCGACGAGATGTGAACAGCTACATTGAAATGTATTGGTGAAGCTACATAGAGCGATATAGCACGGAAATATGAGCGATATCGCGGCAAAAATCGCGCAATAAATCGCTCAATGTGAACGGGGCCTTATAGTTTCCTGCAAAAGGGGCTGCTGGAATTTTTAGAATAATGGCAGTGACTACATCTTAGCACAGCTATCCCTACTTAGGCATTACACAGCCAGTTCAAGAAAAAAAGCAATTGGCAACTGCTTCCAGATGTTTTTGATAAAAATTAGACTCAATTGATGATATCTCAGACGATGATGAACTGCTCTAAGTGGAAATCTACAAACCATTTTAACATTTAGAAACTTTGTACAAATAGTTGACAACATTTCTCTGATCTTTGTAGTGTTTATGATATCATGGACCAACGCATGAAAGTTACCCAGACAAGGACAGTTCTAGAATGGATATGGTTTGTGAACCATATTCTAGAAATCTTAAAAAATATTCTGTCTAGGAAATTGGGAATTACGCTTTTGTTGATAACTTATACAGGGTCCAAAAACAAGGAGAGCTCTCAAAGGGGCAAAAAGCATGCAAATAAGTTTTTATATATATTTTTGGGAGGTTTTCAACTGAATGTTATAAAGTGCAGGCAGAGTTTGGAAATGTTATTTTATATAGTGTATTGTGGTGCAAAACAACTTTAAGTGTACAGTATTGTTTCTTTAAAGTTCTGTGTTGTGCACTGTAGTGTTAGCATTCAGTAACTTTCTCTTGTTATTGTCTAGCTTTCCTATGCAATCTGCAGACTGAACTTGTAAAGGGTAAAAGTGGAACAGACCAAAATAGAAATTTTCCAGAGGTCTTAATTTCAGCAATCAAGTTGGATTTTTTATTTTCTCTTTTTAGCTTGTCAAGAGCAACATAACAGTTTGATAATGCTTTTTATATTTCCTCAAGTACACAGTAACAAGTCTATCAAGACAGAATCATTTTTAATCAAGTACTACTTTAATATAGCCATTTTTTTCCTGACTCCTGTACCGCAAATAAGTAGATCTACCACCAACACCAATTGCTACAAAATATATCAGGCTGATAGTGTCCTAAAGTGACACTAAATTTAGGAGTTAAACCTTAAAAATGCATTCAAGAACCCTAATTATTAACAAAAATGTATCTTATTTGTGTGTCACTCAGCTGTAGAGCCTCAAATCTTCTCTGAATTGGTGGTGACACTGTCCTTCCTTCTGCAGGGTGACTGCGTTTGTTCCTCATGCCTCCTGTGTGGGTTGTAAAGTAGCCACTACTACAAGCTCACTCCTGTGATGGACTATAATCTCAATACAAATTAGAAAACTAAACGTGAGATTGTAGTTCATCACAGGAGCGAGCTTGAAGCGGTGGCTACTTTACAACACACACAGAGACCATGGGGAACAAAAGTAGCCACTTTTGTTCCCCATGGAACAGTGTCAGTGTCAATTCAGGGATGATTTGAGGATATACAGCCCCCTCGTGTTTTTGAGTGATACACAAATATGCTACAATTTTGTTAATAGTTAGGGTTCTTGAATGCATTTTTAAGATTTAACTCCTGAGTTTAGTGTCACTTCTTATAAAGGCTAGAAATGATTTTTTATCTGCTAGGAGTTGCTGATACAGTGCCAGCAGACTTCCATTTCTAAGATCCTCCACCACACATCAAGCCACTGTTGGACTGAAGTGATATAAACTATTTTCTTCAGTTTTTGTATTAAAAAGTTATGATAGTTGCACCATGAGGTTGGCGTATTAAAAAACAGAAGACTCCAGGTGTCTGGTAAAGAAATAAGGCCCATTTTCTTATTTTTGATAAAAATTACTTTATAGGTGCACTGCCTCATAGTCAGTGGCATCGCTACAGGGCCCTCCCCACCCCCCCACCCACAGTGCCAG